>NC_137669.1:23759941-23801704 GCF_963422515.1 Blennius ocellaris
CTCGTAGTAGGGCCGGGCCTTGTGGATGCAGCCGCCCAGCAGGGAACCCTGAGAGTTCAGCCTCCGGGCCGAGTCGGTCAGGATCCTCCGGTAGCTGGACCGGGCCTCCTGCAACACACACACATGGAGACCTCAGGGCACACTGATGGGGGGGGACGGGCGGAGGGGGGACGGGGGGGGGGGGGGGGCTTCCACAGGATAGGACTTTGGATTCAAGCTTCTTTTACTTTAAATGGAACCTTTGTCTTCTTCAACTTTGAGAAAAGTGATTTCATGGCTGCAGCATCATTAAAGTTTAATATATATACATGTATTTAAATATAGATCCTTTAAATGTAGATCCTTTAAATGTAGATCCTTTAAATGTAGATCCTTTAAATGTAGATCCTTTAAATGTAGATCCTTTAAATGTAGATCCTTTAAATGTAGATCCTTTAAATGTAGATCCTTTAATTCTCATCACCTGTGAATGTCTGTTGTCGTCAGTTAGTTTGTGTCTGTGAGGAATAAAGTTTGTGAATAATAATAAAATGTGTTGCAAAATGACGCCTCCAGCTGGACGAATCATGAAGTGGCTGCAGGTTTGATGTGTTGCTGTGTTGCTCAGTGTGTTGCTCAGTGTGTTGCTGTGTTGCTCAGTGTGTTGCTCAGTGTGTTGCTCAGTGTGTTGCTCAGTGTGTTGCTCAGTGTGTTGCTCAGTGAGTTGCTCAGTGAGTTGCTCAGTGTGTTGCTCAGTGTGTTGCTCAGTGAGTTGCTCAGTGAGTTGCTCAGTGTGTTGCTCAGTGTGTTGCTCAGTGAGTTGCTCAGTGAGTTGCTCAGTGTGTTGCTCAGTGTGTTGCTCAGTGTGTTGCTGTGTTGCTCAGTGTGTTGCTCAGTGTGTTGCTCAGTGTGTTGCTCAGTGTGTTGCTCAGTGAGTTGCTCAGTGTGTTGCTCAGTGTGTTGCTCAGTGTGTTGCTCAGTGTGTTGCTCAGTGTGTTGCTCAGTGAGTTGCTCAGTGAGTTGCTCAGTGTGTTGCTCAGTGTGTTGCTCAGTGTGTTGCTCAGTGAGTTGCTCAGTGTGTTGCTCAGTGTGTTGCTCAGTGAGTTGCTCAGTGTGTTGCTCAGTGTGTTGCTCAGTGTGTTGCTCAGTGAGTTGCTCAGTGTGTTGCTCAGTGTGTTGCTCAGTGTGTTGCTCAGTGAGTTGCTCAGTGTGTTGCTCAGTGTGTTGCTCAGTGTGTTGCTGTGTTGCTCAGTGTGTTGCTCAGTGTGTTGCTCAGTGTGTTGCTCAGTGTGTTGCTCAGTGAGTTGCTCAGTGTGTTGCTCAGTGTGTTGCTCAGTGTGTTGCTCAGTGTGTTGCTCAGTGAGTTGCTCAGTGTGTTGCTCAGTGTGTTGCTCAGTGTGTTGCTCAGTGTGTTGCTCAGTGTGTTGCTCAGTGTGTTGCTCAGTGTGTTGCTCAGTGTGTTGCTCAGTGAGTTGCTCAGTGTGTTGCTCAGTGTGTTGCTCAGTGTGTTGCTCAGTGAGTTGCTCAGTGAGTTGCTCAGTGTGTTGCTCAGTGTGTTGCTCAGTGAGTTGCTCAGTGAGTTGCTCAGTGTGTTGCTCAGTGTGTTGCTCAGTGTGTTGCTCAGTGAGTTGCTCAGTGAGTTGCTCAGTGTGTTGCTCAGTGTGTTGCTCAGTGTGTTGCTGTGTTGCTCAGTGTGTTGCTCAGTGTGTTGCTCAGTGTGTTGCTCAGTGTGTTGCTCAGTGTGTTGCTCAGTGAGTTGCTCAGTGTGTTGCTCAGTGTGTTGCTCAGTGAGTTGCTCAGTGTGTTGCTCAGTGTGTTGCTGTGTTGCTCAGTGTGTTGCTCAGTGAGTTGCTCAGTGTGTTGCTCAGTGAGTTGCTCAGTGTGTTGCTCAGTGTGTTGCTCAGTGTGTTGCTCAGTGTGTTGCTGTGTTGCTCAGTGTGTTGCTCAGTGTGTTGCTGTGTTGCTCAGTGTGTTGCTCAGTGTGTTGCTCAGTGTGTTGCTCAGTGTGTTGCTCAGTGAGTTGCTCAGTGTGTTGCTCAGTGTGTTGCTCAGTGAGTTGCTCAGTGTGTTGCTCAGTGTGTTGCTGTGTTGCTCAGTGTGTTGCTCAGTGAGTTGCTCAGTGTGTTGCTCAGTGAGTTGCTCAGTGTGTTGCTCAGTGTGTTGCTCAGTGTGTTGCTGTGTTGCTCAGTGTGTTGCTCAGTGTGTTGATGTGTTGCTCAGTGTGTTGCTCAGTGTGTTGCTCAGTGTGTTGCTCAGTGAGTTGCTCAGTGTGTTGCTCAGTGTGTTGCTCAGTGAGTTGCTCAGTGTGTTGCTCAGTGTGTTGCTCAGTGAGTTGCTCAGTGTGTTGCTCAGTGTGTTGCTCAGTGAGTTGCTCAGTGTGTTGCTCAGTGTGTTGCTCAGTGTGTTGCTCAGTGTGTTGCTGTGTTGCTCAGTGTGTTGCTCAGTGTGTTGCTCAGTGTGTTGCTCAGTGTGTTGCTCAGTGAGTTGCTCAGTGTGTTGCTCAGTGTGTTGCTCAGTGTGTTGCTCAGTGTGTTGCTCAGTGAGTTGCTCAGTGAGTTGCTCAGTGAGTTGCTCAGTGTGTTGCTCAGTGTGTTGCTCAGTGTGTTGCTCAGTGAGTTGCTCAGTGAGTTGCTCAGTGTGTTGCTCAGTGTGTTGCTCAGTGTGTTGCTGTGTTGCTCAGTGTGTTGCTCAGTGTGTTGCTCAGTGTGTTGCTCAGTGTGTTGCTCAGTGAGTTGCTCAGTGTGTTGCTCAGTGTGTTGCTCAGTGTGTTGCTCAGTGTGTTGCTCAGTGAGTTGCTCAGTGTGTTGCTCAGTGTGTTGCTCAGTGTGTTGCTCAGTGAGTTGCTCAGTGAGTTGCTCAGTGTGTTGCTCAGTGTGTTGCTCAGTGTGTTGCTGTGTTGCTCAGTGTGTTGCTCAGTGTGTTGCTCAGTGAGTTGCTCAGTGTGTTGCTCAGTGTGTTGCTCAGTGTGTTGCTCAGTGTGTTGCTCAGTGAGTTGCTCAGTGTGTTGCTCAGTGTGTTGCTGTGTTGCTCAGTGTGTTGCTCAGTGTGTTGCTCAGTGTGTTGCTCAGTGTGTTGCTCAGTGTGTTGCTCAGTGTGTTGCTCAGTGTGTTGCTCAGTGAGTTGCTCAGTGAGTTGCTCAGTGTGTTGCTCAGTGAGTTGCTCAGTGAGTTGCTCAGTGTGTTGCTCAGTGTGTTGCTCAGTGTGTTGCTCAGTGTGTTGCTCAGTGAGTTGCTCAGTGAGTTGCTCAGTGTGTTGCTCAGTGTGTTGCTCAGTGTGTTGCTCAGTGTGTTGCTGTGTTGCTCAGTGTGTTGCTCAGTGTGTTGCTCAGTGTGTTGCTCAGTGTGTTGCTCAGTGTGTTGCTCAGTGAGTTGCTCAGTGTGTTGCTCAGTGTGTTGCTCAGTGAGTTGCTCAGTGTGTTGCTCAGTGTGTTGCTGTGTTGCTCAGTGTGTTGCTCAGTGAGTTGCTCAGTGTGTTGCTCAGTGAGTTGCTCAGTGTGTTGCTCAGTGTGTTGCTCAGTGTGTTGCTGTGTTGCTCAGTGTGTTGCTCAGTGTGTTGCTCAGTGAGTTGCTCAGTGTGTTGCTCAGTGTGTTGCTCAGTGTGTTGATGTGTTGCTCAGTGTGTTGCTCAGTGTGTTGCTCAGTGTGTTGCTCAGTGTGTTGCTCAGTGAGTTGCTCAGTGTGTTGCTCAGTGTGTTGCTCAGTGAGTTGCTCAGTGTGTTGCTCAGTGTGTTGCTCAGTGAGTTGCTCAGTGTGTTGCTCAGTGTGTTGCTCAGTGAGTTGCTCAGTGTGTTGCTCAGTGTGTTGCTCAGTGTGTTGCTCAGTGTGTTGCTCAGTGTGTTGCTGTGTTGCTCAGTGTGTTGCTCAGTGTGTTGCTCAGTGAGTTGCTCAGTGTGTTGCTCAGTGTGTTGCTCAGTGAGTTGCTCAGTGTGTTGCTCAGTGTGTTGCTCAGTGTGTTGCTCAGTGTGTTGCTCAGTGTGTTGCTCAGTGAGTTGCTCAGTGTGTTGCTCAGTGTGTTGCTCAGTGAGTTGCTCAGTGTGTTGCTCAGTGTGTTGCTGTGTTGCTCAGTGTGTTGCTCAGTGAGTTGCTCAGTGTGTTGCTCAGTGTGTTGCTCAGTGAGTTGCTCAGTGTGTTGCTCAGTGTGTTGCTCAGTGTGTTGCTGTGTTGCTCAGTGTGTTGCTCAGTGTGTTGCTCAGTGAGTTGCTCAGTGTGTTGCTCAGTGAGTTGCTCAGTGTGTTGCTCAGTGTGTTGCTCAGTGTGTTGCTCAGTGTGTTGCTCAGTGTGTTGCTGTGTTGCTCAGTGTGTTGCTCAGTGTGTTGATGTGTTGCTCAGTGTGTTGCTCAGTGTGTTGCTCAGTGTGTTGCTCAGTGAGTTGCTCAGTGTGTTGCTCAGTGTGTTGCTCAGTGTGTTGCTCAGTGTGTTGCTCAGTGAGTTGCTCAGTGTGTTGCTCAGTGTGTTGCTCAGTGTGTTGCTCAGTGTGTTGCTGTGTTGCTCAGTGTGTTGCTCAGTGTGTTGCTCAGTGTGTTGCTCAGTGAGTTGCTCAGTGTGTTGCTCAGTGTGTTGCTCAGTGAGTTGCTCAGTGTGTTGCTCAGTGAGTTGCTCAGTGTGTTGCTCAGTGTGTTGCTCAGTGAGTTGCTCAGTGTGTTGCTCAGTGTGTTGCTGTGTTGCTCAGTGTGTTGCTCAGTGTGTTGCTCAGTGTGTTGCTCAGTGTGTTGCTGTGTTGCTCAGTGTGTTGCTCAGTGAGTTGCTCAGTGTGTTGCTCAGTGTGTTGCTCAGTGAGTTGCTCAGTGTGTTGCTCAGTGTGTTGCTGTGTTGCTCAGTGTGTTGCTCAGTGAGTTGCTCAGTGTGTTGCTCAGTGTGTTGCTCAGTGAGTTGCTCAGTGAGTTGCTCAGTGTGTTGCTCAGTGTGTTGCTCAGTGTGTTGCTGTGTTGCTCAGTGTGTTGCTCAGTGTGTTGCTCAGTGAGTTGCTCAGTGTGTTGCTCAGTGTGTTGCTCAGTGTGTTGCTGTGTTGCTCAGTGTGTTGCTCAGTGTGTTGCTCAGTGTGTTGCTCAGTGTGTTGCTCAGTGTGTTGCTGTGTTGCTCAGTGTGTTGCTCAGTGAGTTGCTCAGTGTGTTGCTCAGTGTGTTGCTCAGTGAGTTGCTCAGTGAGTTGCTCAGTGTGTTGCTCAGTGTGTTGCTCAGTGAGTTGCTCAGTGTGTTGCTCAGTGTGTTGCTCAGTGAGTTGCTCAGTGAGTTGCTCAGTGTGTTGCTCAGTGTGTTGCTCAGTGTGTTGCTGTGTTGCTCAGTGTGTTGCTCAGTGTGTTGCTCAGTGTGTTGCTCAGTGTGTTGCTCAGTGTGTTGCTCAGTGTGTTGCTGTGTTGCTCAGTGAGTTGCTCAGTGTGTTGCTGTGTTGCCCAGTGAGTTGCTCAGTGTGTTGCTGTGTTGCCCAGTGAGTTGCTCAGTGTGTTGCTGTGTTGATGTGTTGCTCAGTGAGTTGATGTGTTGCTGTGTTGCTCAGTGTGTTGCTGTGTTGCTCAGTGTGTTGCTGTGTTGATGTGTTGCTGTGTTGCTCAGTGTGTTGCTCAGTGAGTTGCTGTGTTGCTGTGTTGCTCACGTCCAGCTGCAGCTCCAGCTTGTTGATCTCTTCGCTGGCCTGGTTCAGATGCTCCAGCTCCTTCTGGGAAACACAACACAACACACACACACACACACACACACACACACACACACACACACACACACACACACACACACACACACACACACACACACACACACACACACACACACACACACACACACACACACACACACACACACACACACACACACACAGTGTCAGACAGAGGCTGGTTGTGGTGGTGCCAGGTCGAGGGTGGAGCCGGCAGGAGGAGCTCTGGACCTCCGTCTTCTATCAGAAGAATCGGTTCTTTCAGCTGAACGAGTCACGACTCGGATTGGTTCGTTCCTAAAGGACCAAACTTTGAGTCGTAACCTGTCAGACATTAATCATTCATGTAAAAAAAGATCAAAACAGACTGTTGGATAAAATCCTCGGCACAAAGACGCTACAGAGAGTAAATTCTTTTTTAAATTTGTATCTCAATTTTACAAAAAGGTCCTGATGGTCCAACATTTATGACCTTTTAAGGGCGGTTATTGATTATTTAATGTTTCCCTCAGATCAGGATTGTTATTGGCTACCTGGCGCTAAGCCCCGCCCCCAAACGCAAACCAACCAATACCATTCAACTCAAAGCGACTCAGACATTTTCAGCATAAAAACTCGAGAGCAGCTGAAGTTTCCTGGTTTTCTGGGCCGATCCAGTCAAATTCAAGACGCCGTCCCTCGTCACTTCCTGCGGCGGGACGTCGCGCGGCTGAAAAGTTGTGGGTGATTCCCGCGAACGCCGGGTACGACGCTCCTTGGCCCGGCGGCACTGCGGCACCGGGTCCTGGAAGGACTCACAACATGTCAAAGATCCCAGACCACCACACCTACATTTGTCCCAAAGTAAGGCAACCTGGAACCGAGGGGGGCGGGGCTTAGCCTCACGTCAATTTGGCCAAATTAGGAAAATAATATCAACCTAACCCAAAGTCTGTGTTAACCTCGGCAGCTTAGACAGTCTAAAGTTTCAATGTTGACCTGACTACGGAAGAGCACGAGGGTTAAACAGTCACAATGAAGTGGACCGAAGAAGCAGGACGATGTGTGACGTCATGATTCAACACCATCACGAGACGAATAGGAACCAGGACGATCGGGTGACTGAGACTCTTGCTAAAAGGCTTATTTCTTGTCTTCTCGCGGGACTCGTCCCAGACTCGTCCCAGACTCAGCAGCTCCATGTTCAAAGAAAACAAACGAGGCTCGCGATTCCAGAAGGAACCGCGTCAAAGAGTCGGTTCGTCCGGCGCCGGTACATCCCGCTGCTCGGGACTAATGGCGCCTGGAGACGAACAAACCAGAACGATTTGATCAATCAGGGAAGGTTTAAATCCCGCAACCTGCCTGGATTCTGGGGTCCAGCTCCTCCTCGTACTGCTCCTCCTCCTCCTCCTCCACCTCCTCCTCCTCCTCCACCTCCTCCCCGGGAGGATCGCTGCTCTCGCCGCCCCCCGCCTCGTCTCCCGGGGTCACCTCCCGCTCCCCGGCCGCCTCCGGATCCCGGGGCTCCATGCTGCGTCTCCCCGCGAGGTCTGCTGTTGATGGCGGTGGAGAGACACTCCCCCTCCCCCCCCTCTCCACCCCCCCCCCCCGCCAGGCTGCAGAGAACAGCCGCTCAGCTGCCCCCCCCCCCCAGGACCAGACCATCTGATCCAAACTCGTCCTGTAGTTTCATTTCCAGATTATTAAAAACATTTTTATTCCAGGATCCGTTCAAGACCACGTGACTTCTGCTGATCGAGACTCACCAGACAGTTTCCAATAAAGTCATTATCTATCTATCATATATCATATATCTACTATCTCTCTATCTATCTATCATATATCTATCTATCTCTATCTCTATCTATCGTCTCTCTCTCTATTGATCAGGATCAATCAGTTGATTCATCAAGACTCAACAAAATGTTTCTTGTTGGACTCGAGACCACAAACATCTTTGAACCCAAGACCACATCGGAACGCTTCCTGAACCACGTACAGCCGGTGAGCCAGACCTGGACCCTCCAGACCCCCCCAGGACCCCCCCAGTTCTCAATCACACACTTTGACACCAGGACTCAGAAACACATTTTATTCCATCACTGGTTTGACCTCGTTTATCAAACTGTTCTAGACCCTGTTCTAGACCCTGTTCTCACCTCCTGCACTCCACAGAGCGAAGTGTCAGAAGGAACGGGCCCCCAGGAGCCTCAAGACCCCAGGAGCCTCGGGGCCCCCCAGGAGCCTCAGACCCCCCGGGAGCCTCAGACCCCCCAGGAGCCTCAGACCCCCCGGGAGCCTCAGACCCCCCCAGGAGCCTCAGACCCCCCCAGGACTCCACCAGACTGAACTGCTGGTTGCAGACCGAGTCCGACAGACGAACTTTGACGTGTTCAGGTTTGGTTCCACTTCCTGAACGAGTCCTGAGCAGAAACACTGAGGGGTGTGAGAACCTCATCCAGTCCAGGTGGAGCCGGACCTCATCCAGTCCAGCCGGACCTCATCCAGTCCAGCAGCAGGCTCCGCCCACTTCCTGCTACGTGCTGGACCTCTGTCGCTTCCAGAACCTCTTGACCTCGCTGTGTCCCTGTGTCGTCACCACCATCACCCGGTGGGCCACGTCCTGCCACACCAGACAGCCCAGGCCCTGCGTGGGGACAGACGGGGACAGACGGACGGGGACAGACAGACGGGGACACACGTCAGCTTGATGGGAAGTCAAAGCCAAAGTGTTCAGTTCAATCTTCCTTCATTCATTGGTTCCTCTGCAGCAACATGTTGGGACAACTCCGTCTCTCCAGGAGACGGAGACGGAGTTGTCCCCCCCGTCCCCCCCCCCCCTCTGGCTCTCAAGGCTCACCTGAGCTCGGTCTCGCAGCACTTCAAAGTCCACCTGGGACAGGAACTGGTTGTAGAGCACTCCTGGAGAAGAGACGAGGACATCAGCTAGACGTCCCCTTTGTCCCACGGGGACATTTGGATTGGGACAGCAGCATCAAAGCAGAAATATTTATTGTTAAGAGTAAAAAAAGGAGGCGTGTCCATGTCCATGTGGGGGGGCGGTGGACTGCCCGGCGCTCCAGAGCACCGCGGTCTCCTCACCAGGTGCAGACGCTCCCGTCAGTAGCAGGAGGCGGAGCTTCAGCCCAGGAGGCGGGGCTTCAGTGGGAGGAGGCTGAGCTTCAGCCCAGGAGGTGGAGCTTCAGTGGGAGGAGGCTGAGCCTCCTCCCACTGAAGCTCCACCTCCTGGGCTGAAGCTCCGCCTCCTGCTACTGACGGGAGCGTCTGCACCTGGTGAGGAGACCATGTTGGTCCTGCAGCGACTGTGGTGACGTGACGAACCTGCACCGTTCAGAACCCGGTGCTGTGGACCAACAACAACAACAACAACAACAACAACCACCGTCCCTCCAGGACCAGGACCAGGACCAGGACCAGGACCAGGACCAGACCCACCCTCTGAGAACTGCAGCCGGTCTCTCTCCAGCTCCCACAGTCTGATCTGGTCCGTGATGGTGGGGGGCAGCGCCGGGGTCTGAAACCACAGGGAGTCCAGATGTGAACCACAACAGCTGCTGGGGGGAGGGGGGGGGGGGGGGCAGGTTCTGCTGGGGGGGACCAGGTTCTGCTGGGGGGCTCAGGTTACCTGTGACAGCATGACCGGGTGGGCCCTGGTCCTCAGGAAGTGGATAATCTGCAACACACACACACACACACACACACACACACACACACACACACACACACACACACACACACACACACACACACACACACACACACACACACACACACACACACACACACACACACACACACACACACACACCTCCCCTTTTAATGAGCTCGTTTCTGTGTCTGACTCAACTGTGTGTGTGTGTGTGTGTGTGTGTGTGTGTGTGTGTGTGTGTGTGTGTGTGTGTGTGTGTGTGTGTGTGTGTGTGTGTGTGTGTGTACCTGCTGAGCGGTGATGCCGTTAGCGATAGCCTGCTGCACTGATTCCCTCGTCAGCTGAGCGACGACCACGTTAGGAAAACGATACAACAATTCACTGAAGAGGGCGACCAGGGCGATCTGTAGCTCTGATTCTGAGGGGGGGGGGGGGAGTGGGGGGGGGGGAGGGGGGGGGGGGGGGGGAGGTCAGACCAGGTCCTGACAGGACACTATAGTTCACCAGGTTCAGGTCTACAGACTTACTGGTGTAGGCGTAGATCCGATAGTTGGTTTCTATCACGATGTAACCAGAGTCTCCAGAGCCGGGAGTGGAGGAGGTGGAGGAGGAGGTGGAGGTGGTGGAGGTGGAGGTGGAGGAGGTGGAGGTGACTCCTGCAGCCAGACTGATGGCCAGTCTGGTGGGGTAGTACCTCCTTGACTTCCTCTGGTGACACACGGAGAAAAGAACCAGTGAGGTGGAGGAGCAGGTGGAGGTGGTGGAGCAGGTGGAGGTGGAGGTGGAGGAGGAGCAGGTGGAGGTGGAGGTGTAGCAGGTTCCTCACCTTCCTCTGGAACACCAGACCAAACTCCCTCAGGTGCTGCAGGAAGGTGAGCAGAGACTCACTCATCCCCTCTACGGAGTAGTCCTGGAACACAAGGTCTCAGTGAGCAGGGGACAGGGGACAGGGGACAGAGGACAGGGGACAGAGGACAGGGGACAGAGGACAGGGGACAGGGGACGCCAGCGCTGCACTCACCCGGCCCAGTGTGGAGAAGCTGAGCTGGAAGAGGAAGGACAGGACCTCCACCAGGTCCATCCTCTGGACTGCAGGACACAAGAGACAGACACTCAGTCTTCATGTGACGTTTGTCTTCAGACCTCTGGGGGACGACTACTGAGGACGACAGTCCAACTGTAACCCAAAACCCAACATTTCATCCAGTCCAGCTCCAAGTGGACAATCAGAGTCCAGAACCCAGCGGCTCCACAGTCCAGAACCCAAGAGCTCCACAGTCCAGAACCCAAGAGCTCAACAGTCCAGAACCCAAGAGCTCCACAGTCCAGAACCCAAGAGCTCAATAGTCCAGAACCCAAGAGCTCAACAGTCCAGAACCCAAGAGCTCCACAGTCCAGAACCCAGCAGCTCAACAGTCCAGAACCCAGTGGCTCACCAGTCCAGGACCCACTAGCGCTCACCTGGGCCGTCTTGAGGTACTGCAGGGTGAAGTACCAGAGCTGCGAGGCCGTGTCCAGGAGGAGGAACTGGAACCCTGCGGAGGTGATGTAGGGCGCCTCCCCGCCTCACTGCAGCAGAACACAAGTTTAGTCCCTACAACTCTTTCAACCACCGACAGAACCCGGAGACCCGGCGGGGACACAAGCTATGCTAACATTAGCAGCTAACATTAGCAGCTAACATTAGCAGCTAACATTAGCAGCTAACAGAGGACGAGACCAGGAAAACTGGATACGAGCAAAGAACTTCCACACGCCCCAGGAAGTCCTGGTCTTTGCAGCCCGACGCTAAAACGTAGCCGCTAGCCCCCCCGAACACCTGGTACCTCTTCATGAGTCCAGCCTGGACCAGGAGCTGGGCCAGGTCCTGGCTCACGGCGCTGGGGGAGCCCACCATGAACTGCAGGATGACCTCCCAGCGCTCCAGGGCGTAGCGGTCCAGACTCTCCACGTCCTGGGCGTGGCGGTCCGGACCCAGAGAGCTGCCCTGGTCGGCCCAGGCTCGGCCCCTGTGGGGCCACAGAGGGAGGGGGGGGTTAGACCACCGGAGTCGGGGGGGGCGACATTAGGACCTGCCCCGTAGCGGACTTACCCCCCCAGCAGGGCCGTCCTCAGGTTGTCCTTGAAGACGGGGTTCAGGGTGTAGCCCTGCAGACCCCCCTGCAGCTGCTGGCTGTGCCACAGACGCAGGCCGGACAGGACGGACACACAGTGGTCGTGGTCCCTGCGGGGACGAGGACAAGCAGGGTGAAGTCCAGCACGTCCCCCCTCAGACCAGCGGAGGACGGAGGGAGGACGGGGGGAGGACAGAGGGAGGACGGGGGGGGGGGGACGGAGGGAGGACGGGGGGGGGGGGGGGGACGGAGGGAGGACGGGGGGGGACGGGGGGAGGACACAGCATGGAGGTCAGTCAGTCATGTCTGTTGTTCACATTAATATCGACACGAGCTGGAGGTCTGTGAACTCTGATTCCTGACGGAGGCTGGCCGAAGCAATCACTTTGATCTGAGCAAGAACTTTGATCTGATCACAAAGTACCAGAGCCACCAGACCCACCTGTGACCGTCTTTCTTCACCCATAGAGCCACCAGACCCACCTGTGACCGTCTTTCTTCACCCATAGAGCCACCGCCGCCTGTGGAAGCGGCTGATCCAGGAACAGCATTCGCATCACGTAGTTCTTGGCGAGAGACGGAAGTTCTCTGGAGGAACATCACATGACCAACGTGAACTCTTTCAAACACGCCGTGGTGATAAAAACAGTACAGGTACAGGGCTGTACAGGCTGGGGGGGGGGGGGGGGTATGGGGGGGTAGTTACCGGTACACGGCCAGGCAGGTGGCCGGGTGGTTGTACAGGTAGGGGGGGGGGGTATGGGGGGGTAGTTACCGGTACACGGCCAGGCAGGTGGCCGGGTGGTTGTACAGGCAGTGGGGGGGGGGGGGGGGGGGGGGGGTATGGGGGGTAGTTTACCGGTACACGGCCAGGCAGGTGGCCGGGTGGTTGTACAGGTAGGGGGGGGGGTATGGGGGGGTAGTTACCGGTACACGGCCAGGCAGGTGGCCGGGTGGTTGTACAGCCGGGGGGGGGGGGTATGGGGGGGTAGTTACCGGTACACGGCCAGGCAGGTGGCCGGGTGGTTGTATAGGTAGGGGGGGGGGGTATGGGGGGGTAGTTACCGGTACACGGCCAGGCAGGTGGCCGGGTGGTTGTACAGCCGGTCCAGGACCTCCGGGTTCAGCTCTCTCAGGTACTCGTGCAGGTTTTTACACTGAAGCTGGACTCGAAGCTTCATCTTCCGTTTCTAGAAGCAGAAACAACCTGAGACCTTGAGACCTTGAGGCGGAAACCTTGAATTCAAGCACTTTGTTGTGAAGTGACGTTAAATGAGGACTTTACTTGTAGCGCAGCTCCTAAACAGGACGAAACCCAGAAAACACCGCAGTTTAGAACGAGACGACAGAAACGACGTGTTTCTACCGGAATGTGGAGGAAAGTAGACTTTTGTTTCTTCTTCTTCTTCTTCTTCCTCCGGTTTCAGGGCGACATGTTGAAAGATCACGTGACTTCAGTAATCTGAAGCTCCTATTGGTCCGTCTTCTCCTTCTTCTTCCAGTTTCCCGGCAGGTTGTAACGCGGTGCGGCACGATGCTGCTCCCTACCGACCAAACGAGGTATTACACCAACAAATCAAATCCTCTCGTATCACTTTTTAAACTTTAAAATAGTTTTCGATGAAAACACGTCCAGACCAGACTTCTAATGTGAAATAACTGGGTTTTAATCTGTGACTTTTAATGTGAAATAACTGGGGTTTTAATCTGGGACTTTTAATGTGAAATAACTGGGTTTAAATCTGGGACTTTTACTCAGAGGAAGAACATTTAAAGGTCTTTAAACACACAGAACGACACCTTGAGCTGCAGAACAAGTGATGCTGAGAACTGATCTAATAACTACAAGTTCAGAATAAACTACAAATCAACTCCTGCCTCAGTGCTTCTGGTGGTTTTGCAGGAAAAAGAGTGAACTGGAAAAGCTGATGTGTGTGTGTGTGTCTCGTTCAATGGAGATCTACTTCCTGTCCACTGTTCTCAGACTGGTTTGGTTTCTAGCGTCTGTTCAGGATTGAAGGTGAAACTTCAGCAGCTGATGGCCACAAGTTTCCTTTCACAAAAAAACACTCCGGGAAAAGTTAAAGAATTTTTATTTCCAGATAAACCTGAAGAGAACAAGCAGGACTGATGTGGAGCAGGTAGCGGTCTCTGGAGGACTGTGTGGACCAGGTAACGGTCTCTGGAGGACTGTGAGGAGCAGGTAACGGTCTCTGGAGGACTGTGAGGAGCAGGTAACGGTCTCTGGAGGACCTGCAGGACCGATGGAGCCTCTCCTCCACCTCCTGCTCCATCCAGCTCTGTGAGGACCTTCAGCTCCTCCTGCTGCAGCGCTGAGGACAGACAGGCCAGAGACTCGCTCCACTGAGGACAGACAGACCAGAGACTCGCTCCACTGAGGACAGACAGACCAGAGACTCCGTCCCCCGGGGGCGAGGCGTCTTCCGAAAGCGGGACGTCTCCTCAGGAGTCTTCCTTCTCCTGAAACCTGGGACACGAGACGAGACCCGTCAGCTCAGACCGCAGCGCAGGAGGAAACAGACCGTTGTCATGGCGACACGTCTCACATGAACTGATCCTGGGTCAGTCGTTCAGTTTAATCGTCACTGCATCACTGAACCGTCCTTTAAATTCTATTTAAATTACATCTATTCTCTCCCTCAGGACGTCGTATCGTTGACTCCATCACTTCAGGCAGTTTGTGAACCTCCTGCTGAACAACTGAGAGACTCTGGACGAGTCTCTCAGGGACGTGTGGACGTGTCTCACCTGCAGTGGACGCAGGTGAAGAAGACGGTCTGCCCCTCGTCGGCGGACCTCATCTGCCTGGTGTGGTAGATCATCCCCTCCTTGTTGCACCGCGAGCAGCGCCGGTCGATCTGCGGGAAGACCACCTTGGTTTGTGCCTGAACGTCTCACGGCGGGGGGTCCTGCAGGTCCCAGACAGACGTCTTACCACCGGACCCTTCAGCTCCGAGTCCTCCTCCTCCTCCAGGGCCAGCCAGCTCTGCTCCTCGGGGTTGAAGGCGATGGTGGAGCGGATCTCCTGACCAGAGAACTCTGCCAGAACGACAGGAAGGAGCGTCGCTACGTGAAGGGTTCGTGGTGTGAAAGAACCCGCTAGAACTCTCTAGAACCCAGTAGAACCCTCTAGAACCGGCGTACCTGCAGCCGGGATGCAGAAGCAGCAGCGGGGGCAGCGCACCGTCTCCAGGATCCCAGGAAGAGGAAGGACAGTCCCACACTCAGGACAGAACTTCAGGTCTGCACCGAAACACGACATCTGAGACACACACACACACACACACACACACACACACACACACACACACACACACACACACACACACACCAGGTCAAGACGTACACAACTCATTTCTTCAGCACTATTGATTTGAAGGAAAGATTATAAAGTATATTTCACACAAAACATGCTGGTCTATTAAAGTCGACAATATTGTGTATTTATCAAGTATTATTAAATATTGTGCATCTTTGATATGGAAAACAGAGAATTTGTTGGAGCTTAATAATAATCAACTTGATTTATGAGTCTAATGTCTTTCATTTGAAGTAAAAAAAAAATAGGATCAATGTTTGTTTTATAATTATTTCCACACCATAACTCAGATATGGAAGAATGACGTAGTGATAAAACAAGTTGAGGTCATTTTGATCTAATTTTGATCTCATTTTCACATTATGCCAATATTTCTTATAATAATTTAACTTCAGGATATTTATATCAACCCGAGCTTTTCATCAAAAGTAATTCCTGAAAATGTATTTACGTGCACTTGTTCAATTTGTTTACCATTAAGAGAATAGTAAACAGAGTTATATGACACTAGACTATATAAACATAAATGGACATAAACAAGATATACGAAAAAGAGATCAAATAGACGAGAAATAAAAATATGTAAAAGTACATATTACAGGATTAATTTTCTCAAAGAGCGGTATGTCCCCCCTGCAGCACGGACAGGTGAAGGTGACAAAAAGAAGAATTGTTGTCAAATCAAACCATCAGACCGTCGCAGCCTCGCTACCTTGAAGGTCCACAGACCGGAAGTCCCGCAGCACGTGAGAAGCAGCTCGATCGATAAAACGTCTCCCGGCAGAGGGGAAGGTGAGACTGGCGCTTTGACCGGAGAGGAAACACCTCTAATCCTCTCGGTCCGCTGCAAACAACAACAAACAAACAACAGCGGACCCGCCGGAAACTCCCAGGCAGAAGCGTTGATTCTCGTCAGGCATCCGGCGGGTCGCCTCTTTTTCTTCTTCTGTCTGCTTTTACGGTAGTTTGCATCCTCGCATTACCGCCACCTGCTGGTTCTGCCTCTGTAATGTCACTCCATCCACACACGTAAAACCCTCGAGGCCTCCAGCGCCGCCATCTTGGATGAGGCTCCCGCTCTGCTCAACACGAAGATCCGGGCGAGAAGTTCCACTAGAACATTGGTTCTAGAGCTCGTTTGGCTCGTCCGCGGAGCAACACGAGTAAGAGCTCGTTTTAAAGCTGAGGAGAAACTCTATCCCGTGGAAATTACTGAAATGTTATAAATTATTCACTCATATCATTCATATATATATATATATATATATGTGTGTGTGTGTATATATGTATATATACATACATATACAAAAAAACATTAAAAAATGTTTTTTTTACATACATATATACACACATATATATACACACTCACACACACATATATATATATATATATATAATAGCGTTTCTAGACAATACTTAAGGTATTTGTCTCATACTGTGGCCGCCTGTACAATGTGTGTGTGTGTGTGTGTGTGTGTGTGTCACACACTGTAAAAGTGAAGGCTGAGGGACTCAGTAGTTTCTAAAATAAAAGAGAAGGGACAAGTTGCACCGCTCTCAGCCTCACTCACCAAGGAAGACAAGACTCGTTCAGCATGTGGACCAATATCAAAATAGTAATTTTATTTAGGATGTATTAAAGTCATGAACACATCAGGCAGTGGTTTCACACGTCACCGTACGGAAATGTCCCAAAGCGAGTTACAGTACAGCGATAAGCTTTTCTCAGAACCGGAGCCGTCCTGCGTCGGCCGATCAGCAACTTCAAGACACTTCATGTTTTCACAACTTCCTTCATGTCGGACTCTTCCTTCACGTGGACCAGTGGTTCCGGTTCCACACACGTCCTCCACCTGGAGCCTCTGAGCAGCAGAACTCACCAACACCACCAGGGGGCGGGCTTCCCCTCATCGGCCTCTGGGCCAGGGGTGTCGAACCTGCAGGCCCGAGCAGGGCTCTCCGGTCCTGGAGGGACCCCAGACCACCGGAGACCCTCCAGGACTAGAAGAGGAGCCCAGGGACTGAAACAACCTCATGTTTAAGAGAACAAACTGACACTTTTTGTCTCATTTGCGGAGCTTTGATCTGCTTTGTGAGGACGAGCACTGAAGCTTTGATCTGCTTTGTGAGGACGAGCACTGAAAGCTGCTGGAGCATTAATATCACACTGTTAAACAACATTTCCGGTCTTTCTACAGACGAACAGCAGAAATTAACTCCAGAGAGAATCTGTGTTCCGACGTCGCTTCATTTTTAAAATCAGACTTCATTTTCATTGTGAATTTTTTTTTCTTGAAACGAAAAGGAAACGTTGACAGTTGTAGTGAAATGAGTCTGACCCCCCCCCGAACAGAGTCGTCGTCGTCGTGCCCCCCCCCCCCCAGGCCGCTGCCTTTCACAGCCGATACGCCTCCTGCTGGTTCTGTGAGGAACTGCACGGTGTCATTCTATTCAACTTCTGGCCCCAAAACCTCCGTCCATTTGAATTAAACTCTACTGACATTGTTTGCTGCAGGTTTTGTTTTGGGTTTTTTTAAGCTTTAATCCAAATCAGCTCCAAATTTGCACTTTTAGACACTTTCTTTTTGAGCTTTTGTGACAAGATGGTGAATCAATGCTGAACTTTTGGACTTGTGGTCGTTGATCTTTCATGTGTGATGAAGTGGAGACGTTCCTCCTCCGTCTTAATGGGTCTGTGAGGAAACAGACTGGACGTGGGACCAGAAGGCTGAAGAACGTGGCCTTGGCCTCAGGTGGGACCTGATGTGAGGTCTGACGGGGAACCAGCAGAGACCAGAGGCTTCAGCCTGGAGGCGTTGACCCCCCCCCCCCCCCCTCCCTCCCCCCCCGATGATTCCAATGATCTGATCTGACGTCTACATTTGGCCACAGGAATAAAAACAGTACACCAGAACACCGTGGACCCAGAGAGCAAGGCACGTGGCCAGTGAGTGTTTGGAGGGTGGAGCGACTCCCCTGGCCGGCAGCTCTGCGCCGCCCCCCCTCCTGGAGGAGTCCGTGGGATTCTTTGGTCTGAGAGGGTGCTCCTCTGTAAGGCTCGGCCCCCCTGCAACACCGCCCAGCTCCCCCGGTAAGGCTCGGCCCCCCTGGTAAGGCTCGACCCCCCCCCCCGTAGCGCCGCTCAGCTCCAGCTGGTGTCGTACTGCGTCCATCCCGCCGGCGGAGCCAGGAACACCCTCCGCCCGCGGTACAGGAAGCCCACCACGCCCCTGTAGCCCGTACGGGGGACTCCGGACTTCAGGTCGTCCATGACGCCCAGGTTCCGGGCGAACACCTTAAAGCTGTCCCTGCTGGAGTACTGGACCCTGTAGGGCCGGGGGCCCCGCAGGGCGCCCGCCTGCTGCAGCTCCTCAACCTTCACTAGCGGAGCGTCGTACACCTCCGAGACAAACTTGTCGTCGTACTTCTCTTTGAGCAAATAAGACAGGTCATGTTTGGTAAAAGGCACAAACTCAGTGTTTAGCTTAATGTAGCGCAGGTACTGGTCGAAGAACTGACCGAGGCTCACGCCTTTCCGGCCGAAGGTGATGGTTCTGGAGATCTCGGGCCGGACGCAGGACCGGTCCCTCCTCTGCTCCGGCTGACGCATCCAGTCGTCCCAGAAGGCCGAGGGCCACTTGGGCTCCAGCTCCTCCCACTGGCCCTTCAGCAGCATCCAGCCCAGGCCCGGGAAGAAGTCCGTCCTGTGCAGCAGCTCGGCCCCGGACGGGTCCACCAGGGCGTCCCGCCCGTTGTCGTTCCAGGCCGACACACACCACAGGCTGGGGTCCGAGTGCAGGACGGGGTACAGGGCCCGGAAGTACTCAAAGAAGTCCGGCGCCACCTGGGGGGGGGAGAGACACTTTAACAACGGCTAACAACTCACCTTGCCATGGAGTCCACAGTACTACAGGGTCAGTAGGACCCCAGGTACTACGGGTTAGTCTCCAGGTACTACGGGTACTACAGGCTGGTCCCCAGGTACTACGGGCTGGTCCCCAGGTACTACGGGTTAGTCCCCAGGTACTACAGGCTGGTCCCCAGGTACTACAGGCTGGTCTCCAGGTACTACGGGCTGGTCTCCAGGTACTACAGGTACTACGGGCTGGTCTCCAGGTACTACGGGCTGGTCCCCAGGTACTACGGGCTGGTCCCCAGGTACTACGGGCTGGTCTCCAGGTACTACGGGCTGGTCTCCAGGTACTACAGGCTGGTCTCCAGGTACTACAGGTACTATGGGCTGGTCTCCAGGTACTACAGGTACTACGGGCTGGTCTCCAGGTACTACAGGCTGGTCTCCAGGTACTACAGGTACTATGGGCTGGTCTCCAGGTACTACAGGCTGGTCCCCAGGTACTACAGGTACTACGGGCTGGTCCCCAGGTACTACGGGCTGGTCCCCAGGTACTACAGGTACTACGGGCTGGTCCCCAGGTACTACGGGCTGGTCTCCAGGTACTACAGGTACTATGGGCTGGTCTCCAGGTACTACAGGTACTACGGGCTGGTCTCCAGGTACTACAGGCTGGTCTCCAGGTACTACAGGTACTACGGGCTGGTCTCCAGGTACTACAGGCTGGTCCCCAGGTACTACAGGTACTACGGGCTGGTCCCCAGGTACTACGGGCTGGTCTCCAGGTACTACAGGTACTACGGGCTGGTCTCCAGGTACTACAGGTACTACGGGCTGGTCTCCAGGTACTACAGGTACTACGGGCTGGTCTCCAGGTACTACAGGTACTACGGGCTGGTCTCCAGGTACTACAGGTACTACAGGCTGGTCCCCAGGTACTACAGGTACTACGGGCTGGTCTCCAGGTACTACAGGTACTACAGGCTGGTCTCCAGGTACTACAGGTACTACGGGCTGGTCTCCAGAGGTAAACCAGCTTCCTACAGCAAAACAAGTGTGAGCGGTTTCAGACATGCGAGGGTTAAATGGACTTTAGAAAGTCTGTGGAAAGACGCCAGGACACACAAACCGGCCGGGATCCTCTGAAACGGTCCCACACCGGGGGAACAGTTGCATAAGTGAAGCCGGTCTCCAGACTCTGCAGGAGACCCGGTCTCCGTCCAGACCGGCCAGGTCCAGATCATCAGGGTCTCAGGATGTAGGACCCCTGGACCGGGGGAACCTGCAGCTGCAAGGTTCATGAAGACTCACATCGTTTTGTTCGGTGAATCAGTGGGGAGATTTTTAAAAGGTGAAACTTGTGGGAAAACGTGCCAGAAGAGTCGCACCGAACGGAACGACTGCCGGAACGCTCTGAAGGTTCTAACGAACGTTCCTGAGAGAACAAACGAAGGAGGTCCTGAAACTTACAGAGGTCTGTGAAGGCCTCATCTGTAGCGTGTAGAAGACAAGAGTCGTGGACACGTGGACAAGGCGAGATGGGACTGGGACCCCCCGGCGACCCCACATGACTGCATGAACACCTGCTGTCTGCTGAAGCGAAATCACGCTGGCTAGCAAGTTAGCATCCCAGCTGCTATCGCGAGGAAGCTAACGGCTGCATTGTGACCCGTTTGACCTCCAAGTCTTCAGACCGCGTTTTGGGTCGTTTGTATTTAAAGTCCCATTGGAATCAGACCTTGAAAAACCTGACGTGGCCCAAAACAAACCACTGATATCTAACCAGCGGGGGCAGCTGGTCCTCGACCCAGAGGGGGGGGGGGGGGGTGGGGCAGCTGGTCCTCGACCCAGAGGGGGGGGGTGGGGGAGGGGGGCAGCTGGTCCTCGACCCCGAGGTGAGACCAGCGCAAACATTTACTTAGTGAAACCACACGTGTACTGATATTCAGGTTTCTGCTGGAAGCTTCACATGGTCCACCTCGGAACCATAAACCCTCTTCCTGTGTGGGTCCCCACTGCAGGGGACAGACCATGTGGACTGCAGGACTGGGACCATGTGGCCTCCAGGACTGGGACTGCAGGACTGGGACCACGTGGACTGCAGGACTGGGACTGCAGGACTGGGACCACGTGGACTGCAGGACTGGGACTGCAGGACTGGGACCATGTGGACTGCAGGGGACAGACCATGTGGACTGCAGGACTGGGACCATGTGGCCTCCAGGACTGGGACTGCAGGACTGGGACCACGTGGACTGCAGGACTGGGACCATGTGGACTGCAGGAGACGGACCGCCCCCCCTGGCTCTGATTGAGACGTTCCCAGGACTCTCCGGGGGACCAGCTGTGACTCCGGGCACCACCGAGTCACTGGAAGAGTTTGAGGACTTCGTCAGAGCTGAGCTCAGACCAGGACTCGTCCAGGACCACCTTACCCCTGAGGAGGACCAGGAGAGACCAGGACTCGTCCAGGACCACCTTACCCCTGAGGAGGACCAGGAGAGACCAGGACTCGTCCAGGACCACCTTACCCCTGAGGAGGACCAGGAGAGACCAGGACTCGTCCAGGACCACCTTACCCCTGAGGAGGACCAGGAGAGACCAGGACTCGTCCAGGACCACCTTACTACCTTACTTGGATTCCTTTATTTTCCGTCTCTAACGTGAGGAAACGGTCTGGACTGAAGCCGGTTCGGGACTTTCACACAACAAAGACTTTAAATGAGCTCATTGACAGTTTAGGTGTTAAACACAGTCGCCATGGTAACTGGTGCTTGTTGGAGGTGAAATGGCCCCGCCCCCTCACCTCCAGGTCGTCCTCCACGACCACCACGTTGGTCTGGGAGAAGGTGTAGAACACTTGGTTGAGCGCCCAGCGGTAGTGCCGCGCGATCTTGTAGTACCCCTGAAACTTCCGGTGCTCGGGCCGGACCCGGATGTCGGACAGGTCCGGCTGTCGGATGTGGGTCACCTGCTCGCCGTACGAGCCGATCACGCGGGCCGTGTCGGCGTGGCCGCAGTCCTGGCTGACGATGATGGGGTAGAGTTCTGGAGACGGGCGGTACTGGATCAGTCTGTCCAGGCTGCGCTTCACCGTCACTCGGTCGCAGGCGATGACCAGGATGGGGATGACCACCTCTGCAAGACCGGCCGCCGGCCCCCGGGGGTTTGTGACGGCCTCCTCGGCCTCCTTGGCCTCCTCGGCCTGCTGCTGCTCCGACCTGGATCCTGGAGCCGGTGTGGCGGCCGGGGGCCTCGCCTCCTCCTGCTCCTTCCCCGCGGCGGCGCCGTTCCCGGCAGGAAGAGGCGTTTTCGGCGGCGGCTGCACGACCACCTCGTGGACGTCCTTGCCGCCGCCGTCCACTTCCCTCTTGCCCACGTCCTTCTGCCGGGCCCAGACCGCCCGGTGGCTCTCGATCTGCTTCAGGAGCTTCTTCTGGGTCTCAAGCTGGACCTCCACCTCCTCCGCCAGCCGGATCACCTCCCCGGCCAGGTTGACCCGCCCCCCCTTCCCTCGGCCCAGACCCCACTCCTCCTTGCCTCCTGGCTCGGCGCCACCGCCTTCCGCCGGGCGGCCGAGGGGAGGGCGCCCCCACAGGTACAGCAGGAGCAAGGCGTTCCAGGCCACAAACAGGAAGGCTCCACATAGTATGACAGAACCTTTCTTGCGAACCATGGCCCAAGTAGGGAGGCGAAGGCCGGGGCAGGTGGGGAACCAGTACTGCAGTCAGGAACAATCTCAGAGGGCGGGGCTGGAGGTGCGGCCGCCACTACTTCATGGTGTCCGTCCCGTCCGGAGGAGCCAGGAGAAGACGTGTCCGCCTCGAAGTCAACGAGCACCAAGGTCCTGTGGAAGACATGCGGTCCATGGAACCCCGTGGAGAACCGACGTTATCCTCCAGCCAGCATCCTGTCAACAGAGCAGCAGAACAAGCAGTCAGTGCACCGCGGCTTCTTGCTACACCACAAGCACTCAGGACACAGGCTGACCCTGACCCTGACCCTGACCCTGACCCTGACCCTGACCCCCTAACCCTGACCCTAACCCTGACCCTGACCCTAACCACAAGCACTCAGGACACAGGCTGACCCTGACCCTGACCCTAACCCTGACCCTAACCCTGACCCCCTAACCCTGACCCTAACCCTGACCCTAACCCTAACCCTGACCCTAACCCTGGCCCTGACCCTAACCCTGACCCTAACCCTAACCCTGGCCCTGACCCTGACCCTAACCCTGACCCTAACCCTGACCCCCTAACCCTGACCCTGACCCTAACCCTGACCCTGTGGTTGGAGTCACAACGGTGCAGACCAGCAGCAGGTCGTCTGCAAACGGGACGAAACCAAACCAAGGACAAAGTGTGAAAAGAGCAGATCAGAACGCCGGCACATCGTGAGATCAACACGTCGTTTCACACGACGAGTCCAGAGGTTCAATCAGAATCTGCTGAAGACGGACCGAACTCACGAGGTCCTGCAGCGACAACGACGGTTTGAGGACGGCGTGTCCACCAAGAGGACGGCGTGTCCACCAGGCGGACGGCGTGTCCACCAAGAGGACGCGTGTCCCCGAACGGACGCTGACGAGTAATTAAGAACAACTAAGAGGATAAGCTGCCTCACGTTTCCACGGTGACACGGGTCACTTCCTGTTTACTCCAGCAGCACTACGCGTGGTACAGGACCTGGACCGGGGTTCCAGGTTGGAGTCTTCACACCGAGGGGGGGGGGGGGGGGGGGGGCGTCCTGAAATAGACTGGAGATCCTCTCAGCTCCTGATCGGCTCGGCGCTCCACAGTGTTAATCTGCTGCTGGATTAGGAACCAGGAGCCGTGGGGGGGCGGCGCTGCAACCAGGGGGGGGTCTGGAGGGTTCCAGGAGGGGGTCTGGAGGGTTCCAGGAGGGGGTCTGGAGGGTTCCAGGAGGGGGTCTGGAGGGTTCCAGGAGGGGGTCTGGGAGCAGCAGGGGGTCAAGCAGTGATAGAAATGACTCTTCAGGGTTTTATGAGCAGGAAATGGAAATATAAGCATCCTGTTCCTGACCTTCCTGACCCTACCTGACCCTACCTAACCCTACCTAACCCTACCTAACCCTACCCGAGTTCACCAGAGCAGCTCCACACAAACTAACTTGCCAGTGTTCAGAGTTAAAGCGGTGGTTTGTCCTCAGTGGACACCCAGAAGACGTCCTTTATCAGGGTGTCCTGGGGTCACCTTATCTGAGCCGTCCAGAGTGAGGACAGGACGTCCTCTCTCTCTCTCTCTCTCTCTCTCACACACACACACACACACACACACAACATTTCTGCTGCTCACACTGGAAATCCTTCATGGACGGAAAAAGTGAGTCAGAGCAGGACCTCCCATGGTGTCAGTGGAGAGACGAGTCAAACCCTCGAGTCCTCAGGGACGAACGTGTCCCGCTAGAGTGGACGGTCCAACGTCCGTCCCCTGGACTCACTTCTTACTGGGACACCGTCATCACATTCATGTGTTCATGTTGACACAAAACGTGAAACAAGCTGAAGCTGGATGGCAGAACACACACACACACACACACACACACACACACACACACACACACACACACACACACACACACACACACACACACACACACACACACAGTTTAAATAAATAGAAACAGATGAAGTCAATAGAAAACACGTTGAGCAGAAACGTTCAGGACTTCAGCGGAACCATAAAGTCCGTCGACGTTCTAGTTGGTGGAACAGGAAGTTTAAAGCTCCGTCACTTCTCCAGCTGGTTCCTCCGTCGGGGCTCCATCAGCAGGAAACCTGCTGCTTCTGCTCCGGTCCGTCACACATGCAGGTTCTCCTCCAGGGTTCCCCTCCAGGGTTCTCCTCCAGGGTTCTCCTCCAGGGTTCTCCTCCAGAGTTCCTGTCAGCCCCGGGGCTCTAAAACGCCGCCATGAGGTCCCGGCGACACTGAACTCCGTCAGCTGTGTGACACCGTTCAGCTCAACACGTCACCGAGACAGAAGTGAAACCACCTCCTCTCAGAACCCAGTAGAACCCAGTAGAACCCAGTAGAACCCAGTAGAACCCTGCAGAATCCAGTAGAACACAGAAACTTTTACCTTTCCTCCGTCACACTGAAGCCCGAAGCTGAAACCTCCACCTGAGGAGCAGCAACTCCACCTCACAGCGTCCTGAGAGGACTGGCCTGCAGGGGGGGTGAGGCGGGGGGGGTGAGGGTGAGGGTGAGGGTGAGGGTGGGGGGGGAGGAGGAGGGAGGGGGGAGGGGGCTGTGGCTCTTCTCTCCTCCCTCTCAGGCGACGTGGCGCCTCCTGGTAGGACGACTGAGTCTCTCCCTCTGCTGCTCAACTCCCTCAGAATCAAGCAGCACAGACCAAACCTGGCAACCCTCCAGCTGCTGGGACACTTTGACACGTTGAGACACTTTGTCCAGTTGTTCCAGATGTTTTCACTCTTTGGCTTCAACCTGCAGCCAGGACGTCCACGGGCCTGTCCACTGGCGTCTCAGGGTGGACGAGGGACACGACGGGGGACACAACGAGGGACACGAGAGGAGACGTGAGAGGGGACATGAGATGAGAAGAGACATGAGAGGAGACAAGAGAGGAAACGAGGGGAGACATGAGATGAGACACAAGGAGACATGAGAGGGGACAAGAGAGGGGACATGAGATGAGAAGAGACATGAGAGGGGACAAGAGAGGAGACATGAGATGAGAAGAGACATGAGAGGGGACAAGAGAGGAAACGAGGGGAGACATAAGAGGAGATGAGGAGACACAAGAGGAGACATGAGAGGAGACACGAGAGGGGACAAACTATTGGAGTTCCATTTGTCCTCTGAGGTTGGAGCTGTGAGACGTTCTGCTGCAGAACCAAGTGATGTTCTGAGACGTTCTAGAGGATCCAGAGTGTCCTGGTCTGCTAGGGACCTGATCCAGAGTGTCCTGGTCTGCTAGGGACCTGATCCAGAGTGTCCTGGTCTACTAGGGACCTGATCCAGAGTGTCCAGGAGGTCTGCGGCTCCAGACTCGGGACAGGAGACCAGCTGTCTCCAGATACCGCCGTCCCCCGAGCCGGGGTGCCTGTCGGGGGACACCGAGCGGCGGAGCGGAGCTCCCCGGTCCTCCCCGGAGCTCCCCGGTCCTCCCCGGTCCCCCCCGGTCCTCCCCGGTCCCCCCCGGTCCCCCCGGTCCAGTGGCCGGGACCGAGCGTGTGTGGCGGCGGAGGGACTCACCTGTGTGGTGGGACGCGGTGGGACGCGGTGGGACGCGGCGTCCCGGCTGTTAGCCGCCGCTAGCCGCCGTTAGCTGCTGGAGCCCCGGACTTTCCTTCACAACGTCCCCGCTTCCCCGCGGCTCCAGCTCCTCCTGCCGCCGCCCCCTGCCACCATGTCCCCGCTGCTGCTCGGTGCTGCGGCCCCGGTGTCCCCGACTGTCCCGCTTCAGCTTCCGCCACAGGATGGGTCTCCGCTCCGCTCCCCTGACGGCATCTCCCCCCCCGAACCCGGACTGAAGCTTCACCTCCGGTCGGACCTCCGGAGCGACGGCGGCGCGCGAGGGACAAAAGACCCGCAGCGCCACAGCGATATGTTCACTTTAACTCCAAATCACGACTTTAAAGAACATTACTGGCTTCTTTTCAGAATTCCATTTATATTATTACAGAGCAAAATTATTATTTAAATATATACTTTATTTATTTATTTTTTTTATTTTCCTCAAAACTCCGATCTTTTCCCCAGAATCTGCATCTGGATTTTACATGTAAATCAGTCCTGAGAAGGACTGGAGGGACTCATTGGCCCCGGTCCGGTCCGGTCCGGTCCGGTCCGGTCCGGTCCGGTCCGGTTCAGGTTTCCACCGCAAGAATTGCAGATTTACATGGAAATAAATCTCCTAAGGTTGAGGTTTCAGGTTTCAAGGTTTCAGGTTTCTCAAGTTTGAGGACCGTCTGCTGATTGGTCAGATTTAAAACTCAATACTTTAATATGTTGGATGTGTGTCTCCTGTTAACACATTCAGCTCTGCACTGGTCGTTTATTGTTTTTGCTGTAACTTCCACGTTGGTCCATGAAGAGCAGACGGAGGGACGGAGACTCCCTCAGTCCACAAGGTGAAGCCGTCCTCACCTGTCCAGGTGAGCTCCGCCTCTTACCTGGACGGATGCTACATTCCCTCCCTGTACTTGTAACGAGATGTGGTTTTAAATTCTACCTATAATTGGACTTTTTTCCAGCATATTGATATAAACCTCCAGAACGCAAACACAGGAGGGAAGGAAGACTTTTTAAAA
Organism: Blennius ocellaris; assembly: GCF_963422515.1. Classification (NCBI taxonomy): domain Eukaryota; kingdom Metazoa; phylum Chordata; class Actinopteri; order Blenniiformes; family Blenniidae; genus Blennius; species Blennius ocellaris. Next base: position 23,786,821 of record NC_137669.1, read on the forward strand.
GCAGAGATTGAGATTCCTGAACTGCTCTTGACCTCCTGTCCCGTGTGCTTCTCTGCAGTATGTGGCAGGAGGTAACGATACACAGCAGGAGATCATGATACACAGCAGGAGGTCATGATACACAGCAGGAGGTCATGATACACAGCAGGAGGTCATGATACACAGCAGGAGGTAACGATACACAGCAGGAGGTCATGATACACAGCAACACTGCAACAGCACAGTGGAACAGTACACATTTTTACAATATCCATTTATTTCTGCAGCACTGAGGTCTTTGACTCATATACAAGTTAAGTACAGGTGAAGTACAAGTGGAGTACAGCTCAGTACAGGTGGAGTACAGCTCAGTACAGCTCAGTACAGTACAGCTCAGTACAGGTGGAGTACAGCTCAGTACAGGTGGAGTACAGCTCAGTACAGCTCAGTACAGCTCAGTACAGCTCAGTACAGCTCAGTACAGTACAGCTCAGTACAGCTCAGTACAGCTCAGTACAGTACAGCTCAGTACAGGTGAAGTACAGCTCAGTACAGCTCAGTACAGGTGAAGTACAGCTCAGTACAGGTGGAGTACAGCTCAGTACAGCTCAGTACAGCTCAGTACAGGTGGAGTACAGCTCAGTACAGGTGGAGTACAGCTCAGTACAGCTCAGTACAGGTGGAGTACAGCTCAGTACAGGTGGAGTACAGCTCAGTACAGCTCAGTACAGGTGGAGTACAGCTCAGTACAGCTCAGTACAGCTCAGTACAGGTGGAGTACAGCTCAGTACAGGTGAAGTACAGCTCAGTACAGCTCAGTACAGGTGGAGTACAGCTCAGTACAGCTCAGTACAGGTGAAGTACAGCTCAGTACAGCTCAGTACAGCTCAGTACAGCTCAGTACAGCTCAGTACAGGTGGAGTACAGCTCAGTACAGATGTTATTCCACAGGTTGGCTCCTCTGCAGCGCCTCCAGCTGATCCTCGATCATCTTCAGCTCCTGCAGCAAAGCCGACATCTGAAAACAGGAAGTAGACAAACGTGAAGATTTTAGTTAAATATACTAAAATAATAGTCGACATGTGAAGGAATAATTAAATTATTCACTGCAACAGAAAGAGAAAACGTCTGTTTCATTTGCTCCAATTATTATTTTGATTACACACACACACACACACACACACACACACACACACACACACACACACACACACACACACACACACACACACACACACACACACACACACACACACACACACAGCAGTGATTACATGTCCTGTTTCTGTAGAACCCGTGGGGAGAGAGCAGTGCCTCTGCCTGCCAGTAGGGGGCGGAGCAGAGCTGAGGGCTTTTCACACTTGGCCCGTCGGACCCGGACCAGGACCAGGACCCGGTCCAGGACCAGGACCCGGACCCGGACCAGGACCAGGACTCACCTTCCTCTCCGTCTGCTGCTGGATGTGAGCCGGAACCTTCTGCTGGTACTGCGGACGAGTTACTTTGATCTGCTGCTGCTGCAGCTTCACACGCAGTCTGTCCCTCTTCTGGGACAACTGGACCACCTGTCTGTTCACGTCCCCCCCACCCTGAGGGGGGGGGGGGGGAGGGGGAGGGAGGGAGAGAGAGAGAGAGAGAGAGAGAGAGGGAGGTAGAGAGAGAGAGGTAGAGAGAGAGTGAGAGAGAGGGAGATAGAGAGGTAGAGAGAGAGAGGGAGAGAGAGAGAGAGAGGTAGAGAGAGAGAGAGAGCGGGAGAGCGAGAGAGGTAGAAAGAGGTAGAGAGAGAGAGGTAGAGAGAGAGAAAGAGAGGTAGAGAGAGAGAAAGAGAGAGAGTTAAGCTGTGAACAGTGAATCCAGTGCTTTGATCTTTGTATTCATGATATTTTACTGAATCTGCAGTAAAGTGAAGATTAAAAACAGACTGAAGAGGATCAGTAGGGTCCCAGTGGGGGGGGGGGGGGGGGGGGGGGGGGTGGAGCTGCAGGTACCTGGACGTGAAGGTGGAGCTGACAGGTGTGGTCCACCAGGCCTACGAGGCCTCCGGCGGGGGGGGCGGCGCCGTGGGGCTCTGCTCCGTCAGGACAGTGTAGGTGGAGGGTGGAGACCCGGCTGAGGGTGGCCACGGCGGGCTGGAAGTGGACCAGGACCCGGGCCTGGCTGGGGGAACACACTGCCCACACTGACACACACACACACACACACACACACACACACACACACACACTGAGCTGCTCTGCCGTCCGGCCTGCGGCCACGCCGGCGCCTCGGTCACTTACTGACGGGTCGTTGTTTGGTCAGGCCACACCGGGCTCTCAGGGACCGGGCCACCCGGACCACTTCCTGGACCAGCAGGAAGTCCCGCTCCTCCTCAGGGAAGAACCAGTGAGCCTGGCAGGACGCACAGAGGGAATAATCACCCCACAGAGAGAACAGTGAGCCTGGCAGGACGCACAGAGGGAATAATCACCCCACAGAGAGAACAGTGAGCCTGGCAGGACGCACAGAGGGAATAATCACCCCACAGAGAGAACAGTGAGCCTGGCAGGACGCACAGAGGGAATAATCACCCCACAGAGAGAACAGTGAGCCTGGCAGGACGCACAGAGGGAATAATCACCCCACAGAGAGAACAGTGAGCCTGGCAGGACGCACAGAGGGAATAATCACCCCACAGAGAGAACAGTGAGCCTGGCAGGACGCACAGAGGGAATAATCACCCCACAGAGAGAACAGTGAGCCTGGCAGGACGCACAGAGGGAATAATCACCCCACAGAGAGAACAGTGAGCCTGGCAGGACGCACAGAGGGAATAATAACCCCACAGAGAGAACAGTGAGCCTGGCAGGACGCACAGAGGGAATAATAACCCCACAGAGAGAACAGTGAGCCTGGCAGGACGCACAGAGGGAATAATAACCCCACAGAGAGAACAGTGAGCCTGGCAGGACGCACAGAGGGAATAATAACCCCACAGAGAGAACAGTGAGCCTGGCAGGACGCACAGAGGGAATAATAACCCCACAGAGAGAACAGTGAGCCTGGCAGGACGCACAGAGGGAATAATAACCCCACAGAGAGAACAGGCATCAGGACCTCATGACCTTCTTCTACTAATCCTAACAGTTTAATTTAGTTTTTTTCCCTTGTATTTCATATTACTGTATATTTTGCTCCCCTTAGAACTTATTATACTTTATCATAGTTTGTGATTTGTCTAGTCTAGCCTAGCCTAGCCTTGCCTTGCCTTGCCTTGCCTTGCCTTGCCTTGCCTTGCCTTGCCTTGCCTTGCCTTGCCTTGCCTTGCCTTGCCTTGCCTTGTCTTGTCTTGTCTTGTCTTGTCTTGTCTTGTCTTGTCTTGTCTTGTCTTGTCTTGCCTTGCCTTGCCTTATCTTTCCACTGGAGGAGCAACAACAGGACGTTTTGGTTCAACTAAATGTCCTTCATACATTAAAAACTGTGTATTATGATATATATATATATATATATATATATAGAACAGGAGACATTTCATCACATTCTCCGCTGCAGCCCCCCCACCAGCCCCCCCACAGTGAGGACGGTCCCTCAACGAGACCACAGCTGCTATAAGGTGCAAACCTTATTTTCTCCACAATGAACACTAACAGAGGACAGAGACCCCCCCCCCCCCCCCCCCCACGCCCCCCCCCCCCCCAGTTTAGAACATCTGCCCACATCTGGTTCCTGTAACACTCAGTGTGTGAGGGTGTGTGTGGGTACCAGCTGGGTGGAGCGGGGGTACGGCTGCAGGCACAGGGTGGGGGGGTTGGCGGGGGCTCCGGGGGGGCCGGGGGGGGCTCCGGGCTGCAGACGCTGCCACAGCTCCTCGGTGATGAAGGGCATGAAGGGGGACAGGAGGGCCAGAGACACACACACACTCTGGTACAACACTGCAGTGTGTGTGTGTGTGTGTGTGTGCAGCAGAGGCTTCATGGACTCCTGCAGGACACACACACACACACACACACACACACACACACACACACACACACACACACACACACACAGGTGAAAATCCGAGCAGTGATGAAGCAGTGTGTGTGTGTGTGTGTGTGTGTGTGTGTGTGTGTGTGTGTGTGTGTGTGTGTGTGTGTGTGTGTGTGTGTGTGTGTGTCTGTGTGTGTGTCTGTGTGTGTGTCTGTGTGTGTGTGTGTGTGTGTGTGTGTGTGTCTGTGTGTGTGTCTGTGTCGGTGTGTGTGTGTGTGTGTGTGTGTGTGTGTGTGTGTGTGTGTGTGTGTGTGTGTGTGTGTGTGTGTGTGTGTGCTCACCAGGTAGACGTCACACAGGCAGTGGACCCAGAAGGAGTAGAGGGCTGCAGTGGCGGTGTGCAGCTCGTAGGCCTCCAGAGCCTCCTCACACTGCAGCACCGTGCTGTAGAGCCGCGAGCAGAGCCACCGGTCCATACTGGTCTGTGGAGCCGTCTGACACACGGGCAACAACAACAACAACAATAACAACAACAACAACTCAAACTGTGTCGAACCAGTTCCATTCACATACAGGAGATCTGACACCCTGTGAGTCAGTGTGTGGGGGTTTAGTCTGGTGGGGGGGGGGACCATAAAACCTGAACTAAGAACTGGTTAGAAGGTGTCCTAGGACCATAAAACTGAACTAAGAACTGGTTAGAAGGTGTCCTAGGACCATAAAACTGAACCTAAGAACTGGTTAGAAGGTGTCCTAGGACCATAAAACTGAACCTAAGAACTGGTTAGAAGGTGTCCTAGCACCAGATCTCTTCCCTCTGTTCAGCTCGGTGGTTGACCGACTGGACCAGCTGAGATTCTGGCCTGTACCTCCTCCAGGGTGAGGGTTTAGGGTTTAGGGTTAGGGTTAGGGTTAGGTTCGCCTGTACCTCCTCCAGGGTTTAGGGTGAGGGTTTAGGGTTTAGGGTGAGGGTTAGGTTCGCCTGTACCTCCTCCAGGGTGAGGGTTTAGGGTTTAGGGTTAGGTTAGCCTGTACCTCCTCCAGGGTTTAGGGTTTAGGGTGAGGGTTTAGGGTGAGGGTTAGGTTCGCCTGTACCTCCTCCAGGGTTTAGGGTGAGGGTTTAGGGTTTAGGGTTAGGGTTTAGGGTTAGGGTGAGGGTTTAGGGTTAGGGTGAGGGTTTAGGGTTTAGGGTTAGGGTGAGGGTTTAGGGTTAGGGTGAGGGTTTAGGGTTTAGGGTGAGGGTTAGGTTCGCCTGTACCTCCTCCAGGGTTTAGGGTGAGGGTTTAGGGTTAGGGTGAGGGTTTAGGGTTTAGGGTGAGGGTTTAGGGTTAGGGTGAGGGTTAGGTTAGCCTGTACCTCCTCCAGGGTTTAGGGTTTAGGGTGAGGGTTTAGGGTTTAGGGTGAGGGTTAGGTTCGCCTGTACCTCCTCCAGGGTTTAGGGTGAGGGTTTAGGGTTTAGGGTTAGGGTGAGGGTTTAGGTTTAGGGTTTAGGGTTAGGGTGAGGGTTTAGGGTGAGGGTTAGGTTGGCCTGTACCTCCTCCAGGGTTTAGGGTGAGGGTTTAGGGTTTAGGGTTTAGGGTTAGGGTTTAGGGTTTAGGGTTAGGGTGAGGGTTAGGTTGGCCTGTACCTCCTCCAGGGTTTAGGGTGAGGGTTTAGGGTTTAGGGTTTAGGGTGAGGGTTTAGGGTTAGGGTTTAGGGTTAGGTTGGCCTGTACCTCCTCCAGGGTTTTCCTCTGGTGCTCCGTGGGTCTCCAGGACCCCCAGGGTGAACCTCACCGTCTGCCACATCTTATTACAGAAGTGTCTGCAGCTCAACACCTGAGAGACGGACAGACTGATGTCCCTCTCCTGTCAGGAGACAGTGAGACAGTGAGACAGTGAGACAGTCCATCAGCACCAAACAACCATCGTCTTCATGAGCTTCACTTCCTGCTGCTCATAATCAACCTGGGTTACTTCAGGTTACAGTTACTTCAGGTTACAGTTACTTCAGGTTACAGTTACTCCCAGGTTACAGTTACTCCCAGGTTACAGTTACTCCAGGCTACAGTTACTTCAGGTTACAGTTACTTCAGGTTACAGTTACTCCAGGTTACAGTTACTCCAGGTTACAGTTACTTCAGGTTACAGTTACTCCAGGTTACAGTTACTTCAGGTTAGAGTTACTCCAGGTTACAGTTACTCCCAGGTTACAGTTACTCCCAGGTTATAGTTACTCCCAGGTTACAGTTACTCCCAGGTTAGTTACTTCAGGTTACAGTTACTCCCAGGTTACAGTTACTCCCAGGTTACAGTTACTCCAGGTTACAGTTACTTCAGGTTACAGTTACTCCCAGGTTACAGTTACTCCCAGGTTACAGTTACTCCAGGTTATAGTTACTTCAGGTTACAGTTACTCCAGGTTACAGTTACTCCCAGGTTACAGTTACTTCAGGTTACAGTTACTCACAGGTTAGAGTTACTCCAGGTTACAGTTACTCCCAGGTTACAGTTACTCCCAGGTTATAGTTACTCCCAGGTTACAGTTACTCCCAGGTTAGTTACTTCAGGTTACAGTTACTCCCAGGTTACAGTTACTCCCAGGTTACAGTTACTTCAGGTTACAGTTACTCCCAGGTTACAGTTACTCCCAGGTTACAGTTACTCCAGGTTACAGTTACTCCAGGTTACAGTTACTTCAGGTTACAGTTACTCCCAGGTTACAGTTACTCCAGGTTACAGTTACTTCAGGTTACAGTTACTCCAGGTTACAGTTACTCCAGGTTACAGTTACTTCAGGTTAGTTACTCCAGGTTACAGTTACTTCAGGTTAGAGTTACTCCAGGTTACAGTTACTCCAGGTTACAGTTACTTCAGGTTACAGTTACTTCAAGTTACAGTTACTCCAGGTTCCAGTTACTCCAGGTTACAGTTACTTCAGGTTACAGTTACTTCAGGTTACAGTTACTCCAGGTTCCAGTTACTCACCTTGAATCCTGTGAGAACAAAGTGCGAACCTGAGTGCGTCGGTCCCACACTGGGGGATTCCCTGAGGAAAGTCCTTCCTCTGTGGAAGATACAGGACAGGTCAGCTTCACCGTGGGGGGTGGAGGGGGGGGGGGGGGGTCTGGAGGGCGGAGGGTGGAGGTGGAGGGCGGAGGGGGGGGTCTGTTGGAGGGAGGCTCACCTGAGCTTGCAGCGCCACCTGCTGCTCCTTCAGCTCCACGTTTCCTTCCCTCACCTTCTCCTCCAGCCTCTGAGGAACAGAGACGGTGAAGGACTGAGAACTTCTACACTCTACCTGAGAACACCTCCGGTGTGGGCGGGGCTCAGGTATAAGCCCCTCCTCCGGTGTGGGCGGGGCTTATGAACTGATTCCACCAGATTGTGATTTTAGAGCTTTCAGGCCACGTTTACATGCAGACAGGTTTTTACAAAAACAACTATTTCCCCTTCTACATTTACAAAAGAAAACCTTCATTGACACGACAGCATGTCCACCTGGTGCAGAGCTGCTCTGAGCAGCCACACCTGTAGGGGGCAGTGTAGAAGCATGACAATGACAGCCAATCAGAATCCAGGAGAAATGAAAACATGGTCACACATTGTGACATAATTAAGGACCCGGCGTCTTTAGATCAAAGCAGACAGATTGTTTAAATGTCCAGAAGTCTCAGGAATCATCGTTTGTAGAAACTCCTAGCTGCTTTTATGTTGAAAGGCTCAAACAGAAAGATCAGAGGCCGGTTTGGATTTCATTCCCTACGCTGTGACAAGGTGTACATTGAAGTTATTATGACAGCACTATTTTACCAGTGTGGTCTCTATGGAACTGGACTGTATGTGGTCCCTGAAGTACTTCAAATGTTATTTATTTATACATCTTATCTACATATAAGATCTATAGAAACAAACATAGAGCAGTGGTTCTACCACAAAGTCTGTCTGTATGCAGATGAGCTGCTGGTGTCAGTTGAAGAAAGTCTCTATTGTTCTGGTTTGTTGTCTGGACTCATTCAGATTCTCTTTCTGAGCCCAGTGGTCCAGGCTGAGCCTCAGACCTCACCGGACCTCCAGGTCTGAGCAGCAGAGTACCAGGTCAGAGTACCAGGTCAGACTACCAGGTCAGAGTACCTCCAGAGAGACTCCGTGGACCACGTCCAGAGGATCGATGACGTTCCCCAGAGATTTACTCATCTTCCTCCCATGTTTGTCTCTGACCAGCGAGTGGAGCAGGACCTGCTGGCAGAGAGAAGCTGATCCAGCCTGCTGAGGCCCAGTCTGACCCCCCCCCCGGCAGGGTGTGGTCCCCCCCCCCCCCCCCAACCCCCACCTGCTTGAAGGGCAGCTGTCCAGTCAGCTCGGTCCCCAGCATCACCATCCGGGCCACCCAGAAGAAGATCAGGTCGCTGCCGGTCTCCAGCAGGGAGTTGGGGTAGAACCGCTGAAGGTCAGGGGTCTGTGGGGGGGCAGGGGGGAGGGGGGGTGGGGGGTAGGGGGGTGAGTGACAGGAGGACAAGGGGCAGTTGACCAGCAGGAGGCGGCGTCTCACCTGCTGAGGCCAGCCGAGCATCGCGAAGGGAAAGAGTCCCGAGGAGAACCAGGTGTCCAGAACATCAGGATCTGAAGGAAGGATCAGATCTTCTAAGTCCTGAACGAAGGATCAGAACTTCTAAGTCCTGAACGAAGGATCAGAACTTCTAAGTCCTGAACGAAGGATCAGAACTTCTAAGTCCTGAACAAACGTCTTATAACTGTAGTCTGGATGATTAATAATGTTTTTAGAACCCAATGGACCCAGAAGACCCTGCGGGGAAGAGGAACCTTCTGACCCTGGGACGTGTTCAGAACCTGGCCTACAGGGGAGCAGGTCTGGGAGCAGTGGGGGGTCAGAGAGGACGGAGGGCCGGAGGTCTGAGGACTCACCTCGGCTCAGCGTCACGTCTTCAGGCTTCACTGCGTACTTCAGCGCCGCCTTGTGGCGAGCCTCGTCCTCGCTGTGTCCACACACCCAGAGCTCCTGCAACACAGCAGGGAACCGTTCAGCCCTTCACCTCCAGGGAACCGTTCAGCCCTTCCCCTCCAGGGAACCGTTCAGCCCTTCACCTCCAGGGAACCGTTCAGCCCTTCACCTCCAGGGAACCACACGCTCAGCAGAGAATCACACATTCAGCAGGGAACCACACATTCAGCAGGGAACCACACGTTCAGCAGGGAACCACACATTCAGCAGGGAACCACACGTTCAGCAGGGAACCTCACGTTCAGTCGTTCACCTCCAGGGAACACACGTTCAGCAGGGAACCACACGTTCAGCAGGGAACCACACATTCAGCAGGGAACCACACATTCAGTCGTTCACCTCCAGGGAACCTGCTGGTTGTTCGTTACCAAGATGGCCGACAGACAACTGGACCAGTTTCTCACCAGGGGGACACATGAGAGGAGGATCTGATCTTAGAACAATAGAAGAGTGTTTGTCCCGGCTGGGGGACGGACCTGGTCCGAGGACCGGTGGGGGACGGACCTGGTCCGAGGACCGGTGGGGGACGGACCTGGTCCGAGGACCGGTGGGGGGACGGACCTGGTCCGAGGACCGGTGGGGGACGGACCTGGTCCGAGGACCGGTGGGGGACTGACCTGGTCCGAGGACCGGTGGGGGATGTGGACTTGGTAGGCCGGGATCTGGTGGCCCCACCACAGCTGCCTGGAGATGCACCAGTCACTGAGGAAGACAAGGACTCATTCTTCATCACTGTGTCGCCGTTGCTCTGACTCCGAGGTCAGAGGTCAGAGGTCAGGGTTCAGAGGTCAGGGTTCAGAGGTCGGGGGTCAGGGTTCAGAGGTCAGGGGTCACACACCTGATGTTGGACAGCCAGTTCCTCCAGGTCTTGGCGTAGTGGTGAGGAATGATCTCCAGCTCTCCGTCCTCCACGGCCTGAAGGGACAAGAGGGACGGACTTTTAACGCCACGTCTCCGACAAGACGAGCGTCTCGGCGCCGGGGACTCGCCTGGACGGCCGTCCTCGCCATGTCCCCGCAGCGCAGGAACCACTGCTTCTTCAGGAGGGGCTCGATCACGTCTCCGGAGCGGCTGCAGGGGGGACAGGAGGACAGGGGGACAGGGGACAGGATGACAGGAGGACAGGAGGGCAGGAGGACAGGGGGACAGAGGACAGGAGGACAGGGGGACAGGAGGACAGGAGGGCAGGAGGACATGAGCACAGGAGGACAGGGGGACAGAGGACAGGGGACAGGAGGGCAGGAGGACATGAGCACAGGAGGACAGGGGGACAGGACAGGAGGACAGGGGACAAGAGGACAGGGGGACAGAGGACAGGGGGACAGGAGGACAGGATGACAGGGGACAGGAGGACATGAGGACAGGGGGACAGAGGACAGGGGACAGGAGGACATGAGGACAGGGGGACAGAGGGACAGAGGACAGGAGCTCCGTCAGCCACAACAATAAAACCACCAAGTCGCTGCCATGTTTGGTTCATCAGAGGCGTTTTGGTAGAAGAAGAGCTGATCAGCTGATCTGGACTCTTCTGGGGGACGTCCTCGTCTCCACGTCCAACAGGACCAGCCTCAGATCTCGTCTCCACGACCAACAGGACCAGCCTCAGAGACGGTCTCCACGTCCAACAGGACCAGCCTCAGATCTCGTCTCCATGTCCAACAGGACCAGCCTCAGACGGTCTACAGTTCCTGCCATGTGCTTGGCCTGATTCAAGAACTCCCTTCAAGGTGAAATAACGTGACGCAACACGTCACACACACGGTTCCCAGCTGTGGCGTGGCGGCGAGGAGGAGGTGAAGGTGTGAAGGTGTAGAAAGACGGGAGGAGGGGGGCGGAGCCAACCTGCAGACAGGAAGCGTCATGGCGTGACCCGTCTTCCCTCTGAACAGCTTCTTGTCCACCAGAGCGTCCACCACCAGCTGCCGCGCTGCGAAGCGCTTCACTCCCTGCACACACACACACACACACACACACACACACACACACACACACACACACACACATCTTAAGACGTCACAAAGCCACTCCAGGGTCTCTCAGCTCCGTCCCTCCAGAACGCCGGAGGCGGAGCTTGAGGCTCTGGAGGATCTTCCTCCCGCAGGTGGAGAACGTCAGAACGACGAGGTCACGGCGCCTCCTGGTGGACGACGTCTGTAGTCATGTGACACCGGAGGCTCAGATTTGACCTGATTTGACCTGACTTGATTTGATTTGACCTGCTTGATTTGACCTGCTTGATTTGATTTGACCTGCTTGACCTGACTTGATTTGACCTGCTTGATTTGACCTGCTTGATTTGACCTGCTTGATTTGACCTGACTTGATTTGATTTGACCTGCTTGACCTGACTTGATTTGACCTGCTTGATTTGACCTGCTTGATTTGACCTGACTTGATTTGACCTGACTTGGACAGTATTGGAAGCTCCTTGTTTGCTCGGTTCAGAAATCGTTCACGGCTCGACCCGGGTTCGTACCACGGCGCTACGCTGGTTATAGCGTTTTAATGAACAAGTGTTATTATCAATGAAAAGTGTTATTATCAATGAAAAGTGTTATTATCAATGAAAGTGTTATTATCAATGAAAAGTGTTATTATCAATGAAAAGTGTTATTATCAATGAAAAGTGTTATTATCAATGAAAAGTGTTATTATCAATGAAAAGTGTTATTACCAATGAAAAGTGTTATTATCAATGAAAAGTGTTATTATCAATGAAAAGTGTTATTACCAATGAAAAGTGTTATTATCAATGAAAAGTGTTATTATCGTTATTGATCAGTCGGTAAAATCCTCCGAGGTCACGCACCTGCAGCCACTCGCCACAAGAGGGCGTCATCCTCCCGTCTCCTCCAATCACAGTGAGCCGCGGCAGCGAGTGTCTCTGGGAGAGCTGGAAGTCTGAGTGGTCGTGAGCCGGAGTCACCTTCACCGCACCTGACAGGGTGAGAGAGTGAGAGGGTGAGAGAGTGAGAGGGTGAGAGAGTGAGAGTGAGAGGGTGAGAGAGTGAGAGGGTGAGAGAGTGAGAGAGTGAGAGGGTGAGAGAGTGAGAGGGTGAGAGAGTGAGAGGGTGAGAGAGTGAGAGAGTGAGAGGGTGAGAGAGTGAGAGGGTGAGAGAGTGAGAGGGTGAGAGGGTGAGAGAGTGAAAGAGTGAGAGTGAGAGGGTGAGAGGGTGAGAGGGTGAGAGGGTGAGAGAGTGAGAGGGTGAGAGGGTGAGAGAGTGAGAGTGAGAGGGTGAGAGGGTGAGAGAGTGAGAGGGTGAGAGGGTGAGTGTGTGTGAGAGAGAGAGAGAGAGAGTGTATGTATGTATGTGTGTATGTGTGTGTGTGTGTGTGTATGTATGTATGTGTGTATGTGTGTGTGTGTGTGTGTGTATGTATGTATGTGTGTATGTGTGTGTGTGTGTGTGTGTGTGTGTGTGTGTATGTATGTATGTGTGTATGTGTGTGTGTGTGTGTGTATGTATGTATGTGTGTATGTATGTATGTGTTGGTATGTGTGTGTGTGTGTGTGTATGTATGTATGTGTGTATGTGTGTGTGTGTGTGTGTGTGTGTGTGTGTGTGTGTCCCACCAGTCCCCAGCTCCATGTCCACCTCCAGGTCCGTGAGGACCGGCAGCAGTCTCCCAGAGAACGGGTGTCGGACCTTCCTGCCATGCAGAGCCTGCAGGGACATAGACCTGGTTCAGGGTTTTACTGGACCAGGTCCCACCAGGACCTTCAGGACCCTTCAGGACCTGGTCCTTTCTGTGAGCAGAGACCAGCAGTGACGGGGACGGACTCTTAACACAAAGACCAATAGGAGCAACGTAAAACCAGGGACCAGGGAGGGACCAGGAGGGACCAGAGAGGGACCAGGGAGGGACCAGAGAGGGACCAGGGAGGGACCAGAGAGGGACCAGGGAGGGACCAGAGAGGGACCAGGGAGGGACAAGAGAGGGACCAGGGAGGGACCAGAGAGGGACCAGAGAGGGACCAGGGAGGGACCAGAGAGGGACCAGAGAGGGACCAGGGAGGGACTAGAGAGGGACTAGAGAGGGACCAGGGAGGGACCAGGGAGGGACCAGGAGGGACCAGGGAGGGACAAGAGAGGGACCAGGGAGGGACCAGAGAGGGACAAGAGAGGGACAAGAGAGGACAAGAGAGGGACAAGAGAGGGACAAGAGAGGGACCAGAGAGGGACCAGGGAGGGACAAGAGAGGGACCAGGGAGGGACAAGAGAGGGACCAGGGAGGGACCAGAGAGGGACAAGAGAGGGACCAGGGAGGGACCAGGGACCAGGACAGGGTGTATCAGTGGTGGTCCGTCCTACTGGCCTGGTACCGGGGGTCTTCAGGGTGGACGGCCACGGCCACGTCTCCCAGCATGGTCTCAGGACGGGTGGTGGACACCATCACCTCCGTCTCTACAGGGACAGACAGAAAAAGCTCCTGAGACACGAGGGGGGACGGCGGGGGACTGCAGGTGTCCTCATGTCCTCACACTGACCCAGGTCTTCCACCGGGTAGGCGAACGTGGTCATGGTCCCGAACTCCACCTTGTCTTCATAACCAGGGACGGAGATCCAGGACGGTCCAGACAGGTCCAGGGAGTCCACCTGGACAACCACAAGCCCTCTACTGGTTCATGACTGAGAGTCCTCTGGTGTCTCGTAATGTCCTGGTTAGGGGAGGTCCAGAGAGGAGGACGTCTCATCTCGTCTCCAGAGAGGACATCTCACCTTGTCTCCAGAGAGGACGACCATCTCACCCCGTCTCCAGAGAGGACGTCTCACCCCGTCTCCAGAGAGGAGGACGTCTCATCTCGTCTCCAGAGAGGATGTCTCACCTTGTCTCCAGAGAGGACGACCGTCTCACCCGTCTCCAGGAGGACGTCTCACCCCGTCTCCAGAGAGGAGGACGTCTCATCTCGTCTCCAGAGAGGACGTCTCACCTTGTCTCCAGAGAGGACGACCGTCTCACCCGTCTCCAGAGAGGACGTCTCATCCTGCCCCCAGAGAAGGGCCTAGTAGGAGGACATCTCACCCCGTCTCCAGAGAGGACGATGTCTCACCTCGTCTCCAGAGAGGAAGGACGTCTCACCTCGTCTCCAGAGAGGACGTCTCACCCCGTCTCCAGAGAGGAGGACGTCTCACCCCGTCTCCAGAGAGGACGTCTCACCCCGTCCCCAGAGAGGACATCTCACCTTGTCTCCAGAGAGGACGACCATCTCACCCCGTCTCCAGAGAGGACGTCTCACCCCGTCTCCAGAGAGGAGGACGTCTCATCTCGTCTCCAGAGAGGACATCTCACCTTGTCTCCAGAGAGGACGACCATCTCACCCCGTCTCCAGAGAGGACGTCTCACCCCGTCTCCAGAGAGGAGGACGTCTCATCTCGTCTCCAGAGAGGATGTCTCACCTTGTCTCCAGAGAGGACGACCGTCTCACCCGTCTCCAGAGAGGACGTCTCACCCCGTCTCCAGAGAGGAGGACGTCTCATCTCGTCTCCAGAGAGGACGTCTCACCTTGTCTCCAGAGAGGAACGACCGTCTCACCCGTCTCCAGAGAGGACGTCTCATCCTGCCCCCAGAGAGGAGGACATCTCACCCCGTCTCCAGAGAGGACGATGTCTCACCTCGTCTCCCAGAGAGGAGGACGTCTCACCTCGTCTCCAGAGAGGACGTCTCACCCCGTCTCCAGAGAGGAGGACGTCTCACCCCGTCTCCAGAGAGGACGTCTCACCCCGTCCCCAGAGAGGAGGACGTCTCACCTCGTCTCCAGAGAGGAGGACGTCTCACCTTGTCTCCAGAGAGGACGTCTCACCCCGTCCCCAGAGAGGACCATGTCTCACCCCGTCCCCAGAGAGGACGATGTCTCACCTCGATGTCGGAGATGGCGGACTCCAGGGCGCAGCTCCAGTTCACCAGACCTTCGGCCCGGTAGATCAGACCAGAGTCACTGAGACGGACGAAGGCGGAC
>NC_137669.1:23801904-23847035 GCF_963422515.1 Blennius ocellaris
ACTTCAGGCTACAGTTACTTCAGGTTACAGTTACTTCAGGCTACAGTTACTTCAGGTTACAGTTACTCCCAGGTTACAGTTACTCCAGGTTACAGTTACTTCAGGTTACAGTTACTCCCAGGTTACAGTTACTTCAGGTTACAGTTACTCCAGGTTACAGTTACTCCCAGGTTACAGTTACTTCAGGTTACAGTTACTCCAGGTTACAGTTACTCCCAGGTTATAGTTACTCCCAGGTTACAGTTACTTCAGGTTACAATTACTCCCAGGTTACAGTTACTCCCAGGTTACAGTTACTTCAGGTTACAGTTACTCCCAGGTTACAGTTACTCCCAGGTTAGTTACTTCAGGTTACAATTACTTCAGGTTACAGTTACTCCCAGGTTACAGTTATCCCCAGGTTACAGTTACTTCAGGTTACAGTTACTTCAGGTTACAGTTACTCCCAGGTTACAGTTACTTCAGGTTCCAGTTACTCCCAGGTTAGTTACTCCCAGGTTACAGTTACTCCCAGGTTACAGTTATTTCAAGTTACAGTTACTCCCAGGTTACAGTTACTCCCAGGTTAGTTACTTCAGGTTACAGTTACTCCCAGGTTACAGTTACTTCAGGTTCCAGTTACTCCCAGGTTACAGTTACTCCCAGGTTACAGTTACTCCCAGGTTACAGTTACTTCAAGTTACAGTTACTCCAGGTTACAGTTACTCACCTTGAATCCTGTGAGAACAAAGTGCGAACCTGAGTGCGTCGGTCCCACACTGGGGGATTCCCTGAGGAAAGTCCTTCCTCTGTGGAAGATACAGGACAGGTCAGCTTCACCGTGGGGGGTGGAGGGGGGGGGGGGGGTCTGGAGGGCGGAGGGTGGAGGTGGAGGGTGGAGGGTGGGGTCTGTTGGAGGGAGGCTCACCTGAGCTTGCAGCGCCACCTGCTGCTCCTTCAGCTCCACGTTTCCTTCCCTCACCTTCTCCTCCAGCCTCTGAGGAACAGAGACGGTGAAGGACTGAGAACTTCTACACTCTACCTGAGAACACCTCCGTTGTGGGCGGGGCTCAGGTATAAGCCCCTCCTCCGGTGTGGGCGGGGCTTATGAACTGATTCCACCAGATTGTGATTTTAGAGCTTTCAGGCCACGTTTACATGCAGACAGGTTTTTACAAAAACAACTATTTCCCCTTCTACATTTACAAAAGAAACCTTCATTGACACGACAGCATGTCCACCTGGTCCAGAGCTGCTCTGAGCAGCCACACCTGTAGGGGGCAGTGTAGAAGCATGACAATGACAGCCAATCAGAATCCAGGAGAAATGAAAACATGGTCACACATTGTGACATAAGTAAGGACCCAGTGTCTTTAGATCAAAGCAGACAGATTGTTTAAATGTCCAGAGGTCTCAGGAATCATCGTTTGTAGAAACTCCTAGCTGCTTTTATGTTGAAAGGCTCAAACAGAAAGATCAGAGGCCGGTTTGGATTTCATTCCCTACGCTGTGACAAGGTGTACATTGAAGTTATTATGACAGCACTATTTTACCAGTGTGGTCTCTATGGAACTGGACTGTATGTGGTCCCTGAAGTACTTCAAATGTTATTTATTTATACATCTTATCTACATATAAGATCTATAGAAACAAACATAGAGCAGTGGTTCTACCACAAAGTCTGTCTGTATGCAGATGAGCTGCTGGTGTCAGTTGAAGAAAGTCTCTATTGTTCTGGTTTGTTGTCTGGACTCATTCAGATTCTCTTTCTGAGCCCAGTGGTCCAGGCTGAGCCTCAGACCTCACCGGACCTCCAGGTCTGAGCAGCAGAGTACCAGGTCAGAGTACCAGGTCAGACTACCAGGTCAGAGTACCTCCAGAGAGACTCCGTGGACCACGTCCAGAGGATCGATGACGTTCCCCAGAGATTTACTCATCTTCCTCCCATGTTTGTCTCTGACCAGCGAGTGGAGCAGGACCTGCTGGCAGAGAGAAGCTGATCCAGCCTGCTGAGGCCCAGTCTGACCCCCCCCCCCCCCCCCCCCCCCCCCCCCCGGCAGGGTGTGGTCCCCCCCACCCCCCCAACCCCCACCTGCTTGAAGGGCAGCTGTCCAGTCAGCTCGGTCCCCAGCATCACCATCCGGGCCACCCAGAAGAAGATCAGGTCGCTGCGGTCTCCAGCAGGGAGTTGGGGTAGAACCGCTGAAGGTCAGGGGTCTGTGGGGGGGCAGGGGGGAGGGGGGGTGGGGGGTAGGGGGGTGAGTGACAGGAGGACAAGGGGCAGTTGACCAGCAGGAGGCGGCGTCTCACCTGCTGAGGCCAGCCGAGCATCGCGAAGGGAAAGAGTCCCGAGGAGAACCAGGTGTCCAGAACATCAGGATCTGAAGGAAGGATCAGATCTTCTAAGTCCTGAACGAAGGATCAGAACTTCTAAGTCCTGAACGAAGGATCAGAACTTCTAAGTCCTGAACGAAGGATCAGAACTTCTAAGTCCTGAACAAACGTCTTATAACTGTAGTCTGGATGATTAATAATGTTTTTAGAACCCAATGGACCCAGAAGACCCTGCGGGGAAGAGGAACCTTCTGACCCTGGGACGTGTTCAGAACCTGGCCTACAGGGGAGCAGGTCTGGGGAGCAGTGGGGGGTCAGAGAGGACGGAGGGCCGGAGGTCTGAGGACTCACCTCGGGTCAGCGTCACGTCTTCAGGCTTCACTGCGTACTTCAGCGCCGCCTTGTGGCGAGCCTCGTCCTCGCTGTGTCCACACACCCAGAGCTCCTGCAACACAGCAGGGAACCGTTCAGCCCTTCACCTCCAGGGAACCGTTCAGCCCTTCACCTCCAGGGAACCGTTCAGCCCTTCACCTCCAGGGAACCGACACATTCAGTCGTTCACCTCCAGGGAACCGTTCAGCCCTTCACCTCCAGGGAACCGTTCAGCCCTTCACCTCCAGGGAACCGTTCAGCCCTTCACCTCCAGGGAACCGTTCAGCCCTTCACCTCCAGGGAACCGACACATTCAGTCGTTCACCTCCAGGGAACCGTTCAGCCCTTCACCTCCAGGGAACCGTTCAGCCCTTCACCTCCAGGGAACCGTTCAGCCCTTCACCTCCAGGGAACCGTTCAGCCCTTCACCTCCAGGGAACCGTTCAGCCCTTCACCTCCAGGGAACCGTTCAGCCCTTCACCTCCAGGGAACCGTTCAGCCCTTCACCTCCAGGGAACCGTTCAGCCCTTCACCTCCAGGGAACCGTTCAGCCCTTCACCTCCAGGGAACCGTTCAGCCCTTCACCTCCAGGGAAACGTTCAGCCCTTCACCTCCAGGGAACCATTCAGCCCTTCACCTCCAGGGAACCGTTCAGCCCTTCACCTCCAGGGAACCATTCAGCCCTTCACCTCCAGGGAACCATTCAGCCCTTCACCTCCAGGGAACCATTCAGCCCTTCACCTCCAGGGAACCGTTCAGCCCTTCACCTCCAGGGAACCGTTCAGCCCTTCACCTCCAGGGAACCATTCAGCCCTTCACCTCCAGGGAACCGTTCAGCCCTTCACCTCCAGGGAACCATTCAGCCCTTCACCTCCAGGGAACCAACACATTCAGTCGTTCACCTCCAGGGAACCACACGCTCAGCAGAGAATCACACATTCAGCAGGGAACCACACATTCAGCAGGGAACCACACGTTCAGCAGGGAACCACACGTTCAGCAGGGAACCACACGTTCAGTCGTTCACCTCCAGGGAACCACACGTTCAGCAGGGAACCACACGTTCAGCAGGGAACCACACGTTCAGCCCTTCACCTCCAGGGTGAACCTGCTGGTTGTTCGTTACCAAGATGGCCGACAGACAACTGGACCAGTTTCTCACCAGGGGACACATGAGAGGAGGATCTGATCTTAGAACAATAGAAGAGTGTTTGTCCCGGCTGGGGGACGGACCTGGTCCGAGGACCGGTGGGGGACGGACCTGGTCCGAGGACCGGTGGGGGACGGACCTGGTCCGAGGACCGGTGGGGGACGGACCTGGTCCGAGGACCGGTGGGGGACTGACCTGGTCCGAGGACCGGTGGGGGATGTGGACTTGGTAGGCCGGGATCTGGTGGCCCCACCACAGCTGCCTGGAGATGCACCAGTCACTGAGGAAGACAAGGACTCATTCTTCATCACTGTGTCGCCGTTGTTCTGACTCCGAGGTCAGAGGTCAGAGGTCAGGGTTCAGAGGTCAGGGGTCAGAGGTCGGGGGTCAGAGGTCAGGGTTCAGAGGTCAGGGTTCAGAGGTCAGAGGTCAGGGTTCAGAGGTCAGGGTTCAGAGGTCAGGGGTCACACACCTGATGTTGGACAGCCAGTTCCTCCAGGTCTTGGCGTAGTGGTGAGGAATGATCTCCAGCTCTCCGTCCTCCACGGCCTGAAGGGACAAGAGGGACGGACTTTTAACGCCACGTCTCCGACAAGACGAGCGTCTCGGCGCCGGGGACTCGCCTGGACGGCCGTCCTCGCCATGTCCCCGCAGCGCAGGAACCACTGCTTCTTCAGGAGGGGCTCGATCACGTCTCCGGAGCGGCTGCAGGGGGACAGGAGGACAGGGGGACAGGGGACAGGAGGACAGGAGGACAGAGGACAGAGGACAGGAGGACAGGGGGACAGGAGGACATGAGCACATGAGCACAGGAGGACATGAGGACAGGGGGACAGAGGACAGGAGGACAGGAGGACAGGGGACAGGAGGACAGGAGGGCAGGAGGACATGAGCACAGGAGGACAGGGGGACAGAGGACAGGAGGACATGAGGACATGAGGACAGAGGGACAGAGGACAGGGGACAGGGGGACAGAGGACAGAGGGACAGGAGGACAGGATGACAGGGGACAGGAGGACAGGAGGGCAGGAGGACATGAGCACAGGAGGACAGGGGGACAGAGGACAGGGGACAGGAGGACATGAGGACAGGGGGACAGAGGGACAGAGGGACAGAGGACAGGAGCTCCGTCAGCCACAACAATAAAACCACCAAGTCGCTGCCATGTTTGGTTCATCAGAGGCGTTTTGGTAGAAGAACAGCTGATCAGCTGATCTGGACTCTTCTGGGGGACGTCCTCGTCTCCACGTCCAACAGGACCAGCCTCAGATCTCGTCTCCATGTCCAACAGGACCAGCCTCAGACGGTCTACAGTTCCTGCCATGTGCTCGGCCTGATTCAAGAACTCCCTTCAAGGTGAAATAACGTGACGCAACACGTCCACACACACGGTTTCCAGCTGTGGCGTGGCGGCGAGGAGGAGGTGAAGGTGTGAAGGTGTAGAAAGACGGGAGGAGGGGGGCGGAGCCAACCTGCAGACAGGAAGCGTCATGGCGTGACCCGTCTTCCCTCTGAACAGCTTCTTGTCCACCAGAGCGTCCACCACCAGCTGCCGCGCTGCGAAGCGCTTCACTCCCTGCACACACACACACACACACACACACACACACACACACACACACACACACACACACACCATCACATCTTAAGACGTCACGGCTCAACCCGGTTCGTACCGCCGCGCTACGCCGGTTATAGCGTTTTAATAAAAAGTGTTATTATCAATGAAAAGTGTTATTATCAATGAAAAGTGTTATTATCGTTATTGATCAGTCGGTAA
Organism: Blennius ocellaris; assembly: GCF_963422515.1. Classification (NCBI taxonomy): domain Eukaryota; kingdom Metazoa; phylum Chordata; class Actinopteri; order Blenniiformes; family Blenniidae; genus Blennius; species Blennius ocellaris. The sequence continues at coordinate 23,807,520 of NC_137669.1, forward strand.
AATCCTCCGAGGTCACGCACCTGCAGCCACTCGCCACAAGAGGGCGTCATCCTCCCGTCTCCTCCAATCACAGTGAGCCGCGGCAGCGAGTGTCTCTGGGAGAGCTGGAAGTCTGAGTGGTCGTGAGCCGGAGTCACCTTCACCGCACCTGACAGGGTGAGAGAGTGAGAGGGTGAGAGAGTGAGAGAGTGAGAGGGTGAGAGAGTGAGAGAGTGAGAGGGTGAGAGAGTGAGAGAGTGAGAGGGTGAGAGAGTGAGAGAGTGAGAGGGTGAGAGAGTGAGAGGGTGAGAGAGTGAGAGGGTGAGAGAGTGAGAGAGTGAGAGAGTGTGTGGGTGAGAGGGTGAGAGAGAGAGAGAGAGAGAGAGAGAGAGAGAGAGAGAGAGAGAGAGAGAGAGAGAGAGTGAGAGTGTGTGAGAGTGTGTGTGAGTGTGTGTGAGTGTGTGTGTGTGTGTGTGTGTGTGTGTGTGTGTGTGTGTGTGTGTGTGTGTGTGTGTGTGTCCCACCAGTCCCCAGCTCCATGTCCACCTCCAGGTCCGTGAGGACCGGCAGCAGTCTCCCAGAGAACGGGTGTCGGACCTTCCTGCCATGCAGAGCCTGCAGGGACATAGACCTGGTTCAGGGTTTTACTGGACCAGGTCCCACCAGGACCTTCAGGACCCTTCAGGACCTGGTCCTTTCTGTGAGCAGAGACCAGCAGTGACGGGGACGGACTCTTAACACAAAGACCAATAGGAGCAACGTAAAACCAGGGACCAGGGAGGGACCAGGGAGGGACCAGAGAGGGACCAGGGAGGGACCAGAGAGGGACAAGAGAGGGACCAGGGAGGGACCAGGGAGGGACAAGAGAGGGACCAGAGAGGGACAAGAGAGGGACCAGAGAGGGACCAGGGAGGACAAGAGAGGGACCAGAGAGGGACAAGAGAGGGACAAGAGAGGGACCAGGGAGGGACCAGAGAGGGACAAGAGAGGGACCAGAGAGGGACAAGAGAGGGACCAGAGAGGGACCAGGGAGGGACAAGAGAGGGACCAGAGAGGGACCAGGGAGGGACAAGAGAGGGACCAGGGAGGGACCAGGGAGGGACAAGAGAGGGACCAGGGAGGGACCAGAGAGGGACAAGAGAGGGACCAGAGAGGGACAAGAGAGGGACCAGAGAGGGACCAGGGAGGGACAAGAGAGGGACCAGAGAGGGACCAGGGAGGGACAAGAGAGGGACCAGAGAGGGACCAGGGAGGGACAGAGAGGGACCAGGGAGGGACCAGAGAGGGACAAGAGAGGGACCAGGGAGGGACCAGGGAGGGACAAGAGAGGGACCAGGGAGGGACCAGAGAGGGACAAGAGAGGGACCAGGGAGGGACCAGGGAGGGACAAGAGAGGGACCAGAGAGGGACAAGAGAGGGACCAGAGAGGGACCAGGGAGGGACAAGAGAGGGACCAGAGAGGGACAAGAGAGGGACAAGAGAGGGACCAGGGAGGGACCAGAGAGGGACAAGAGAGGGACCAGAGAGGGACAAGAGAGGGACCAGAGAGGGACCAGGGAGGGACAAGAGAGGGACCAGAGAGGGACCAGGGAGGGACAAGAGAGGACCAGGGAGGGACCAGGAGGGACAAGAGAGGGACCAGGGAGGGACCAGAGAGGGACAAGAGAGGGACCAGAGAGGGACAAGAGAGGACCAGAGAGGGACCAGGGAGGGACAAGAGAGGACCAGAGAGGGACCAGGGAGGGACAAGAGAGGGACCAGAGAGGGACCAGGGAGGGACAAGAGAGGGACCAGGGAGGGACCAGAGAGGGACAAGAGAGGGACCAGGGAGGGACCAGGGAGGGACAAGAGAGGGACCAGGGAGGGACCAGAGAGGGACAAGAGAGGGACCAGGGAGGGACAAGAGAGGGACATGAGAGGGACCAGGGAGGACAAGAGAGGGACCAGGGAGGGACCAGGGAGGGACCAGAGAGGGACAAGAGAGGGACCAGGGAGGGACCAGGGAGGGACAAGAGAGGGACCAGGGAGGGACAAGAGAGGGACATGAGAGGGACCAGGGAGGGACAAGAGAGGGACCAGGGAGGGACCAGGGAGGGACCAGGGAGGGACCAGAGAGGGACCAGAGAGGGACCAGGGAGGGACAAGAGAGGGACCAGGGAGGGACCAGGGAGGGACAAGAGAGGGACCAGGGAGGGACAAGAGAGGGACCAGGGAGGGACCAGGGAGGGACCAGAGAGGGACCAGAGAGGGACCAGGGAGGGACCAGAGAGGGACAAGAGAGGGACCAGGGAGGGACCAGGGAGGGACAAGAGAGGGACCAGAGAGGGACCAGGGAGGGACCAGGGAGGGACCAGGGAGGGACAAGAGAGGGACCAGGGAGGGACAAGAGAGGGACAAGAGAGGGACCAGGGAGGGACAAGAGAGGGACCAGGGAGGGACCAGGGACCAGGACAGGGTGTATCAGTGGTGGTCCGTCCTACTGGCCTGGTACCGGGGGTCTTCAGGGTGGACGGCCACGGCCACGTCTCCCAGCATGGTCTCAGGACGGGTGGTGGACACCATCACCTCCGTCTCTACAGGGACAGACAGAAAAGCTCCTGAGACACGAGGGGGGACGGCGGGGGACTGCAGGTGTCCTCATGTCCTCACACTGACCCAGGTCTTCCACCGGGTAGGCGAACGTGGTCATGGTCCCGAACTCCACCTTGTCTTCATAACCAGGGACGGAGATCCAGGACGGTCCAGACAGGTCCAGGGAGTCCACCTGGACAACCACAAGCCCTCTACTGGTTCATGACTGAGAGTCCTCTGGTGTCTCGTAATGTCCTGGTTAGGGGAGGTCCAGAGAGGAGGACGTCTCATCTCGTCTCCACAGAGGAAGTCTCACCTTGTCTCCAGAGAGGACGTCTCACCCCGTCTCCAGAGAGGAGGAAGTCTTACCCCGTCTCCAGAGAGGACGACCGTCTCACCCCGTCTCCAGAGAGGATGTCTCACCCCGTCTCCAGAGAGGAGGACGTCTCACCTAGTCTCCAGAGAGGACATCTCACCTCGTCTCCAGAGAGGAGGACGTCTCACCCCGTCTCCAGAGAGGACCATGTCTCACCCCGTCCCCAGAGAGGACGATGTCTCACCCCGTCCCCAGAGAGGACGACCGTCTCACCCCGTCTCCAGAGAGGATGTCTCACCCCGTCTCCAGAGAGGAGGACGTCTCACCTAGTCTCCAGAGAGGACATCTCACCTCGTCTCCAGAGAGGAGGACGTCTCACCCCGTCTCCAGAGAGGACCATGTCTCACCCCGTCCCCAGAGAGGACGATGTCTCACCCCGTCCCCAGAGAGGACGACCGTCTCACCCCGTCTCCAGAGAGGAGGACGTCTCACCCCGTCTCCAGAGAGGAGGACGTCTCACCCCGTCTCCAGAGAGGATGTCTCACCCCGTCTCCAGAGAGGAGGACGTCTCACCTAGTCTCCAGAGAGGACATCTCACCTCGTCTCCAGAGAGGAGGACGTCTCACCCCGTCTCCAGAGAGGACCATGTCTCACCCCGTCCCCAGAGAGGACGATGTCTCACCCCGTCCCCAGAGAGGACGACCGTCTCACCCCGTCTCCAGAGAGGATGTCTCACCCCGTCTCCAGAGAGGAGGACGTCTCACCTAGTCTCCAGAGAGGACATCTCACCTCGTCTCCAGAGAGGAGGACGTCTCACCCCGTCTCCAGAGAGGACCATGTCTCACCCCGTCCCCAGAGAGGACGATGTCTCACCCCGTCCCCAGAGAGGACGACCGTCTCACCCCGTCTCCAGAGAGGAGGACGTCTCACCCCGTCTCCAGAGAGAGGACGTCTCACCCCGTCTCCAGAGAGGATGTCTCACCCCGTCTCCAGAGAGGAGGACGTCTCACCTAGTCTCCAGAGAGGACATCTCACCTCGTCTCCAGAGAGGAGGACATCTCACCCCGTCTCCAGAGAGGACCATGTCTCACCCCGTCCCCAGAGAGGACGATGTCTCACCCCGTCCCCAGAGAGGACGACCGTCTCACCCCGTCTCCAGAGAGGAGGACGTCTCACCCCGTCTCCAGAGAGGACCATGTCTCACCCCGTCCCCAGAGAGGACCATGTCTCACCCCGTCCCCAGAGAGGACCATGTCTCACCCCGTCCCCAGAGAGGACCATGTCTCACCTCGATGTCGGAGATGGCGGACTCCAGGGCGCAGCTCCAGTTCACCAGACCTTCGGCCCGGTAGATCAGACCAGAGTCACTGAGACGGACGAAGGCGGACGTCACTGCCCTGCTGAAGCCCTGAGGACACACACACACACACATTACACCCTGTGTGTGTGTGTGTGTGTGTGTGTGTGTGTGTGTGTGTGTGTGTCCTCACAGGGTCCATGGTGAAACAACTCCTGGTCCAGTCCAGAGACGCTCCCAGAGTCCTGAGCTGCTGGTAGATCTCATCTCCCTTCCTGGGGGGGGGGGGGGGGGGGTAGAGAGAGAGAGAGAGAGAGAGAGAGAGGGGGGGATAGAGAGAGAGAGGGGGGGTTAGAGTGAGAGAGGTGGGGTAGAGAGAGAGACAGAGAGAGAAAGGGGGGGTTAGAGTGAGAGAGGGGGGGTAGAGAGAGAGAGAGAGGGGGGGGAGAGAAGGATGGGAGGTAGAGAGAGAGAGGGGGGGTTAGAGTGAGAGAGGGGGGGTAGAGAGAGAGAGAGGGGGGGGCGGGGGGGGTAGAGAGAGAGAGAGAGGGGGGGGTAGATGTAGACTCACTCCTCCTTCCAGCGCCACACCTCCTGCAGGAACTCGTCCCTGTGGAGCTGCTGTCTGGTCCGACCCCCCCTCTGGAGCCGCCGCTCCACCACGGACTGACACACACACACACACACACACACACACACACACACACACACACACACACACACACACACACACACACACACGTTTCATCATATTAATAATACAGTATGTTCCATTATGACCCACCAGGACCGGGACCCAGGGGACCCAGGGGACCCAGGGGACCCAGGAGACCCAGGAGACCCAGGAGACCCAGGTGACTCAGGGGACTCAGGAGACCCAGGTGACCCAGGTGACCCCGGTGACCCCGGTGACCTTACCTGTGTGGCGATGCCGGCATGGTCACAGCCAGGCACCCACAGGACCCTGTAGCCCTGCATCCTCCTCCTGGGGACAAGTGGAGGACAGTGTCACGACACAGTCCGGCCCTCATGGAGGACAGACACCAGGACCAGTTACCATCGGACCAGGACGTCCTCCAGCGCCACCGTCAGGGCGTGGCCCAGGTGCAGAGAGCCCGTCACGTTGGGGGGGGGGATGCAGAGACAGAAGGTCTTGTCCACCGCCTGGGACAGACGCTCCTGAGGACGGGACACGCAGACGGGAGACGTGAGACACAGAGACAATAAAGGGTGTGGAGGTCTTTGATCCTGTAACGTCCTGGAGGCCTGAGAGACAATCTTTATTATCTTTATTATCTTTATATTATCTTTATTATCTTTATATTATCTTTATTATCTTTATATAATCTTTATTATCTTTATATAATCTTTATTATCTTTATATTATCTTTATTATCTTTATATTATCTTTATATTATCTTCATATTATCTTTATTATCTTTATTATCTTTATATTATCTTTATTATCTTTATATTATCTTTATTATCTTTATATTATCTTCATATTATCTTTATTATCTTTATATAATCTTTATATTATCTTTATATTATCTTTATTATCTTTATATTATCTTTATATTATCTTTATTATCTTTATTATCTTTATATTATCTTTATTATCTTTATATAATCTTTATATTATCTTATATTATCTTTATTATCTTTATATTATCTTTATATTATCTTTATTATCTTTATATTATCTTTATATTATCTTTATTATCTTTATTATCTTTATATTATCTTTATTATCTTTATTATCTTTATATTATCTTTATATTATCTTTATATTATCTTTATTATCTTTATATTATCTTTATTATCTTTATATTATCTTTATATTATCTTTATATTATCTTTATTATCTTTATTATCTTTATTATCTTTATATTATCTTATTATCTTTATTATCTTTATATTATCTTTATTATCTTTATATTATCTTTATATTATCTTTATATTAGTCTCACTTCTTTATTATTATGATTCTTTACCATGAGTAGCAGTATATCATTATTATTATATTATTATTATTTATTATTAGTAGCAGTTTTATATCATTATATTATTATTATCATTATTATCATCATCATTATTATCATCATTATTATCATTATTATCATCATTATTATTAGCATTATTATTATCATTATTATCATCATCATTATATCATTATTATCATCATCATTATTATCATCATTATTATCCTTATTATCATCATTATTATTATTATTATCATTATTATTATCATTATTGTTATTATTATCATCATTATTATTATCATTATTATTATCATTATTATCATCATCATTATCATTATTATCATTATTATCATCATTATTTTATCATATATTATATCATTATTATTATCATTATTATTATCATCATTATTATTATCATCATTATTATTATTATCATCATTATTATCATTATTATCATCATTATTATCATTATTATTATTATTATCATCATTATCATCATTATTATCATTATTATTATTATTATCATCATTATTATCATTATTTATTATCATCATTATTATCATCATTATTATTATTATCATCATTATTATCATTATTATTATCATCATTATTATCATCATTATTATCATTATTATTATTATTATCATCATTATTATTATTATTATTATCATTATTATTATCATCATTATTATTATTATCATCATTATTATTATTATTATTATCATCATTATTATCATCATTATTATCATTATTATTATTATTATCATCATTATCATCATTATTATCATTATTATTATTATTATCATCATTATTATCATTATTATATCATCATTATTATCATCATTATTTATCATCATTATTATCATTATTATTATTATTATTATTATTATTAGATCTTTAACCAGTTTGAACATCAGACCAGCGTCTGTTGCCATGGAGACAGGGGGTTCTGGCCCAGCGTCTGTTGCCATGGAGACAGGGGGTTCTGGCCCAGCGTCTGTTGCCATGGAGACAGGGGGTTCTGGTGGACTGTGGACCAGGTGAGAGGCTCACATGTTGCTCTGGTCTGAAGAACTCCTCTTCCTCCCACCACTGGTACCAGCTGGACTCCACCCAGTCTGGACTGTAGGCTGGAGGCAGCGGGACCCTGGTGTCTGGGGGGGCACAAGAACCAGAGGTCCTGAGACCCACAGGAGGACTAACCCCGATCCCTAACCCTAACCCCTGACCCCTACCCCTGACCCTAACCCTACCCCCTAACCCTACCCCCTACCCCTAATCCAGAGACCCAGCAGGACTCCACTCACCTTTCTTGGGTCCCTGGAGGAGTGACGGCAGTGTACTTGTCTTCACCTTGTCCGTCCACCTCACTGGTCCTCCTGCAGCCTCCTGGGAACAAAGAAGATCCACTAAGAACCAGAACCAACAAGGTCGGGAAACCTTTTCCTCTGATCTCTGGTCTGAAGTCTGAATTCTGAAGTCTGAATTCTGAAGTCTGAATTCTGAATTCTGAAGTCTGAAGTCTGAATTCTGAAGTCTGAAGTCTGAATTCTGAAGTCTGAATTCTGAAGTCTGAAGTCTGAAGTCTGAGTCTGAAGTCTGAATTCTGAAGTCTGAATTCTGAAGTCTGAATTCTGAAGTCTGAATTCTGAAGTCTGATTCTGAATTCTGAAGTCTGATTCTGAAGTCTGAATTCTGAGTCTGAATTCTGAAGTCTGAAGTCTGAATTCTGAAGTCTGAATCTGAATTCTGAAGTCTGAATTCTGAATTCTGAAGTCTGAATTCTGAAGTCTGAATTCTGAATTCTGAAGTCTGAATTCTGAAGTCTGAATTCTGAATTCTGAAGTCTGAAGTCTGAATTCTGAAGTCTGAAGTCTGAATTTCTGAAGTCTGAATTCTGAAGTCTGAATTCCTGAAGTCTGAAGTCTGAAGTCTGAATTCTGAAGTCTGAATTCTGAATTCTGAATTCTGAAGTCTGAATTCTGAATTCTGAATTCTGAAGTCTGAATTCTGAATTCTGAATTTCTGAATTCTGAAGTCTGAAGTCTGAATTCTGAATTCTGAAGTCTGAAGTCTGAAGTCTGAATTCTGAATTCTGAAGTCTGAATTCTGAATTCTGAAGTCTGAATTCTGAAGTCTGAATTCTGGAAGTCTGAATTCTGAAGTCTGAATTCTGAATTCTGAATTCTGAAGTCTGAAGTCTGAATTCTGAATTCTGAATTCTGAAGTCTGAAGTCTGAAGTCTGAATTGTGAGGCTCACAGCCGTTTAAGAGAAACACTGAGGACGAACCACACAAAGGTTATTGAGTCTCTCTGGGGCAGGAAGTGACTGGAGGACTGAGGACGTCAGCAGGACAGGGACTAGAGGAGGGACGTCCAGCAGGACAGGGACTAGAGGAGGGACGTCCAGCAGGACAGGGACTGGAGGCAGGGACGTCCAGCAGGACAGGGACTGGAGGAGGGACGTCCAGCAGGACAGGGACTAGAGGAGGGACGTCCAGCAGGACAGGGACAAGAGGAGGGACGTCCAGCAGGACAGGGACAAGAGGAGGGACGTCCAGCAGGACAGGGACTGGAGGAGGGACGTCCAGCAGGACAGGGACAAGAGGAGGGACGTCCAGCAGGACAGGGACTGGAGGAGGGACGTCCAGCAGTGACAGGGACTGGAGGAGGGACGTCCAGCAGGACAGGGACTAGAGGAGGGACGTCCAGCAGGACAGGGACTAGAGGAGGGACGTCCAGCAGGACAGGGACAAGAGGAGGGACGTCCAGCAGGACAGGGACAAGAGGAGGGACACTTCTTAGCAGTATTGTATCAGTCCGTCTGTGCTGGTGAAACAGCAGAGGTTCCCTGAGTGAGACCGTTTGACTATGAGACAACTTAGTCGCTGGTCCTCCCCCTGCAGACTGGAGCTTTGATGTTTTGGACCTTCATCCTGTGTCTGTCTGGGTTTTTCTCTACAGGCTCTGCTTTGTTCTCAGTCTGAGTGACAGGATGACTCATGCTCGTCACGTTGTGTGGACGTCTCCGCCCCGTCCAGGGGACATGCCTGTCTCCCCAGTGTCGCCACAGGAAGTGATGAAGCATTCCAGATGTTGACACTCACATTGTGCTGACTGGACAGGATGGCCTGGTCCCGCTGTCGCCGCCGCCGCAGCTTCTCAGCATGGAGCCGGGAGGAGGAGGAGGAGGAGGAGGAAGAGGAGGAGGAAGGAGGTTTCTCTGGCCCACTGGAACAGTATCTGGCGGTCGTCCTCCTCGTCTGTCTCACCGTCTGACCTCCGACCCTCCACATCCTCAACACTGCAAACTACAAACAACTACGCTTCAAGATTCACTCCTGCTGTTTAATGCTGAGGACAAAACACAGTGAACATCTGGACTATCAAACAAAACGTACAGTGAACATCTGGACAAGCACAAACTCCACAGCTGTAACCAGGAGAGACAGAAACTACAGCCGTGATTCATCAACGATCAAACTGGGAAACAACGACACTGACAGCAACACTTCATTCATGTTGTTTTTAGAGACGTGTGTGTGTGTGTGTGTGTGTGTGTGTGTGTGTGTGTGTGTGTGTGTGTGTGTGTGTGTGTGTGTGTGTGTGTCACACCTCTGTCATCAGTATCGACCTCTTGACGAACGGGAAACACTGAAAATAAAAACCTACTTCTATTTAAACGGAAGACACGACATCCCGACACGTTACACGTTACACGTTACAAAGCAACGTTATTCAGAAACGACGTCTCGCCTCATGTTTCCGTTTTAAAGCCGAGTTGTGAGTCAGTTTTGTGCCTTTTTGAGAAAATAAGTCTTCCGGAACCTTTTTCCTCACGGACAGGCGGAACGAAAGTACGTCCGTCTAGGAAAATGTTCCCCTCTTACGTGAAAAACACACTTCCGTTTCTGGTTCAAAAAATAAAACCCTCTTTGAATATTTTCTTCTCCTAAACTGCAACTCTGGGAAAAATATCTTCAGTTTAAGTTGGAATCCACACGTCAGGATCTACAACAGACGTGTGTCGGTAGTGTCGGTGTTTGTGGGAACCGGAACCGTCACGTCCGCCGGAGCCGTTTGTTTTATTGTGACAGTCTGTCGTTTCCGGTGTGAGTTGCTCAGATCGCGTTATCCTCCTGCCTCCACAGGCTCCGTAAACCTCTTCATTGTCCGCGCTGCTCCGCACTTTGTGGCTGACAGAACCAGAACCAGAGCCAGAACCGGGACCTGGTCCTCGGAGGGTTCGGAGGACTCGTTCCGCCTCGCGCCGCTCGGATCCGGACGTTTCGCGGCCCCGCTAGCAGCGTTAGCATCCAGACATGGCGGAGGTTCCCGGGACGTCGAGTGAGACGATCACCGAGACGGTTCAGACCAGCACCCCGCCGCCCCCGCACAGGTACCCGGCCTCCACCTCCACCCCCCCCCCCCCCCCCCCCCCCCCCCCCCCAGACCAGCACCCCGCCCCCCGACAGATGTGTCAGCAGGGGCCCAGAGGCTCCACCTGACCGTGACCCTTGAACCCTGGAGGCCCTGATGCCACAAGGAAGAACTCTGGTGTGTGTGTGTGTGTGTGTGTGTGTGTGTGTGTGTGTGTGTGTGTGTGTGTGTGTGTGTGTGTGTGTGTGTGTGTGTGTGTGTGTGTGTGTGTGTGTGTGTGTGTGTGTGAGAACCAGGTGAAGATCTAGTTTGACACCTGAGGTCAGCAGAGTCTGAAGGTTTATCATCAGTTATAAAGTTGAACCATCAATCAGTAGAATCCAGTTTGACTCCTGTTTACACTGTTTACACTGATTCCTGTGACGTCCCAGTGATTCCATACGCTTCCTGTTCGTCGTGTCTGATAATCCCATTTGTCAGGATGAACAGCCGGGATTATTCTGAACATTTGCTCAACATTACTTGTGATGATTCAGTATTTCTGGTTTTAAACTGATGAGTCGGGACTGAACCAGGGCCCAGCCCGCTTCCTGGTCCAGGCCTCGGGCGGACCAGGAAGCGGCTTCAGACGTCCCCTGGTGTCTTTCAGGAGGGACGCAGTCTGACGATCAAGCTGAGGAAAAGGAAGACGGAGAAGAAGGTGGAGTGGTCCAGCGACACGGTGGACAACGAGCACCTGGGGAGGCGGTCCTCCAAGTGTGAGTCTGGGAGCCGCGAGCGTCGCTCGCCACTCTGATCGCTGAGGCTCATGGAGCTCATGGGGCTCATGAGCCTCATGAGGCTCATGAGGTTCATGAGGTTCATGAGGCTCATGAGGCTCCGTTGTGTTCCAGGCTGCTGCGTCTACGAGAAGCCGCGACAGTTCGGAGAGTCGTCTTCGGAAAGCGAGGGCGAGGACGAGGACGAAGGCTGCGGCAGCGCCCACTGCATCCTGGGCCACGGCCGGCGGGGCGCGGGACAGAGGGGGGGGGTGGGCACCACGGTGCCCCCAAACTCTGGAGGCCCCCACAGCCACTGAGGAGGCCGCCGCCGCCGCCGCCGCCGCACCACAGACCTGCACTCGGGTTTTGGCCTCATGCTGCAGCCACCCCGCCCCCCCACACGCCCCCCCCCCCCCTCCCCAACACACACCGTCAATCATTGGTTTAGGCTCCTGGAACTTCCTGCTGTCTGCTAGCGCCCCCCCCCCATAGAGCCAGACGGTTCCTGCAGCTCTGGACCACCAGAGGCAGAAGAACCTTCTGGTGGTTTCCTCGCCGACGCCGCGGCGTTCAGGAGAATTCCTCTGGTCAGAGTCTCGGAGGGACCGGCGGCTCCAGGGTGGTCCTCCGCCCAGCAGGGGGCCGCCGTGGAGCCGCCGTGCTCCGCCAGCAGGTGGTTTACACCGAGACGGCGCCGCGCCGCGCCGCTGCAGGTCTGGTCAAACGCTCTGGAAACACGAGAACCTTCAGGTGTCGGACAGGAAACTCATTAGCTTTGACCGAGACGCCGTCCCGGGGTTTGACTAAACCTGCTGTAACCGCAGGTTTAACTTTAACCCAGTGAGTGTTACCAGTTACCTTTAACCAGTGAGTCACCAACCTGGACTCGCTGCATTCTGACCTGTCAACCCTCCGGGCCGGACGCCAGTGACACGCCGCCGTGCAGCCGCGGGGCTCCGGCGCTAACGCTAATCGTCAGCGTCGCAGTACGACTAGGAGGTCTGGGTTCAGTGACCCTCCTCCTCTTCCTCTTCCTCTTCCTCCTCCTCTCCCTCTTCCTCTTCCTCTCCCTCCTCCTCCTCTTCCTCCTCCTCCTCCTCTTCCCCCTCCTCCTCCTCTTCCTCCTCCTCCTCCTCTTCCACCTCCTCGTCCGGCGATTCTATAGGTAAAGTGTTCCAGACGCAGGAACTCTCCTGAACGCTGCCGTGTGTGTGTGTGTGTGTGTGTGTGTGTGTGTGTGTGTGTGTGTGTGTGTGTGTGTGTGTGTGTGTGTGTGTGTGTGTGTGTGTGTGTGTGTGTGTGTGTGTGTGTGTGTGTGTGTGTGTGTGTGTGTGTGTGTGTGTGTGTGTGTGTGTGTAAATAATTGAGCACAGTGAGCTTTTAATTTATTGGCTGCTTCATGGCGCCGCGGCCGGAGTGAGAGAAGAGAAGAAGAGAAGAAGAGAAGAGCTTCACCTCCTCTGTTCCTCCAGCTGATCTCAGATCACCTCAGTTCTTCATTAAAGGACCGTTGATCAAATGTGTTCAGACGTAAACAAGTTTTCATGAGACAGTTTGTTCAGTCGCTGGTCTTCAGTTCCCTGCAGCCCAGCTCTCACACACACACACACACACACACACACACACACACACACTCCAGCCTGGGGGGTCAAACAGCCTGTGTTCCTGGTAAAAGAACCAGAATTCAGTGGAAGTAAAGAACCCAGAGTTCCAGAGACGTCGTCTCTCTGAAGCTGCTGGTCTGAACTGAACACAAACGTCTAAATCCACATTTACAATCTTTTTCAGAGATGAAACCACTTAAAATGGCTCAGCCTGAAACCAGGTTTAACTCGTCAGCCTGAAACCAGGTTTAACTCGTCAGCCTGAAACCAGGTTTAACTCGTCAGCCTGAAACCAGGTTTAACTCGTCAGCCTGAAACCAGGTTTAACTCGTCAGCCTGAAACCAGGTTTAACTCGTCAGCCTAAACTGGAATATTTCAAATCTGACTCTAAAGTCTGAAAACATCAAGCTCCTGTTCACTGTCCTGTGGTTGTAGTACCAGGGGTGGCCAGCAGGGGGAGCAGTGGTACCAGGGGTGGCCAGCAGGGGGAGCAGTGGTACCAGGGGTGGACCAGCAGGGGGAGCAGTGGAACCAGGGGTGGCCAGCAGGGGGAGCAGTGGTACCAGGGTGGACCAGCAGGGGGAGCAGTGGAACCAGGGGTGGACCAGCAGGGGGAGCAGTGGTACCAGGGTGGACCAGCAGGGGGAGCAGTGGAACCAGGGGTGGACCAGCAGGGGGAGCAGTGGTACCAGGGGTGGCCAGCAGGGGGAGCAGTGGTACCAGGGGTGGCCAGCAGGGGGAGCAGTGGTACCAGGGTGGACCAGCAGGGGGAGCAGTGAGTCATCAGGCTTGATTGGTTCACTTCAGACAAGTTCCAAACTCACAAACTGTTTCTATTAATCCAAAGTGATTATTTATTCCAGTTTTAGACTGAAAACTTCAACTGCTGACCAGCAGGGATGCTAGCCAGTTAGCATTAGCATTAAGGCTGAAATCCTGGCCTGAAGAAGAATGACTTTAATGAACTGTTTCCTCTTCTCGGACCAAACAGTCATTAAACAGCTGATGTGACCTTTGACCCCCCAGGTTGCAGGGCAGACCTGCGGCCTTGCACGACTGAACGTTTCCACCCGGAGCCTCCTGCTGCTGCCGCCGGTTCCCCGGTTGTCCTCGTCAGCCTGTGCTGCTCCTGTGCATCCCGCTGAGCAGGGCTAATGTGAAATAAAGATTTAAACTGTGATCAAAGTGTCTCCAGACGTCCTTCAGCGGCGGAAACTCACGAGTTCATAGACGAGAACTAAACTTTTAATGCTTTCATCTCAGAGCAAGACGCATTTTTAAGACAAACTTGAGAAAACAATCAAAAAGTTTCTTACTCTTTGGGTCCAAACAGAGAAAACGCGTCGTCAAAAGGGGGCGGGGCTTATGACAAAACATTTTGAAGCCCAAACATGAGCTCTGCAGTTTTGACCTTGACAAAGCGTTTCCTCTTCACCACACAGGAATAAACAAACGTTCCACCTTTGATCTTCCAAATCAACATATTGAGCATCAGGAAGTTTCACACGAGACTAAAACAATTAAAATGTAGAATTTGGATCAAATCCACTTCTGGTCGACACACAAACTGTCAAAGTGGTGCTGCTGTGCTAAAGTGGCTTCAGGTGTGTGATTAGTGTGCTGGGGGGGTCCATGTCTGTGCTGGAGCTGCTCTGGTCCCGTCCATCAGCCCCCCCCAGGAGTCCTGGGTTCTACTGCAGAACATTCATCCTAGAGAACACGAAGCACTGAAACACTGCTGTGAGCAGAAACATGCCTCCATCACCACCTCCTGTACATGGGGGGGGGGGGGGGGGGGGGGTAAGGCAGACGTAAGGCAGAGCAAAGCAGCGCCGCAGTTGGTCGTGCTGCTGCTGGTGTGACCAACATCAAGAGTCTGTGACAAAGTGTCTGTTACATCAAGAGTCTGTGACAAAGTGTCTGTTACATCAAGAGTCTGTGATATAAAGAGTCTGTAACAAAGAGTCAGTTCCAGCAGGAGCCTCAGAGAAACAGACACCAGACAGAAACAACAGACCTCAAAACATGAAGATTAAAATAAAGTAGAACTAGAAGATGAGCTGAAGGAGAATCCTGGAAATCCTGGAAATCCTGGAAAACCTGGATCAGGACACTTTGTGCTTCACCAGCGTCAGAAACAGAAACAGACCAGCAGCAGGAGGAGAGGAAGGTTCAGCTCCTCCTTCACAGTTCAGGCCTCCTCGTCCTCGTCCTCGTCCTCGTCCTCCTCCTCCTCCTCTTCTTCCTCCTCCTCCTCCTCTTCCTCTTCCTCCTCCTCTTCCTCCTCTGAGTCTCAGGCTCCGACTGTTTTTCCAAACATAATGAACTTGATGAGGAGTGACAGGCGGCCCCAGCTCTTCTGGGTTTTGAACAAAACGACTCAGTTCTCTCTTGTTCCTAAATGTGAGACACTGAAGGTAAATACAGGTGAAGGTGTCGTCCTCTGTCCCCCGTAACGTCGTCCTCTGTCCCCCGTGACGTCGTCCTCAAGTCACACTAATCAAACTGTGTGGAGAGAAACTGAGCAGAGGGTCCAGAGTGGCAGTGGAGCAGTGGAGCAGTGGAGCAGTGGAGTGCTCTGCAGGGCTGGAGGACGGCTGGGGGACAACTGGGGGACGGCTGGGGGAGCTGGACTTGTCTCCACCTGCAGGACAGACACAGGACAGGACATCAACCACACTTTTCTTTATTTTTCTTTTCTTTTTCTATAACAAACATCTGTCAACAGCGGCTTGTCCTCCTCGTCCCAAGACGTCTCACACCCTGTCCACGTCCCACACTACAACCATCTACCGCCCCCTACAGTCTGCACGGTGGTCCTGCGCCTCCACAGGGTCACCAGGTTGACTTGTTGGTCTCTAGTGACGCTTTTTACTCTGGAAGTTTGAACTAAACTCTCCAGAACAATGATGTGAAGGAATCTCACTCCAGGTTCACCGTCTGGCAGGAAGTAAGAGTGAAAGACACTGCGAGGGAGTCTGTCCTCTGTCCTCTGTCCTCCTGAGGACGTCTCTTTAAAGACCTGTGCGTCTCAGGAAATCAAAGTCCCTCAGCAAGGAATTCTAACCTTCAAAGTGTCTCAGAGCAGCTTTGATCTCAGCGAGGAGTTGGTCAACGCGTTGCTGGAAGCTGATTGGCTGCTGGAGAGGAAGATGCTCTGAGCTCCTTGTTCCTCTTTTAAAATCCTCTTCCTGCAGTTTGTCTGCAGTCCATCATGTTGACAAACAACAAACATGTTGTGGTTTTACAGCTCATGAAGATCCACAATGTAAAAGCAGCCTGTGACCCTCGTCAGTGGTTGAATGAACGTGTGTTTCTGAGCTCCAGGACGTTTTGACGTCCAGACAACAAACGTGTGAGACAACGGGACTGAAGACAGTCACCACAGGTGGACGGCCAGCAGGTGGCGCTGTGCTCAGCTCAGCAGTGTGTCCTTGACAGAGACTCGATAAGGTGAAACTTGTATTGTAACGATCCTCGTCCACATGAAGTCAAACGTACAAAGAGAAACGTGAAGCAGAGTCGCGTCTCGTCAGTGAGGACGGAACAGGACTCGTCCACCGAGACACACACAAAGACTGACTCAGTCCCGTCCTCAGAACGGAACAAGGAGACTTGTCTCACCTTCGTCTCAGTTCGTCCTCATCTGGTCTTTGGCCGACAGCAGCTGCTCCTTGTCGTCCTTCACCCCGTCGTCCCGGTCCCCGTCCCCGTCCCCCCCGTCTCCGGTGTCCTCGTCCCCCCCGAGGATCACGCTCTGCCGGACGCTGACGGAGATCACCAGGGCCTGGACGATCCCGTAGACCAGGGCGAACTGGGGCAGGTACTCCTGGACCAGACCCAGCAGGCCGGCCATCCCCACCGTGGAGACCAGGAACATGGCCATCCCGTGGAACCAGAGCCTCAGGGGCCCCTGGACCCCCAGGACCTCCAGGACCAGCTTGGTGGGGGGGGACACGGTCCAGAGGAAGCCCACCACGAACAGGTCGAACAGGTGTCTCAGGAAGTTGAAGCAGATCTGGTGGTGCTCCGGGGACACGTCCACCGTCCAGCTGCTCACGAAGAGTCTGAACGGGGACGTGGGCGGGGGGGACGGCGTGGGGGACGGAGGAGGGGTGTCGTAGTCGGAGACGTCCCCGTCCACGTCCCCGTCCCACGGCTCCCCGCTCCGCCCGCCGTGTCTCCTCCGCCCGGCTCCGCCCTGCTGGCTGCGCCCCCACCCGAGGAAGGAGGTGGGCAGGTACCGGTCCCACCCGCCGGACCCTCTGGCCTCCGGCTGCTGGAGCCTCTCCGGGGCCTCCCAGAACTCCTCCACCTGGCTGCCCCCCCCCCGCCTCCACCCTCCCCACACCCACGAGGTCCAGGAACCCCCGCCGGGCCGCTTGTCCCCCCGGGGTGTCCCGGCAGGGCTGTGCCGGGGCTCGGCCCCGCCGCCCCAGGAGCGCAGCCACCCCCAGGCCCGGCCCCCCAGAGCCGCCATGGCTGGACGCCTACGCCCGGTTCCTCCACCCGACCCTGGACGCCTACGCCCGGTTCCTCCACCCGACCTGCTGGCAGCTCAAGGTCCTGGAGGAGCAGCAGGCCTGAGCTTCTGTGGAGGAGTGGAGATACTGTTGTTAGAGGGGGGGGGGGGGGGGGGGGGGGGGGCTCCAACAGACCAAGAGGGGCAACACGCCCCCAACTACCTCAACTGCCTCAACTGCCCCTCCAGGCCCTGGAGGAAATGACCATGACACCAACAACTTGTGCTCTGCATGCAAGGAGCAGTGTGAGGAAGAGTGTGGAAGACTGAGGAAGAGTGAGGAAGAGTGTGGAAGAGTGTGGAAGAGTGAGGACGAGTGTGAGGAAGAGTGTGGAAGAGTGAGGACGAGAGTGAGGCAGAGTGAGGAAGACTGAGGAAGAGTGAGGACGAGTGTGAGGAAGACTGAGGAAGACTGAGGAAGACTGAGGAAGGGTGTGAGGAAGAGTGAGGAAGAGTGAGGAAGAGTGTGAGGAAGACTGAGGAAGACTGAGGAAGAGTGAGGAAGACCGAGGAAGAGTGAGGACGAGAGTGAGGAAGAGTGAGGAAGACCGAGGAAGAGTGAGGACGAGAGTGAGGAAGAGTGAGGAAGACCGAGGAAGAGTGAGGACGAGAGTGAAGAAGAGTGAGGAAGACCGAGGAAGCGTGAGGACGAGAGTGAGGAAGAGTGAGGAAGACTGAGGACAAGAGTGAGGAAGAGTGAGGAAGACTGAGGAAGAGTGAGGACGAGTGTGAGGAAGACTGAGGAAGACTGAGGAAGACTGAGGAAGGGTGTGAGGAAGAGTGAGGAAGACTGAGGAAGAGTGAGGACGAGAGTGAGGAAGAGTGTGGAAGAGTGTGGAAGAGTGAGGACGAGTGTGAGGAAGAGTGTGGAAGAGTGAGGACGAGAGTGAGGCAGAGTGAGGAAGACTGAGGAAGAGTGAGGACGAGTGTGAGGAAGACTGAGGAAGACTGAGGAAGACTGAGGAAGGGTGTGAGGAAGAGTGAGGAAGAGTGAGGAAGAGTGTGAGGAAGACTGAGGAAGACTGAGGAAGAGTGAGGAAGACCGAGGAAGAGTGAGGACGAGAGTGAGGAAGAGTGAGGAAGACCGAGGAAGAGTGAGGACGAGAGTGAAGAAGAGTGAGGAAGACCGAGGAAGCGTGAGGACGAGAGTGAGGAAGAGTGAGGAAGACTGAGGACAAGAGTGAGGAAGAGTGAGGAAGACTGAGGAAGAGTGAGGACGAGAGTGAGGAAGAGTGAGGAAGAGTGAGGAAGACTGAGGAAGAGTGAGGACGAGAGTGAGGAAGAGTGAGGAAGACTGAGGAAGAGTGAGGACGAGAGTGAGGAAGACCGAGGAAGAGTGAGGACGAGAGTGAGGAAGAGTGAGGAAGACCGAGGAAGAGTGAGGAAGACTGAGGAAGACTGAGGACGAGAGTGAGGAAGACTGAGGAAGAGTGAGGAAGAGTGAGGAAGACTGAGGACGAGAGTGAGGAAGACTGAGGACGAGAGTGAGGAAGACTGAGGAAGAGTGAGGAAGAGTGAGGAAGACTGAGGACGAGAGTGAGGAAGAGTGAGGAAGACTGAGGAAGAGTGAGGACGAGAGTGAGGAAGAGTGAGGAAGAGTGAGGACGAGAGTGAGGAAGAGTGAGGAAGACTGAGGAAGAGTGAGGACGAGAGTGAGGAAGACCGAGGAAGAGTGAGGACGAGAGTGAGGAAGAGTGAGGAAGACCAAGGAAGAGTGAGGAAGACTGAGGACGAGTGAGGACGAGAGTGAGGAAGACTGAGGAAGAGTGAGGAAGAGTGCGAGGAAGAGTGAGGAAGACTGAGGACGAGTGAGGAAGACTGAGGAAGAGTGAGGACGAGAGTGAGGAAGACTGAGGAAGAGTGAGGAAGAGTGTGAGGAAGAGTGAGGAAGACTGAGGACGAGAGTGAGGAAGAGTGAGGAAGACTGAGGAAGAGTGAGGACGAGAGTGAGGAAGAGTGAGAAAGAGTGAGGAAGACCGAGGAAGAGTGAGGAAGAGAGTGAGGAAGAGTGAGGAAGAGTGCGAGGAAGAGAGTGAGGAAGGACCTCAGGACTCTCCAGGACTCTCCAGGATCTCCAGGACTCCTCACCTTGACCGACCGACGGACAAACAGACTTCAGACTCCGCTTCCCTTCTTCCACGTCAACATCGCCGCTGGTTGCTGCTCTGCTAACTGCTGGAACTTAGCCCGGGACACCGCCTCTGGCCCGGGACAGTCCAACCCAGCCCGGGACACCGCCTCTGGTCCGGGACAGTCCAACCCAGCCCGGGACACCGCCTCTGGTCCGGGACACCGCCTCTGGTCCGGGACACCGCCTCTGGCCCGGGACAGTCCTCTAACTACACCCGGGACAGTCCTCTAACTACACCCGGGACAGACTAACTAACCCGGGACAGTCCTCTAACTACACCCGGGACAGACTAACTAACCCGGGACAGTCCTCTAACTACACCCGGGACAGTCCTCTAACTACACCCGGGACAGTCTAACTAACCCGGGACAGTCCTCGACTGAACTAAAGAGTTAAAGAGGAAGAAGAAAAGCAAACCGCGGAGCTAACCGATCTGCTAGCATGAAACCACACACACACACTGCAACCAAACGCTTCCGGCTGGAAACAAACACAGTTCCAGTTCACCCACCAGGGTTCCGAGCCTAAAGTGACCCCCCCCCCCTCACACCCCCCCCCGCTAAAATCTGTGAAAATAGATCCAATCGTTTGCGTCGCATTAGAGCTGGTTTGTGTCTAAAGAATATGTTTGTGCTGCTTTCGTCACGTTAATTACACGATGACGTCACTGAGCACCCACATTGTCCAGTGAATAAAAAAGGAGTGAACAGTTCGTGGAGCGTCAGAGCTGGTTTGTTCAGCTTCTCTCCCAGACGGTTAGTTTCCCTGGAGGCTGAATGTCTTGTTACACCTCTAGTTTCTATTTTTATATTATTGATGCATCGTTTCAGAACGAGGTTCATTCCAGCCAGCAGAGGTCGTGGAACAGCAGCTTCACATGAAACCAGCTGTGGCCTCAAGTTCTGTCTGTTTCATCTCTACAAGCAGAAAGACCCAGTTGATCATTTGTTCTAATAAAGTGGACGTGTTGTGCCTCCCCCCCCCCCCCCCATATCAAAGCTGACAAGAAGAAAAAGAGCCATTACCTCAACATTTATGGTCTAAATAGTTCAGACAAGTTTAATAAATAGAAGCACACCTGTAGGTCAGATATTCTGATCTTTGACCCCCCAGTGATGGAGGTTAAAGCTTTAGAGAGTAAATCCTCGTCCCAGTCCACACTGGAGGACTAAATGTTCTCCACCTTCTAAACTTCAGTCCATTTGGTCTCTGAAGCTTCAAATTAAATACAAATGAACCCAATTTTCTTCAGAAAACAAACAAACCATGAAAGCAGTGTGGTCGACTTTTTATTGAACAATGTCCTTCACCGTGGAGAAACCAGAAACCAGCAGCCTGAGGACCGGGTCCACGTCACTGCAGGACCCGCCAGGGACAAGGTCCACGTCGCTGCAGGACCCGTCTGAGGACCGGGTCCACGTCACTGCAGGACCCGTCTGAGGACCGGGTCCACGTTACTGCAGGACCCGTCTGAGGACCGGGTCCACGTCACTGCAGGACCCGTCGGGGACAAGGTCCACGTCACTGCAGGACCCGTCAGGGACAAGGTCTTCTTCCGTCAGTCCAGCAGCTGCAGTCTCACCTGAAGACACAGGACACAGTTCAGCAGACAGTCCGGGGACGGGGACGGGGACAGAGACAGACCAGGTCCCTGCAGTCCGAGGGTCTCAGTGCGCTGCGAGTAAACTTCAGCTTTGATCAGTAGAACCGAAAAAGCGTCTCATCACAGACCGACTCGGAGCTGCAGAACTTATTGTACTACGACACACACAAACCAGCTAGCGACACATTTCAGGTCTTTTTCAAATTAAACTCAGGAGTTTTATTTTGGCAGCCAGTAGAGCTGCAGACTTTAACCTTTAAATGTCTTTACCCTTTTTAACTCCATCAGTTTTACTCAGAAATTCTGTATCTCATCCATTTGATGTAAATTTGCAAACTGCACTTTAGTCCATTGATGTTTTTTCAAAGTGCCTTAAATAAAGTTGCTTTCATAATTGCGCCCTACAGACTTTCCGTCATCACTACCAGATCAGCTCTTTTTCCTCACACCAACTAAATGTTGTGAAAGACTCCTGCAGGCGTCACTCATGTTCTAGGAAACAGACTATTTTAAATCATCATTATATAGATATTTCATTGTGGGCAGTGGACACTGCTTCACCCTGAGAGGGGAACATGTACGAGACCTTCAACGCAACAAAACTTACAGGTGAAACGGGACCACAGCGCCTCCTGGTGGCTGAACCGGCTGCAAGAACAAGAAGACCACATCAGTTCACTGCACTAAGACCCCAGACCTCCAGCGGGGGGGGGGGGGGGGGCGGTGGCCTGGATACTGCAGCTTGAAGAGCCGAGGAGGTTCCTCATGTTGAATCACACAAAAACACTTTGGCTGGAACATCAACCAGATGTTTCCTCTGCAGTAAACAGGCTCGTCGTACCGTCGGTCACTTTCTGTGGTCAGTGCACTGTGAAGGAGCTTCATGTGTAATCAGAGACTCTAGTCTATGAATCATCATCCCACAGGTCACCTGCTGCCCAAACCCACTCACCTGGACACCGACTGGACTGGACAGCCCTCACACCTGGACACCGTCTGGACTGGACAGCCCTCACAGCTGGACACCAACTGGACTGGACAGCCCTCACAGCTGGACACCGTATGGACTGGACAGCCCTCACAGCTGGACACCGACTGGACTGGACAGCCCTCACAGCTGGACACCGTCTGGACTGGACAGCCCTCACAGCTGGACACCGTCTGGACTGGACAGCCCTCACACCTGGACACCGTCTCGGCCCACCGGTCAAACCTGCTGAAAGAAGACAGACTATGAGGACCAGCTCCGTCCCAGACAAGACACACATTCACCTGGGGTGTTCAGTGCACTGTGAAAGAGCTTCATGTTTAATCAGAGACTCTAGTCTAGTGAATCATCATGTCACACCAGTTATTAGTTATTGAGACACGTTATTGCCACACACTCACCTTCAGGTCAACTTGATTCCTTCAGTCTGCATCATTCACCTGAAACACAAGCCAGTGAGGCACATAGAGGCAGTGAGAAATGAGGCAATTCCCTTTGTATATTTCAAATCATATCTCAAAGTCTATTTGAACACAGCAAATTGACTTTCAAAAGTGTTTAAACTGGTAGCTGGGCAAGATCATCTGCACTTCATATTGTAAAACGCACTATTCGAATTAGCCAATTATAAAAGTAGTTTCTTTAATTCTTAATATATACATGCGCATTTAGTTCTTGAGCTCAGGGCTAAACAGGAAGTAGCATTGCTAAGCTAAATCCCTACACAGGAAGTAGCATCGCGGAGCGGAGACACGTGGAGAAGCGCGTGTGAAGCCACTTTGCCCCAACTAAAGATGGCGCCTCCACCGCTCGCTCTGCTTAAAGTCTGTGGTTTACTGTGAACACGTATATTTACAACGATTCCTTGTGTTGCATACCTAATCGCTACCGTAAAGTTAGCGTTGAGGAAAGAATAAAACATGTTTTAACGTACTCACATTACGGAGTCGTTGTCCCGCGCGCAGTCGGCCGGAGCCCCGCGCTCCTCCCCCGGGGGGAGAGACGTGCGAGCCGGGACGCTGCAGGTCGAACAGCCGCTGGTTCCCGTCTCCTCCTCGCGCCTGTTGAGTCCCCCATGCTGGAGCACCACCCGGTGTGGAGCTCCTCTCTGTGGCGGCGGAGCAGGAGAGGCC
This sequence comes from Blennius ocellaris, assembly GCF_963422515.1. Taxonomy (NCBI): domain Eukaryota; kingdom Metazoa; phylum Chordata; class Actinopteri; order Blenniiformes; family Blenniidae; genus Blennius; species Blennius ocellaris. Next base: position 23,830,789 of record NC_137669.1, read on the forward strand.
GGGGGGCGCCGGTCCTCCTCTTATATACGGGTCCTTCTCCCAAACGCTATAGGTGTCTCGAGCTCTGCCTGTTTTAATATCCACGAAGATGTCGGGAAATGTACCTCCGTGTTATAGACCGATTATTACATTAATTGCACTGATGATAGTTTGTTGATCTATATAAAAGCTAAGTATTTGTCCTTAATGGAAAAACTGGAACAGCCGCAGGTTTGTCTTCATTATAGACAGGCGAACAAAAAGACAAAACTCAGTTCGCGCCTCACAGCCCATTCATTTGAGCAGAACAGTTTTAGTTCTTTTATTCTCTTCAGTTGTTCATCAGAACCACCAACATCTCTATTAGATCGTCCCAGCTGGACTGTGTAAAAACATTTTACCCAATGACGACATCAATATGAGGTCAAATCAACATTTCTTTAGTCAACTGACACTTAACCTCAAAACCTAATAAGAGCCCGTATTCTTATGCAACAAGGAGGAATATTTAATTGCAGTGGATCAATGAAAGAGTACCGACTGTTAAAGGCTTATAAAAAATGGTGTTTGATTGAGTTCCATAAGAGTACTCTATGTGTATAAAACAGACCAATTCTAAAAGTTCTCCTGTGGTGAACTTTGGTGGAATGAGTCTGTGACTGAAGGAAACTGTAGAGGGGTGAGAAATATTGCTCAGGAGGGACTTCAGCTCAGACTGGCTCCTCTGAGACCACCTGAGTCCATCTGCACCCCCACCAGGTCACTGGACTGTAGGGTTGCTGTCATTAAACCAATTCTTTAAAAACTCATCCTTTATCCAGGTGTTTTAACAAGTTACAACATCTAACCTTCCCTTTATTTCCAAAATGCTGGAAATACAATTGTTGCAAGTCAGCTGTGTGACTATTTATGGACAAACACCTTACTTTGAGTCTTTTCGGTCGTGTTTTACATTCACCATAGCACAGAGACTCTCTGGTCTACTAATGATCAGGTTCAAAGCACGACAGGATAATAAGCAGACACCGGAGTTTAATTCTATTTTTCATTAAGTTGTATTTAATTTTATTTGTCATTCGAAATAACAAATAATTCTCAGTGACTCCGTCACTGACCAGCCGCTCGGGGGCGTATCGGGTAGATTCAGTCTCAGAGAAAGAACCGAGGTTCCTGCTCTAATTCTCTAAACTGCTATATTCTTACCGCAGGCCAAAGTCCTGGTAATCAGCAGCAGTGTGGAGTGTACCACAGCAACTACTGGAAAAACCACCCCGGAGTTAAACAGTCACAGCCGGGTGACGACAGCAGAAACCATGAAAGCAGTGAAAGATGAGTTGATAACATTAAACTGGGAAAGTGTTTACAAAGACAAAGATCCAGACAACACATGCAATACCTTCTGAGAAATATTAATATCTTTACGTAACAAAAAATATCCAATTAAACACAATAGAAGAAAACAGACATACAGATCAACCTTGAATGACAAAAAGATTACAGAATGCCTGTAAAAAGAAGAATACACTTTACAGACAATTTATCAAACAACAACTGAGGGAGCAGAAGATAAATATCAAAAGTATAAGACTAAATTAACTAAAATTTAAAAGGTATTGGAAAGGAATATTATAGTAAAATATTAAATAATAATAAAAAATAATATAAAAGGAATTTGGGACCCAACCCTCACCGTAACCCACTCCTCCTCTGAGTCTGGTTCTGCAGGTTCTTCTTCCTCTGAGTGTGGTTCTGCAGGTTTCTTCTTGTTCCCTCCCCTGCTTGCTTATGTGGAATTACTGCTTTTTTCTCTGTATAGGTGCTGTGAGATGACTGGTATGTTTTTCTGCTACAAGAATAAAATTGAACTGAATTGAGTTTGACACTAGATAGTTTTTTTTAAATTTCATTTATATATATTTTCAAATATGCCAAGACACAAAACCAAGAGACAACGTTAGTACTAAAACTCCACACAGAAAGGCCCAGTCGGGATTCAAACCCACAACCTTCTCACCAATTCCTGAATTCCTGCTGCTGAAATGTGCCAAACGAAGTTACCTTGTCTGTGCACTGACTAATACCTCACCCTGGTTGAGTTTACTGAAAGGGGTTAAATAAAATACCCCGAGAATTCCTTCTTAGGCAGCTCACTAAATACTGGTTTTGTCTTAAACTCGTGCACAAGGTTAAGATCCAGGAGGCCAAATGCCAGATTATATATGTCTAATCCCACAGAAAGTGTTTTTCCACAACAATGTTCCTTTAACTGTCCACCAGGTTCCGTCCGATCGGAGGTTGCCAGGTTCGCTGACATTGGAAAGGGCGCCCGCTGTAAAGCAGCGTGTGTTTTAGTACTTCCGGTGTCCCGGACCTGGCAACACACACAGATCACTCCGCTGCTGTCGTCACTCAGTCTCAGCGAAGATGGCGACCGCCTACGAGAGATATAATTTGTGAGTACCTTTTAAAATCCACCTCATCGAGTTCCGCGATCTGTCCGCGCGTGTGACCGAGTGTGAGCGCCGCGAGGCGGGGCAGCGAGCCGCGGGGAGCCGGGGAGCCCCCCCCCCCCCCCCCCCCCGGCCCGGGGGCAGCGGCAGGGCGGAGACAGGCTGAAGTTTGCTGACAGGCTGTGCTGGTGCATTAACTAGCTCTACATTAACCAGCTCCACGTTAACCAGCTCCACATTGACCAGCTCCACGTTAACCAGCTCCACGTTGACCAGCTCCACGTTGACTAGCTCCACAGTAACTAGCTCTACATTACATTAACTAGCTCTACATTAACTAGCTCTACATTAACTAGCTTCACATTAACTAGCTCTACATTAACTAGCTCCACGTTAACCAGCTCCACATTGACCAGCTCCACGTTGACTAGCTCCACAGTAACTAGCTCTACATTACATTAACTAGCTCTACATTAACTAGCTCTACATTAACTAGCTTCACATTAACTAGCTCTACATTAACTAGCTCCACGTTAACCAGCTCCACATTGACCAGCTCCACATTGACCAGCTCCACAGTAACTAGCTCTACAGTACATTAACTAGCTCTACATTAACTAGCTCCACATTAACTAGCTCCACATTAACTAGCTCCACATTAACCAGCTCCACGTTAACTAGCTTCACAGTAACTAGCTCCACATTAACCAGCTCCACAGTAACTAGCTTCACACAGTAACTAGCTCCACATTAACTAGCTTCACCACCCAAAGCTCTGTATGTATGCACACGCGTCAGTCAGTTAGTTAGTCAGTCAGTTAGTTAGTCAGTTAGTTAGTCAGTTAGTTAGTCAGTTAGTTCGTTAGTCAGTTAGTTAGTCAGTTAGTTAGTCAGTTAGTTGGTTAGTCAGTTAGTTAGTCAGTTAGTTAGTCAGCAGCTTCGGCTCCTTGTTACTTCATGAATGTCCCTGATCAGTTTGAAGACTGAGGACAGTTATTGAGTCAGTGGTGTGTGTGTGTGTGTGTGTGTGTGTGTGTGTGTGTGTGTGTGTGTGCGTGCGTGCGTGCGTGCGTGCGTGCGTGCGTGCGTGCGTGCGTGCGTGCGTGTGCGTGCGCGCGCGCGTGCGTGTGTACCTTCCCACACACACACCCAGTCAACCAGTGTGTGTGTGTGTGTGTGTGTGTGTGTGTGTGTGTGTGTGCGCGTGTGTACCTTCCCACACACACACCCAGTCAACCAGTCCTTCCTGTCCTCCCCTGCAGGCCTGTGTCTTCAGGCAGTAGAAAGAGAGCAGGTCTGGTCCTGCAGCAGTTCAGGGCCACGTGTGCTGGACCTGGTCCACCTGGACAGGTGGAGGCTTGTCCACCTGGACAGGTGGAGGCATGTCCACCTGTCCAGGTGGAGGCTGGTCCACCTGGACAGGTGGAGGCTTGTTCACCTGGACAGGTGGAGGCTGGTCCACCTGGACAGGTGGAGGCTTGTTCACCTGGACAGATGGAGGCATGTTCACCTGGACAGGTGGAGGCATGTCCACCTGTCCAGGTGGAGGCTGGTCCACCTGGACAGGTGGAGGCTTGTTCACCTGGACAGGTGGAGGCTTGTTCACCTGGACAGATGGAGGCATGTTCACCTGGACAGGTGGAGGCTGGTCCACCTGGACAGGTGGAGGCATGTCCACCTGTCCAGGTGGAGGCTGGTCCACCTGGACAGGTGGAGGCTTGTTCACCTGGACAGGTGGAGGCATGTCCACCTGGACAGGTGGGGCGGCCGTCCATCACAGAGACACAGTCACCTGGTAACCTGGTCCTCTGGTGTTTCCACGGTGGGAGGAAACCAGAGACAAGCTGTCCTCACTCATGCTGTCCTTCAGGAGACGAGTTGGACTCCTTCATTGTCCCCCCTGCTGGTCGCCAAGCAACAAGTTTCATTGTGATTTGTCCCTCACGTCTTCATATCATTTGTTCCATGAACCAAAACGCACTCGGAGCTTTGTGGAGCCATACTTTTGTTTTGAAAACTTGTCTGTGAGACAGGAAGTGGAAGAGACGTGGGAAGTGGACTGATGTGGTCCACGTGGTTGTCTTGCAGGCACACGACCCCGGAGAAGTTCTACATCGAGGCCTGCGATGAGGGGGCCGACGCCGTCCTGGCCATCGACCGGGTGTCCAACGAGATGACGCTCACAGGTAGGGGGGGGGGGGGGGGGGGGGGGGCACATCTGGAGTCCAGCTGTTTTCAGCTCGTCAGTTCAAATGCTGTGAACGAATCAAACGCTCATATTTGCAGCCCGATGAAAGACGGCGGTTCAGTCTGTGTCTCCAGGTGTGTGTGAGTGGGCGGAGCCCTCTGAGGTCAGGGGGCGTGGCCCTCTGAGGGCAGGGGGCGTGGCCAGGATGAGTCTTTCTAAAGTAGTTGATGATGGTCGTTCCTGTCCATCCTGTGGTCCTGGACATTTTGTTCAGGGTGGAGGTTGGAGGTGAAGCCTGACGGAGGTTTACTGAACCGCGGGGGGGCTTCACTCATTTCTCCTGGAAGCTGTTTTACCTGTGAAACGAGTTTAACCAGCTGCTCCGATCTCTCAGGGAAGAAGGACGTCCCTCCGTCGGCGGTCACCAAACCCATCTGTGGCATCATGGGAACCATCCGGCTGGTGGCAGGTGGGTGCAGCGGCGCCGGGAGGCGTTCAGGCCGTCCTGCCGTCTGACCGAACGCTCCGCCTCCACAGGGATGTACCTGATCGTCATCACCAGGAAGAGGAACGTGGGCAGTCTGATGGGACACTCCGTGTGGAAGGCCGTGGACTTTGACGTCATCTCCTACAAGAAGACGGTGCTGCACCTCTCCGAGATCCAGGTCAGTCGGACCGGGCCGAGGCCTGCGACGGACAGGAAGCCAACCGTGACCACGATGCAGGACCTGGGAACGAGAAGCAGCCGTCAGGAGTTTTCCTGAAACCCTCCAACCCTGTCTCCGTCTTCCTCCTGCAGTCTCAGGAGAACAAGACCTTCCTGTCCATGATGAACAACGTTCTGGCCACGGACGGCTTCTACTTCTGCACGGACTTCGACCTGACGCACACCCTGCAGCGACTGTCCAACACCAGCCCCGACTTCCAGGAGATGAGCCTGCTGGAGCGGGTGAAGCTTCCTCCGCCTCTCGACAGGCCTCTTTACTGACCCTGACCCTATCCCTAAACCCTGACCCTAAACCCTGACCCTAAACCCTGACCCTAACCCTATCCCTAACCCTGACCCTAAACCCTAACCCTAACCCTAAACCCTGACCCTAACCCTATCCCTGACCCTAACCCTAACACTAAACCCTATCCCTAACCCTGACCCTAAACCCTATCCCTGACCCTAAACCCTATCCCTGACCCTAAACCCTATCCCTATCCATAACCCTAACCGTAAACCCTATCCCTAACCCTGACCCTAAACCCTGACCCTAACCCTATCCCTAACCCTGACCCTAAACCCTGACCCTCCAGACACTGACCGGCTTTATCTGCTGCTCGTCATCAAGTCTCGCAGTCTGACTGTCCAGGATGTTCATCATGTTCAGATCGTATGACGTCCGTCTGTCCACACCTAAAACCTACGTCCAGGTTTAGTGCCGTTGTCCTTCACAGCCGCTAGCTTGAGGGTTTATCACGGCTCGTATCAAACTGTTTAAAGCCACCTAATGTCATTTTAGAGCTGAGTTTGTTTACTTCAGCACAGTTTCCTCAGTTTGTTGGTAGAATCTTCAGCATGTTGACTTTATAACCGTCACAATGATGAACCAGAACAAATCCAAAATCAGAGCCACTTCCAAATTCAACATAATCATCAGTTTAACAAATACAGCAAAAGTAGTTTCTATTTCGTGTCCTGACATGTGGACACATCGTTTTCCCACGTTTCTGATTCGTTCCGACTTGTTCTGACTTCTGGCATCTTCTAACGTCTTCTTACGTCTTCTAACGTGTTCTTACGTCTTCTAACGTCTTCTAACGTGTTCTAACGTGTTCTTACGTCTTCTAACGTCTTCTAACGTGTTCTAACGTCTTCTAACGTCTTCTAACGTGTTCTAACGTCTTCTAACGTGTTCTAACGTCTTCTAACGTGTTCTTACGTCTTCTAACGTCTTCTGGTTTGTCCTGATGTGTCATCACACGTCCTGACATGTCCTCCGCTGGTTTGCAGGCTGACCAGAGGTTTGTGTGGAACGGGAACCTGCTGAGAGAACTGGCGGGGCAGCCGGAGGTGATTCTTCTGCCTGTTGATCATCATTCATGTCCCTCATGTTGCTGATGTCCTCGACGTCCCTCATGTCCCCGTGATGACCTGATCTGTGTTTGTGTCCACAGTTGCACAGGTTTGCCCTCCCTGTGGTCCATGGCTGTATCCTTTACTGCTCCGGAACCTTCTGGTTCTCAGTGTCTTTGAGAGGCCGAAGCTTTCTTTGACCCTCCGGTTCCAGTCATCGTCATGAAGCCTTGTCGGATCAACGGGAAGATCTTCGAGTGGATCCTCATCTCCAGGAGGAGCTGCTTCAGAGCTGGAGTCAGATATTATGTCAGAGGTGAGGAACCCCCGGTTCTCCTGACGGAGATCCTCCGTCGTCTGGACTCACTGTCACCAAAGACCTTTTTACGCCTGCGAGGGGACATATTTGATGATTTCTGTCTTGAACGTAGTTCTACCGCTTGATTTCTCTCAGACGTCCCGTCTTTTCTGAGGCGTGTTGACGTAAACACAGGGACGTATTTGTGTTGACGTGGAGACGTCTGTGTCCTCAGGCATCGACTCCGAGGGCCACGCTGCTAACTTTGTGGAGACGGAACAGATCGTGTTGTACGAAGGAGCCAAAGCTTCCTTTGTGCAGGTTCGTCTCTCTGACGCACTTCCAAACACTTCGTAGCTTAACTCTTCATTACCGTCACATTTCTGCCCATTTGAACTTTATTTAACATACAGCGCAATATGGACCAGCCGCCACTGACTCTGGCCTCTGATTGGTTGATTCTCTGTCCTCTGTCCTCTGTCCTCTGTCCTCAACAGACACGAGGCTCGATGCCTTTTTACTGGAGTCAGAGACCCAACCTGAAGTACAAACCCAAACCCATCATCAGCAAAACCATGAGCCATGTAAGAGCCAGAGGGGACGGGACGGTGAGGGGGACGGGAGGGGGACGGGGAGGGGGACGGGAGGGGGGGGGGGACGAGGGGGACGGGACAGGAGGGGAGGGGAGAGGGACGGGACAGGATAATCACTCTCATGTTTCACAGCTGGACGGCTTCCAGAGACACTTTGACTCCCAGCTCCTGATCTACGGGAAGCAGACCATCCTCAACCTGGTAACCCCCCCCCCCCCCTCACCCCTCCCCCCCACCCCCGTCACTGTGGTCCTGCTGGCTAGCAGCAGTGCAGGTCTGATCACCTGACTGTGTCCAGGTGAACCAGAAGGGCTCTGAGAAGCCGCTGGAGCAGGCCTTCGCCAAGATGGTGTCCGGCATGAACAACGGCTTGCTCAAGTGAGTTTCTGGACGTCCCTCGTGAATTTAAAGTCCAAAATGACGTCCCGTTCTGTCCAATCATGTCAACATGGAAGGTGTCAGAGTTCCGTGGTAAACAAAGTGTCTCCTGTCTGCAGCTACATCGCCTTCGACTTCCACAAAGAGTGCAGCCACATGAGGTGGGAGAGGCTCCAGATCCTGGTGGACTCTGTGACCGAGACCCAGGACGACTATGGGTGTGTCCCCCTCATGTCCCCCTCACCCCCCCCATGTCAAAAACACAGACATGTAACTGTGTGTGTGTGTGCAGGTACTTCATGGTGACCTCTGAGGGGAAGACGGTGTCCTACCAGAAAGGCGTCTTCCGCAGTAACTGCATGGACTGTTTGGACAGAACCAACGTGATCCAGAGTCTGTTGGCCCGCCGCTCGCTACAGTCCCAGCTGCAGGTGGGTCCCTGCTCACAGCCACTGTGGAGCCACTGCCCCGGGGCTGTAGAGCCACTACCCCGGGGCTGTGGAGCCACTGCCCTGGGACTATAGAGCCACTGCCCCGGGGGCTATAGAGCCACTGCCCCGGGGCTATAGAGCCACTGCCCCGGGGCTATAGAGCCACTACAGATTGGCAGTAGAGTCACGTATGTTATGGCCTTTCCCTATATGTGAAAAATGTGTCAATATTTTGTGTGTGTGTGTGTGTGTGTGTGTGTGTGTGTGTGTGTGTGTGTGTGTGTGTGTGTGTGTGCGTGTGCGTGTGCGTGTGCGCGTGCGCGTGTGCGTGTGTGTGCAGAGAGTGGGCGTCCTCAACGTGGGCCAGCGTATTGAGGAGCAGGCGGAGTTTGAGAAGATCTATAAGAACGGTGAGTGACGGTGCTCTGGGCCAGCAGTGATCAGCAGAGATCAGTGATCAGCAGAGATCAGCAGTGATCAGCAGAGATCAATAGTGTTCAGTGTTCAGCAGAGATCAGCAGTGATCAGTAGAGATCAATAGTGTTCAGCAGTGATCAGCAGAGATCAGCAGTGATCAGTAGAGATCAATAGTGTTCAGTGATCAGCAGTGATCAGCAGAGTGAGCTCATCTCTGTGTGTGTGTGTGTGTTGCTCTCTAACCAGCATGGGCTGACAATGCCAATGCATGCGCTGTACAGTACGCAGGGACAGGAGCCTTAAAAACAGACTTCACCAGGTACAGTATGTCCACACACACACACACACACACACACACACACACACACACACACACACACACACACACACACACACACACAGACTGTCACACAGCTTGTGCCCCCCAGGACGGGGAAGAGGACGAGGTGGGGGCTGCTGATGGACGGCTGGAACTCCATGATCCGCTACTACAAGAACAACTTCTCTGACGGCTTCCGGCAGGTACAGAGTCCGTCCCTGGAGCAGCTGGTCTTCATGGGGGGGGTTAGGGGGGTTTGGGGGGGGGGGGGGGGGGGGGTCTGGACTGTGTGGTGGGTTACAGGTGTCGTTGCTTCCAGGACGCCATCGACTTGTTCCTGGGGAACTTCGCAGTGGACGAGACGGAGGGTCCCACGCCGCTGCGCGTCCAGAAGGACTGGAAGTTCCTGACGGTCAGTTCCTCCGTCTGCTTCCTGTCTGGCCTCGGCGGTGCGCTGGCTAACCCCCCCCCCCCCCCCCCCCCCCCCCCCATTGTCGTTCCAGCTGCCCATCATCATGCTGGTGGCCTTCTCCATGTGCATCGTCTGTCTGCTGATGGCCGGTGAGTTCTGTCCCCTCACACTTTAAGAGGGACGGACGGAGAGACGGAGCTCCTGACCCCGCTGCTTGTCTTGCAGGCGACACCCTGACGGAGACGCTGGCCTACGTCATGTTCTGGGGCGCCGCCAGCACCATCACAGCCACCATCATCCTGTTCAACGGTCAGGACTTTGTGGACGCGCCCAAACTGGTTCACAAGGAAAAGATGGACTGAATGTGTGTGTGAGGAGCAGGTCTGCCTGGACGGCCCCTCCTCTGGAACACTGGTGTCCTCTGTGTCTCCGTCGCCTCCTCTGTCTGTCTCACTTTGTCTCCATGGGTTGATTCTGTTGGCGAGTGGAAGTCGTTTTTGTCTTTTTTCTTTGATCAGACTCTTTCTGTCCTGATTCTTCTGTCCATCTGTCCTAAAGAACGTATATGAGCACATTTCCATGTTGAGTTCCTCGATGATGATGATGATGATGATGATGATGATGAACACGGTGAGTTTGAATGTAATGAGCCTTACAAATGTGTGTCTGAAATCTAAATCTGGCTGACCTGACGGAGCATCTTCCTCCTCAGCTCATCTGGAGAAGCAGCAGTTATTTATTCGCTGAGTTCTTTCCAGGTGTAATTTGTACTTTGGGCGATAAACTAGATTATGTCACTGGCCGATCGGCCGCCGGTGAACCTGAGCAGCCCGACGCCTCGCGAGGGTCCAAGTGTCTCCGCTTGTCCCGAAGGCCGGACTCGTTGTGGGACGTCCCAGATGACGGGAGATCGGAGGCGTCTAACTCATTTTAACCTTTGAATAACGTCGTCACCTTTTGTTTCAGGCCACAGAATGACGAGCAGTTTGTCTGAACTTGGTGGGAAAAGTTGACCTTAAAGAAAATAATAGTGCTGTTTCAGTATGCTAATCATTTCCATGATGGTTTCTGGTGTAAAATACAGTAAAGCATCCAACAACCACGTGTGTCTTGTCTTGGTTCTGAGGGGCCGTTCACACAGTGAAGGTTTGAACAGGGGATGTTAATTCTGGAGGCTGCAGCTCAGGGCCTGTAGGGCTGTAGGGCTGCAAGGCAGACGCCTCCACCGCTGCTGTTTCACTGAACTGGTTACGGACGAGTTCGTGGAGTATTTAAGAAGAACCAGGCCTCAATATGGCCGTTTTCAGACGATTCAGGGTTCAGTTCTACCGCAGCGTGCCAGGCGAAGGTCCTTCTGCCTGGACGGGGTGTGATGGAGTACCAGGGGCACCGTGGCCACATCAACTACAACCTCCAGACATCTCAATCAAATTAAAGTCCTCGGTTCTGGGCCACGGTTCTGGTCCTCGGTTCTGGGCCACGGGTTCTGGTCCTTGGTTCTGGGCCACGGTTCTGGTCCTCGGTTCTGGGCCACGGTTCTGGGCCACGGTTCTGGTCCTCGGTTCTGGGCCACGGTTCTGGGTAACGTGTGAAGCGTCTTGTTTTTGTGTGTCATGACACAAAGTCAGGCAGCCAGGCTGTGTTGGTCAAAGTAGTGGAAGAACGAGAAAACGTCAGTCATCAACGTTCCTGGTTCCATAAAGGTTCAGTGAAATAAAAAATACATCAAATTGATGGATTGAAACCAGCAGCAGGTGGAGCTGCTCCACCCGCCTCACTGCCTCAAACACGCCTTGCAAAAGTCGGTTTTTTTTCTCATTTAGCCAACTGGGGCAGAACCAATCAGCTGAAAACATTTGATATTGAACGTTGAGGTCCACTGAGTTCCCCAGCAGGGGGCGCTGTGGACTCATCTGACTGCCTCGTTCAACACCACGTCTTTAATTCCCTCTGAAGCATCATCATGTTAGAAAAACACAGCAGCTCCGACTCTTCTCATCTTTCCAACTGAACGACTCAAACTTTCCTCTTTCCAACTGAACGACTCAAACTTTCCTCTTTCCAACTGAACGACTCAAACTTTCCTCTTTCCAACTGAACGACTCAAACTTTCCTCTTTCCAACTGAACGACTCAAACTTTCCTCTTTCCAACTGAACGACTCAAACTTTCCTCTTTCCAACTGAACGACTCAAACTTTCCTCTTTCCAACTGAACGACTCAAACTTTCCTCTTTCCAACTGAACGACTCAAACTTTCCTCTTTCCAACTGAACGACTCAAACTTTCCTCTTTCCAACTGAACGACTCAAACTTTCCTCTTTCCAACTGAACGACTCAAACTTTCTTCTTTCCAGTGACAAAATGTGACATTTATCAGTTGCTGACGACTTTAAGTTCTCAAAACCTCTTCAACCATTTGTTCTTTGAAACATTTAATGTTTGTTAATGTAACATTCATTTATAGTGTGTGTGTGTGTGTGTGTGTGTGTGTGTGTGTGTGTGTGTGTGTGTGTGTGTGTGTGTGTGTGTGTGTGTGTGTGTGTGTGTGTGTGTGTGTGTGTGTGTGTGTGTGTGTCAGGGCAGGGTTGAGTGCAGCTGTTGAATGGTGAGTGTTAATAGTAGCAGAGCAAATATTGGCAGTGAAAACACAGTGAGGGGGAGGAGGAGGAAGTGAGGGGGAGGGGGAGGAGGAGGAGGGGGGGGAGGAGGAGAAGGAGGAGGAGGAGAGGAGGAGGAAGAGGAAGTGAGGGGGAGGGGGAGGAGGAGGAGGAGGAGGAGGAGGAGGAGAGAGAGGAGGAGAGGAGGAGAGGAGGAGGAGGAGGAGAGGGGGAGGAGCAGGGGGAGGAGGTGAGGAGGAGGAGAGGAGGAGAGGAGGAGGAGGAGGAGAGGAGGAGTCTCAGAACAGTAAGGCCAGCTCAGCTCTAAACTCCACATCCTGGTTCCACTGAGTCGTTATTGATTCAGTTCCTCTTCAGTTTCCTACGAAGAACAAACATTGACGTCCTGAAGGCCAAACTGCTTCCTGGACCAACTATGATGACGAGGTGAATGACACAGGGCCAGCAGGGCCCCCCCAGACCCCCAGCAGGGCCCCAGCAGGGCCCCAGCAGGGCCCCAGCAGGGCCCCCCCAGACCCCCAGCAGGGCCCCAGCAGGGCCCCAGTAGGGCCCCAGTAGGGCCCCAGCAGACCCCCCAGCAGGGCCCCAGCAGGGCCCCAGCAGGGCCCCAGCAGACCCCCCAGCAGACCCCCCAGCAGACCCCCAGCTGGTCAAAACTACATCTATGACGTCACACAACTACCAACACATTTCTATGTTACCTGGAAATCAGTTCTGTACGATTGAAACGTTTCCAGGATATTTTTCATTTCATTCACAACAATAACTGACAGAGAACAGAAGGAATAACCTGCATCAAACTATATAGTTAATATATTGTTAATATATAGTTGATATATAGTTTCTATATTGTTTAATATATAGTTAATATACAGTTTCTATACAGTTTCTATATAGTTTCTATACAGTTTCCAACTGTTCCTCTGAATAACAGTTTGCAGCTCAGAGGAAAGAGAAAGTGTCGTCTGGTGAAGCAGCTTGACTCACAAAGCAGCAGCTGAAAGGACTCATTGAGGGGGGGGGGGTTGTCACCGTGGGGGGGGGGGGGGGGGGGGGGGGGGGGGGGGGGGGGGGGGGGGGGGGGGGAACAAAGCCTCCTTTGACTCTGAACTCCACCGGAGCCCCAGGAGACGGTTCAGATGAGACAGATAAAGTTCGGGACAGTTTGAGTCTTCAGACCTTCAGACCTGCAGGATTTATTGTAAACAAACCTGGAGAATCTGTTTATTTTAATACTTTATTTGTCTTTTATTGGAGCTTTACTGCAGTGATCTGGTCTGGACCGTGGCCTGGTCTGGACTGTGGTCTGGTCTGGTCTGGACTCAGTGGTCTGATCTGATCTGGTCTGGTCTGGTCTGGTCTTGCAATATTTCCACTTTGATGTGAATATTTTCACTTTGATCTCACAAAGGAGGCTTAGGCTACTGCTAACCATTAGCGCTATGAGCAATGCACCGCTGCACCTCAAAATAGTTGTTTTTTAAAAATGATGTAAAATGGTTAGTTTTACATCGGTATGTAAGAAACCCCTCGGGCTATGTGCTCTGCACTGCGGCACAATGTCCAACTGTCCAACTGACTAACTCTGAGTATGTGGACCCTGAACCGCTTTCCTTTCCCCTGTCCTCCTCTGTCCCCTGTCCTCGTTCCCCCGTCCCCCCCTGTCCTCAGTCCTCCTCTGTCCCCTGTCCTCTGTCCCCTGTCCTCCCCTGTCCCCCCCTGTCCTCAGTCCTCCTCTGTCCCCTGTCCTCAGTCCTCCTCGTTCCCCTGTCCTCCCCTGTCCCCCCCTGTCCTCAGTCCTCCTCTGTCCCCTGCCATCCATCCTGTCTAGTTCCTTGATAGTTTAGTTGTTGTGTCCCCAGTGGTCCATTTAAATGTGAAGTTACTGTTTTTTTATTGTCTTGTACATCGTCTGGTTGTATTTTGTTCTGGGACTCGTCTTGTCTTCTTGTCCTGTGGGACATTTCTTTCATCGGCCTGTCTCGAGACAACCGGTGGAAATGAGTCTGTGGCCCTAATCGGACATGTTTACATGCAACATGTCCATTACTATGTCCTGTCCCTATTTCAATAAATCAATAAATGAAAAATGGTGGGCAGTGGAGGTTGGAATGGAACCTGCAACCTTCATGTCGTAGAGAGACCGCTCTACCAACTGCTCGTCCAAAGTTGTGGATGCTTGGATCTGCTGTGTGTGTGTGTGTGTGTGTGTACGTGGCAGCAGGGACTCGTCCAGCGCTGACTCGTCGTTGGCGTCCCGCAGCCTGCAGCATCTCGCCCTGCGGCAGAACAAACAGTCAAAGTGTCTCCAACTGTCTCTCCCTGCCGGCTGTGAGACGGACGTCCTCGTTGGACAGGCCGAGAGACAGAGTCTTACTGCTGAGACGTGCTTCTGTCCCCCGTCCCCGCGGGACTCGTCCGTCCAGACGTCCTGGTCCACGACTCCAGGACGAGTCCTGGTTTACAGCCGGACTCCAGGATGTGTGAAGGCGGAACCGGAGGAGGCGAAGGAACCGCTGAAGTCCGGGTGAGTCAGCGTTCCCGCAGAGCGGGAGGAGGATGTGGGCGGAGCTTCGTGGATGTGGGCGGAGCTTCGCGGAGCGCCAGGTGCTTTAAAAGGGGGGCCGGCGCAGCGGCAGGTAGGACTCACCTTCTCACCTTCTCAGCGTCTCACCTGAGCACCACAGGTAAGGCGACTCCAGGAAACCCCGTCCTTCTCTACTTAGAACCAAACGAGCTGAGTCACTGACTCTCTTGTTCTGGGTCATTGAGGTTCTATTCACCAGGAAACCACAGAACGTCGTTTTGCTGTTGTGATTCTTCAAAGGTTCATTTTTCCAGACGAGTTGAATCAAAAGGCGTTTCCGTTATTTCATTAACTAACGAAGGTTCTGGAAGGTTCTGGAAGGTTCTGGAAGAGTCTTGAAAATGTCTGAAACTAAAGTGTGAGAACGAGTTACTGAGTTACTGAGTTACTGAGTTACTGAGTCCTCTGAGGTCTGGGATGTGATGTGAGCCGGTTCTGAAGAACCAGACCTGGACCGGTTCTCTGTGGCTCTGCTGTGAAGGTTCTGCAGCTTCACAGTTTCTGTCCTGAGAGGAAACATGTTGACCTGGTTTGACAGCTGAGCGGTAAAACCAGCCTCCCTACCAGAACCCTACCAGAACCAGCCTCCCTACCGGAACCAGCTTCCCTACCGGAACCAGCCTCCCTACCGGAACCAGCTACCCTACCAGAACCAGCCTCCCTACCGGAACCAGCCTCCCTACCGGAACCAGCCTCCCTACCAGAACCAGCCTCCCTACCAGAACCAGCCTCCCTACCAGAACCAGCCTCCCTACGGGAGGACAGCCTTTCTGTTTCGTCTTGTCGGCAGACAAACCGTCAGTCGTTGACGGTTCCCACCTGCTGATCCAGAACTTCGTTCAGCCTCGGAACGTGAAGTTCGAGGCCTGAACAAAGTTGGAGAACATCAGAGAACGTTAGAGAACGTTAGAGAACTTTAGAAGGTCAGAGAACGTTAGAGAATGTCAGAGAACGTGGGTTCCCACAGGATCATCACCACCCGTCTTTTGATCCAGGAGCTGTAAAGATGATCAAAGCCGTGTCGGTCCTCCTGGTCCCGGTCCTGGTCCTGGTCCTGGTCCTGGTCTCCACCACCTTTGCCAGCTATGTGCCGAAAACTGGCAAGAGGATCCCCCAGACCCTGTCCCGAGGTGAGTGAAGACCCTCCTGAACCTGGACCTGAGGGCGGGTCCCTGGTTCCACCTGAAGGAGAATGTCAGTACTCTTGTCTGTCCAGGTTGGGGGGACCAGCTGATCTGGGCTCAGACCTACGAGGAGGGTCTGTACTGGTCCAGGTCCAAGTAAGAAACAACTCCCGTTATTTGAATGGTAGTTCTGGATTTGTTGTCCTGGTGTTGATGGTGAAGGTCTGGTTGGTTCTCCAGGAACAAGCCTCTGATGGTCCTGTTCCACCTGGAAGACTGTCCTCACAGCCTGGGTGAGTCCAACTCCTGTAGTCCAACTCCTGTAGTTCAACTCCTGGTAGTTCATCTCCTCTGGTAGTTCAGCTCCTGGTAGTTCATCTCCTGGTAGTT
>NC_137669.1:23847235-23912235 GCF_963422515.1 Blennius ocellaris
CGCTGCTGTTTCACTGAACTGGTTACGGACGAGTTCGTGGAGTATTTAAGAAGAACCAGGCGTCAATATGGCCGTTTTCAGACGCTTCAGGGTTCAGTTCTACCGCAGCGTGCCAGGCGAAGGTCCTTCTGCCTGGACGGGGTGTGATGGAGTACCAGGGGCACCGTGGCCACATCAACTACAACCTCCAGACATCTCAATCAAATTAAAGTCCTCGGTTCTGGGCCACGGTTCTGGGCCACGGTTCTGGTCCTCGGTTCTGGGCCACGGTTCTGGTCCTCGGTTCTGGGCCACGGTTCTGGGCCACGGTTCTGGTCCTCGGTTCTGGGCCACGGTTCTGGTCCTCGGTTCTGGGCCACGGTTCTGGTCCTCGGTTCTGGGCCACGGTTCTGGGCCACGGTTCTGGGTAACGTGTGAAGCGTCTTGTTTTTGTGTGTCATGACACAAAGTCAGGCAGCCAGGCTGTGTTGGTCAAAGTAGTGGAAGAACGAGAAAACGTCAGTCATCAACGTTCCTGGTTCCATAAAGGTTCAGTGAAATAAAAAATACATCAAATTGATGGATTGAAACCAGCAGCAGGTGGAGCTGCTCCACCCGCCTCACTGCCTCAAACACGCCTTGCAAAAGTCGTTTTTTTTTCTCATTTAGCCAACTGGGGCAGAACCAATCAGCTGAAAACATTTGATATTGAACGTTGAGGTCCACTGAGTTCCCCAGCAGGGGGCGCTGTGGACTCATCTGACTGCCTCGTTCAACACCACGTCTTTAATTCCCTCTGAAGCATCATCATGTTAGAAAAACACAGCAGCTCCGACTCTTCTCATCTCTCCAACTGAACGACTCAAACTTTCCTCTTTCCAACTGAACGACTCAAACTTTCCTCTTTCCAACTGAACGACTCAAACTTTCCTCTTTCCAACTGAACGACTCAAACTTTCCTCTTTCCAACTGAACGACTCAAACTTTCCTCTTTCCAACTGAACGACTCAAACTTTCCTCTTTCCAACTGAACGACTCAAACTTTCCTCTTTCCAACTGAACGACTCAAACTTTCTTCTTTCCAGTGACAAAATGTGACATTTATCAGTTGCTGACGACTTTAAGTTCTCAAAACCTCTTCAACCATTTGTTCTTTGAAACATTTAATGTTTGTTAATGTAACATTCATTTATAGTGTGTGTGTGTGTGTGTGTGTGTGTGTGTGTGTGTGTGTGTGTGTGTGTGTGTGTGTGTGTGTGTGTGTGTGTGTGTGTGTGTGTGTGTGTGTGTGTGTGTGTGTGTGTGTGTGTCAGGGCAGGGTTGAGTGCAGCTGTTGAATGGTGAGTGTTAATAGTAGCAGAGCAAATATTGGCAGTGAAAACACAGTGAGGGGGAGGAGGAGGAGGAGGAGGGGGGAGGAGGAGGAGAGGGGGAGGAGGAGGAGGAGGAGGAGGAGGAGGAGGAGGAGGAAGTGAGGGGGGAGGGGGAGGAGGAGGGGGGGGGGAGGAGGTGAGGAGGAGGAGGAGGAGGAGGAGGAGAGGAGGAGTCTCAGAACAGTAAGGCCAGCTCAGCTCTAAACTCCACATCCTGGTTCCACTGAGTCGTTATTGATTCAGTTCCTCTTCAGTTTCCTACGAAGAACAAACATTGACGTCCTGAAGGCCAAACTGCTTCCTGGACCAACTATGATGACGAGGTGAATGACACAGGGCCAGCAGGGCCCCAGCAGGGCCCCAGCAGGGCCCCAGCAGACCCCCAGCAGGGCCCCAGCAGGGCCCCAGCAGACCCCCCAGCAGACCCCCCAGCAGACCCCCCAGCAGGGCCCCAACAGACCCCCAGCAGGGCCCCAGCAGACCCCCAGCAGGGCCCCAGTAGGGCCCCAGCAGACCCCCCAGCAGACCCCCAGCTGGTCAAAACTACATCTATGACGTCACACAACTACCAACACATTTCTATGTTACCTGGAAATCAGTTCTGTACGATTGAAACGTTTCCAGGATATTTTTCATTTCATTCACAACAATAACTGACAGAGAACAGAAGGAATAACCTGCATCAAACTATATAGTTGATATATTGTTAATATATAGTTAATATACAGTTTCTATATTGTTAATATATAGTTTCTATATTGTTAATATATAGTTAATATACAGTTTCTATACAGTTTCTATATAGTTTCTATACAGTTTCCAACTGTTTCCTCTGAATAACAGTTTGCAGCTCAGAGGAAAGAGAAAGTGTCGTCTGGTGAAGCAGCTTGACTCACAAAGCAGCAGCTGAAAGGACTCATTGAGGGGGGGGAGGGTTGTCACCGGTGGGGGGGGGGGGGGGGGGGGGGGGGAACAAAGCCTCCTTTGACTCTGAACTCCACCGGAGCCCCAGGAGACGGTTCAGATGAGACAGATAAAGTTCGGGACAGTTTGAGTCTTCAGACCTTCAGACCTGCAGGATTTATTGTAAACAAACCTGGAGAATCTGTTTATTTTAATACTTTATTTGTCTTTTATTGGAGCTTTACTGCAGTGATCTGGTCTGGACCATGGTCTGGTCTGGACTGTGGTCTGGTCTGGTCTGGACTCAGTGGTCTGATCTGATCTGGTCTGGTCTGGTCTGGTCTGGACTCAGTGGTCTGATCTGATCTGGTCTGGTCTGGTCTTGCAATATTTCCACTTTGATGTGAATATTTTCACTTTGATCTCACAAAGGAGGCTTAGGCTACTGCTAACCATTAGCGCTATGAGCAATGCACCGCTGCACCGTTGCACCGCTGCACCTCAAAATAGTTGTTTTTTAAAAATGATGTAAAATGGTTAGTTTTACATCGGTATGTAAGAAACCCCTCGGGCTATGTGCTCTGCACTGCGGCACAATGTCCAACTGTCCAACTGACTAACTCTGAGTATGTGGACCTGAACCGCTTTCCTTTCCCCTGTCCTCCTCTGTCCCCTGTCCTCTGTCCCCTGTCCTCCCCTGTCCCCCCCTGTCCTCAGTCCTCCTCTGTCCCCTGCCCTCCTCTGTCCCCTGCCATCCATCCTGTCTAGTTCCTTGATAGTTTAGTTGTTGTGTCCCCAGTGGTCCATTTAAATGTGAAGTTACTGTTTTTTTATTGTCTTGTACATCGTCTGGTTGTATTTTGTTCTGGGACTCGTCTTGTCTTCTTGTCCTGTGGGACATTTCTTTCATCGGCCTGTCTCGAGACAACCGGTGGAAACGAGTCTGTGGCCCTAATCGGACATATTTACATGCAACATGTCCATTACTATGTCCTGTCCCTATTTCAATAAATCAATAAATGAAAAATGGTGGGCAGTGGAGGTTGGGAATGGAACCTGCAACCTTCATGTCGTAGAGAGACCGCTCTACCAACTGCTCGTCCAAAGGTGTGGATGCTTGGATCTGATGTGTGTGTGTGTGTGTGTGTGTGTGTGTGTACGTGGCAGCAGGGACTCGTCCAGCGCTGACTCGTCGTTGGCGTCCCGCCAGCCTGCAGCATCTCGCCCTGCGGCAGAACAAACAGTCAAAGTGTCTCCAACTGTCTCTCCCTGCCGGCTGTGAGACGGACGTCCTCGTTGGACAGGCCGAGAGACAGAGTCTTACTGCTGAGACGTGCTTCTGTCCCCCGTCCCCGCGGGACTCGTCCGTCCAGACGTCCTGGTCCACGACTCCAGGACGAGTCCTGGTTTACAGCCGGACTCCAGGATGTGTGAAGGCGGAACCGGAGGAGGCGAAGGAACCGCTGAAGTCCGGGTGAGTCAGCGTTCCCGCAGAGCGGGAGGAGGATGTGGGCGGAGCTTCGTGGATGTGGGCGGAGCTTCGCGGAGCGCCAGGTGCTTTAAAAGGGGGCCGGCGCAGCGGCAGGTAGGACTCACCTTCTCACCTTCTCAGCGTCTCACCTGAGCACCACAGGTAAGGCGACTCCAGGAAACCCTGTCCTTCTCTACGTAGAACCAAACGAGCTGAGTCACTGACTCTCTTGTTCTGGGTCATTGAGGTTCTATTCACCAGGAAACCCACAGAACGTCGTTTTGCTGTTGTGATTCTTCAAAGGTTCATTTTTCCAGACGAGTTGAATCAAAAGGCGTTTCCGTTATTTCATTAACTAACGAAGGTTCTGGAAGGTTCTGGAAGGTTCTGGAAGAGTCTTGAAAATGTCTGAAACTAAAGTGTGAGAACGAGTTACTGAGTTACTGAGTTACTGAGTTACTGAGTCCTCTGAGGTCTGGGATGTGATGTGAGCCGGTTCTGAAGAACCAGACCTGGACCGGTTCTCTGTGGCGCTGCTGTGAAGGTTCTGCAGCTTCACAGTTTCTGTCCTGAGAGGAAACATGTTGACCTGGTTTGACAGCTGAGCGGTAAAACCAGCCTCCCTACCAGAACCCTACCAGAACCAGCCTCCCTACCGGAACCAGCTTCCCTACCGGAACCAGCCTCCCTACCGGAACCAGCTACCCTACCAGAACCAGCCTCCCTACCGGAACCAGCCTCCCTACCGGAACCAGCCTCCCTACCAGAACCAGCCTCCCTACCAGAACCAGCCTCCCTACGGGAGGACAGCCTTTCTGTTTCGTCTTGTCGGCAGACAAACCGTCAGTCGTTGACGGTTCCCACCTGCTGATCCAGAACTTCGTTCAGCCTCGGAACGTGAAGTTCGAGGCTGAACGAAGTTGGAGAACATCAGAGAACGTTAGAGAACGTTAGAGAACTTTAGAAGGTCAGAGAACATTAGAGAACGTCAGAGAACGTGGGTTCCCACAGGATCATCACCACCCGTCTTTTGATCCAGGAGCTGTAAAGATGATCAAAGCCGTGTCGGTCCTCCTGGTCCCGGTCCTGGTCCTGGTCCTGGTCCTGGTCTCCACCACCTTTGCCAGCTATGTGCCGAAAACTGGCAAGAGGATCCCCCAGACCCTGTCCCGAGGTGAGTGAAGACCCTCCTGAACCTGCACCTGAGGGCGGGTCCCTGGTTCCACCTGAAGGAGAATGTCAGTACTCTTGTCTGTCCAGGTTGGGGGGACCAGCTGATCTGGGCTCAGACCTACGAGGAGGGTCTGTACTGGTCCAGGTCCAAGTAAGAAACAACTCCCGTTATTTGAATGGTAGTTCTGGATTTGTTGTCCTGGTGTTGATGGTGAAGGTCTGGTTGGTTCTCCAGGAACAAGCCTCTGATGGTCCTGTTCCACCTGGAAGACTGTCCTCACAGCCTGGGTGAGTCCAACTCCTGTAGTTCAACTCCTGGTAGTTCATCTCCTCTGGTAGTTCATCTCCTGGTAGTTCAACTCCTCTGGTAGTTCAGCTCCTGGTAGTTCAGCTCCTGGTAGTTCATCTCCTGGTAGTTCATCTCCTCTGGTAGTTCAGTTCCTGGTAGTTCATCTCCTGGTAGTTCAGCTCCTGGTAGTTCATCTCCTCTGGTAGTTCAACTCCTGGTAGTTCATCTCCTGGTAGTTCATCTCCTGTGGTGGGTGGGGTCAGGAAGCCGGGGGACAGACGTCCCCTGGTGTCCTGCTCCAGCGTAACCTTTGTCCTCTGCAGCGCTGAAGAAAGTCGTTTCTGAAGACGTGAAGCTCCAGAAGATCCTGGACGAAGACTTCATCGTCCTCAACCTCATGGTAGGACTCTGGACTCTGTGTGGCCCTCTGGTGGCGGCAGGGAGGCATTACACCCCACAACCTCAGGGAGGAAGTCCTGTTTGTGTTCTGAGGCATTAAAGAGACTCCTGTAGTTCCTCCTGTAGTTCCTCCTGGAGTTCACCCTGTAGTTCCTCCTGTAGTTCACCCTGTAGTTCACCCTGTAGTTCCTCCTGGAGTTCCTCCTGGAGTTCACCCCGTAGTTCACCCCGTAGTTCACCCCGTAGTTCCTCCTCTAGTTCCTCCTGTAGTTCCTCCTCTAGTTCACCCTGTAGTTCCTCCTGTAGTTCCTCCTCTAGTTCCTCCTCTAGTTCCTCCTCTAGTTCACCCTGTAGTTCACCCTGTAGTTCCTCCTGGAGTTCCTCCTGGAGTTCACCCCGTAGTTCACCCCGTAGTTCACCCCGTAGTTCCTCCTCTAGTTCCTCCTGTAGTTCCTCCTCTAGTTCACCCTGTAGTTCCTCCTGTAGTTCCTCCTCTAGTTCACCCTGTAGTTCCTCCTGTAGTTCACCCTGTAGTTCCTCCTCTAGTTCACCCTGTAGTTCCTCCTCTAGTTCACCCTGTAGTTCCTCCTGTAGTTCACCCTGTAGTTCACCCTGTAGTTCCTCCTCTAGTTCACCCTGTAGTTCACCCTGTAGTTCCTCCTGGAGTTCCTCCTGGAGTTCCTCCTGGAGTTCACCCTGTAGTTCACCCTGTAGTTCCTCCTGTAGTTCCTCCTGGAGTTCACCCTGTAGTTCACCCTGTAGTTCACCCTGTAGTTCCTCCTCTAGTTCACCCTGTAGTTCCTCCTCTAGTTCACCCTGTAGTTCCTCCTCTAGTTCACCCTGTAGTTCCTCCTGTAGTTCACCCTGTAGTTCACCCTGTAGTTCACCCTGTAGTTCCTCCTGTAGTTCACCCTGTAGTTCCTCCTGTAGTTCCTCCTGGAGTTCACCCTGTAGTTCCTCCTGGAGTTCACCCTGTAGTTCACCCTGTAGTTCCTCCTGGAGTTCACCCTGTAGTTCCTCCTGTAGTTCCTCCTGGAGTTCACCCTGTAGTTCACCCTGTAGTTCCTCCTGTAGTTCCTCCTGTAGTTCACCCTGTAGTTCCTCCTCTAGTTCACCCTGTAGTTCCTCCTGTAGTTCACCCTGTAGTTCACCCTGTAGTTCCTCCTCTAGTTCACCCTGTAGTTCCTCCTGTAGTTCACCCTGTAGTTCCTCCTGTAGTTCACCCTGTAGTTCCTCCTGTAGTTCACCCTGTAGTTCCTCCTGGAGTTCACCCTGTAGTTCACCCTGTAGTTCCTCCTGGAGTTCACCCTGTAGTTCCTCCTGTAGTTCCTCCTGGAGTTCACCCTGTAGTTCCTCCTGGAGTTCACCCTGTAGTTCCTCCTGGAGTTCACCCTGTAGTTCACCCTGTAGTTCCTCCTGGAGTTCACCCTGTAGTTCACCCTGTAGTTCCTCCTGGAGTTCACCCTGTAGTTCCTCCTGTAGTTCCTCCTGTAGTTCCTCCTGGAGTTCACCCTGTAGTTCCTCCTGGAGTTCACCCTGTAGTTCACCCTGTAGTTCCTCCTGGAGTTCACCCTGTAGTTCCTCCTGGAGTTCACCATGTAGTTCCTCCTGTAGTTCCTCCTCTAGTTCACCCTGTAGTTCCTCCTCTAGTTCACCCTGTAGTTCCTCCTGTAGTTCCTCCTCTAGTTCACCCTGTAGTTCCTCCTGTAGTTCCTCCTGGAGTTCCTCCTGTAGTTCCTCCTGGAGTTCACCCTGTAGTTCACCCTGGAGTTCACCCTGGAGTTCCTCCTGGAGTTCCTCCTGTAGTTCCTCCTGTAGTTCCTCCCGGAGTTCACCCTGTAGTTCACCCTGTAGTTCCTCCTCTAGTTCACCCTGTAGTTCCTCCTGGAGTTCACCCTGTAGTTCACCCTGTAGTTCCTCCTGTAGTTCACCCTGTAGTTCATCCTGTAGTTCCTCCTGTAGTTCACCCTGTAGTTCCTCCTGTAGTTCCTCCTGTAGTTCACCCTGTAGTTCCTCCTGTAGTTCCTCCTGTAGTTCACCCTGTAGTTCCTCCTGTAGTTCCTCCTGTAGTTCACCCTGGAGTTCACCCCGTAGTTCCTCCTGTAGTTTACCCTGTAGTTCGCCCTGTAGTTCCTCCTGTAGTTCCCCCTGGAGTTCCTCCTGAGAGAGACAGTGTCCCTCAGCATCCCGTGAGCCTGCAGGTTGTCTTGTCTGTCCCAGACAGAGACAGTGTCCCTCAGTGCTGCTCTGACTGTCCTCACGTCTTTGTCTCGTCCTCTGCAGTACGAAACCACAGACAAACATCTGTCCCCTGATGGACAATACGTCCCCAGAATCATCTTCGTTGGTAAGAACTTCCCTGTTCTTCACTGAAATGTTGCTGAAGCACAAAACACCTTGTACTTAGTTATTTACTGTACTACTTAGTTACTTACTGTACTACTTTATTACTTAGTTATTTACTGCACTACTTTATTACTTAGTTACTTGTATGAGAATAATAATAATACACAGCTTCATATGAAGAATGAATGATGAACGTGTCGTACAGTTTATCAGACACGTCCTGACAAGTGGAGGTGAAACGTCTCAGTAGGATCAGATGTGAGACGGCGTCTCGTCCTCACAGGAGACACTGGGACACAGCGTGTCTTTGTCTCAGTACATAATGTAAGGTAGAAGGTAGAGAATGTGTCCTGCCGTCCTGCAGACCCCACCATGACGGTCCGGGCCGACATCGCCGGGCGCTACGCCAACCGCCTGTACGCCTACGAACCCAACGACGTCAAGCTCTGTGAGTGACACACACACACACACACACACACACACACACACACACACACACACACACACACACACACACACACACACAGTGACGAGCCTCCTCCCCCCCCCCTCCCTCTCCCCCCCCCCCTCCTCAGTGTTGACCAACATGAGCAAGGCGAAGAAGTTGCTGAAGTCGGAGTTGTGAGTCGCTGCGGCGCCGCCGGTTTCACAGCTGAAGGTTCTTCTGTTTCTCTGATTTGTGAATTTTATGTTATTATTGTTCATCTTTGGAATAAAAACTGACGAGTTCAACCTGGAAGTCTTGTGGCAAAGCATTGTGGTTAATCTGGCAGGACGCTGATACTGTGGAGGCCTGATCAGCACGACTGTGCCCCCTGGTGGCCATTATTGGGGAGTATATAATATAACATAATATAATATAATATAACATAATATAATATAATATAACATAATATAATCAAATCTAACATAATATAATCAAATCTAACATAATATAATAACATAACATAACATAATATAATATAATAAAATATAACATAATATAATCAAATCTAACATAATATAATAATATAACATAACATAATATAATATAACATAACATAATATAATATAATATAACATAACATAATATAATATAACATAACATAATATAATATAATATAACATAACATAATATAATATAATAATCTAACATAATATAATATAATAGAACATAACATAATATAACATAACATAATATAATCAAATCTAACATAATATAATATAGTATAATATAACATAACATAACATAATATAACATAATATAATATAATATAACATAATATAATCAAATCTAACATAATATAATAACATAACATAACATAATATAACATAATATAATAAAATATAATATAAAATAATATAATATAATAAATATAATATAAAATAATATAATCTCCTCCAGAGTTCTAACATTTGGTCCTAAACATCTGAGAGGAAAGATCTAAAGGTCTAGATGGTATTTGACCTACTGGTCCCGCAGGTTCCTGGTCCTGGAGGTCCCTGGTCCTGCGGGTTCCTGGTCCTACGGGTTCCTGGTCCTACGGGTTCCTGGTCCTGCAGGTCCCTGGTCCTGCGGGTTCCTGGTCCTACGGGTTCCTGGTCCTGCGGGTTCCTGGTCCTGCAGGTTCCTGGTCCTGCAGGTTTCCTCCTGTACAGGGAGTTACAGATCTGGACGCCATGAGATTTAATTCAAGACCCGTCATTGAAAGTTCTAGAGACGAGTTTCCAGGTCCGACAGAAACCAGCAGCTGGAGGAGATTCGTCCTAAATGACCTTTGACCTGGAAAAGTTGACCTCTTTGTTTTTCTCCTGGACTTCCTGCTGCTGAGTCAGCGTTTTGTCTGACAGGACTTCCTGCTGCTGAGTCAGCGTTTTGTCTGACAGGACTTCCTGCTGCTGAGTCAGCGTTTTGTCTGACAGGACTTCCTGCTGCTGAGTCAGCGTTCCTCTGGACCAGGTTTCTGGAGGTCCCGGCAGTCGCCCCCTGCTGGGCGGCGTTTTGGGCCAAACATCCCATAATAAGCTTCTTCTGGTCACCCTGGTAACCATGTCATCATGGGGGGCTGATCACTGTGGGGGGGGGGGATCACTGTGGGGGGGGGGGGGGGGGCTCTAAAGTCTTTCTTCAAAAAGGTCCCAATTATCGTCCCATGAAAACTCCGTCACCTCCACCTGACAGGAGAGCTTCTAAAACCACTTTGAACCAGAACCACGTTAACCAGAACCACCTGAAACCAGAACCACCTGAGACCAGAACCACGTTAACCAGAACCACCTGAAACCAGAACCACCTGAGACCAGAACCACGTTAACCAGAACCACCTGAGACCAGAACCACGTTAACCAGAACCACCTGAAACCAGAACCACGTTGAACCAGAACCACCTGAAACCAGAACCACATTGAACCAGAACCACCTGAGACCAGAACCACGTTAACCAGAACCACCTGAAACCAGAACCACGTTAACCAGAACCACGTTGAACCAGAACCACCTGAAACCAGAACCACGTTGAACCAGAACCACCTGAGACCAGAACCACGTTGAACCAGAACCACCTGAGACCATGTTTTTCTTGTGTAACTTTATTAGATTTGATAAATGAGAGAAAATGAGAAATGAGAAACATCAAAGAGGAAGTGATGAAAAGGTTCTGGACTTTAAGGGTTAAAACTGATTCATCAGGCTTCAAACTGGAGTTCAGACACCATCCAGTTACTAGTACTAAAACTAGTACTACTACTAGTACTAGTACTACTACTACTAGTAGTAGTAGTAGTACTAGTACTACAACTACTAGTAGTACTAGAACTAGTACTACTACTAGTACTAGTACTACTACTACTAGTAGTAGTAGTAGTACTAGTACTAGTACTAAAACTAGTACTACTACTAGTACTAGTACTACTACTACTAGTAGTAGTAGTAGTACTAGTACTACAACTAGTAGTAGTACTAAAACTAGTACTACTACTAGTACTAGTACTACTACTACTAGTAGTAGTACTAGTACTAGTACTAGTACTAGTAGTAGTACTAGTAACTGGATCAATGAATCCACAAACACTCATAAAGGAAACAAACAGAAATGATGAACTAGAATGTTAAATTACTTTACAGTAAAAGAATCACATTTTATACACACACACACACACACACACACACACACACACACACACACACACACACACACACACACACACACACACACACACACACACACACACACACACACACACACACACACACACACACACACACACACACTCTCCAGCTCCACAGTGTTTCAGGGTTTATTGTTTCACTCGTTTGTAGAGAAAATTTAATCCAGAGACGAGGATGAAGAGTCGCTGATCTTCTCTGAGGAGAGGAGAGGAGAGGAGAGGAGGAGGAGGAGGAAGAGGAGAGGAGAGGAGGAGGAGGACAGGAGGACAGGAGGACAGGAGAGGAGAGGAGAGGAGAGGAGGAGGAGGAAGAGGAGAGGAGGAGGAGGACAGGAGGACAGGAGGAGGAGGAGGAGAGGAGAGGAGGAGGAGGAGGAAGAGGAAGAGGAAGAGGAAGAGGAGGAGGAGGAGGAGGACAGGAGGACAGGAGGAGGAGGAGGAGAGGAGAGGAGAGAGGAGAGGAGAGGAGAGGAGGAGGAGGAGGAGGAAGAGGAGAGGAGGAGGAGGACAGGAGGAGGACAGGAGAGGAGGAGGAGGAGGAAGAGGAGAGGAGGAGGAGGACAGGAGGACAGGACAGGAGGACAGGAGGAGGACAGGAGAGGAGGACAGGAGAGGAGGAGTGGAGGCGGGGTCACAGGAAGGAGGCGGGGTCACAGGAAGGCGCTGGGTTGGAGGCGGGGTCACAGGAAGGAGGCGGGGTCACAGGAAGGCCCTGGGGTTGGTGGCGGGGTCACAGGAAGGCGCTGGGATTGGCCCGCGGGTCTTTCTGGTTCCGGTAGCGGAAGGTGAGCCACACCCCCAGGATCTGACACACAAACACTGGGTCAGGTTTCCATGGCGACCGGTGAGTGGACAGACAGGAGACACTAATGGATGCAGACTGTGACCTGCTGGTGTCTCACCGTCGTCATGACCAGTGAGACAACGGTGAGACACGGCGGTGAGACACGGCGGTGAGACACGATGGTGAGACACGGCGGTGAGACACGGTGGTGAGACACGATGGTGAGACACGATGGTGAGACACGGTGGGGAGACACGGCTGTGAGACACAGCGGTGAGACACAGACGGTGAGACACGATGGTGAGACACGATGGTGAGACACGGCGGTGAGACACGGTGGTGAGACACGATGGTGAGACACGATGGTGAGACACGGCGGGGAGACACGGCTGTGAGACACAGCGGTGAGACACAGACGGTGAGACACGATGGTGAGACACGGCGGTGAGACACGGCGGTGAGACACGACGGTGAGACACGGTGGTGAGACACGGCGGTGAGACACGGCGGTGAGACACGATGGTGAGACACGATGATGAGACACGGCGGTGAGACACGGCGGTGAGACACGGTGGTGAGACACGGCTGTGAGACACAGACACAGCGGTGAGACACGGCAGTGAGACACAGCGGTGAGACACAGACGGTGAGACACGGTGGTGAGACACGGCGGTGAGACACAACAGTGAGACACAACAGTGAGACACGGTGGTGAGACACAACAGTGAGACACAACAGTGAGACACGGTGGTGATACACAACAGTGAGACACAACAGTGAGACACGGCAGTGAGACACAGCGGTGAGACACGGTGGAGAGACACCGTCTCTCACCTCGGTGAAGCTGAAGAAGAGGCCGATTCCTCCGACCAGCTGCAGGGCGGCGCCGGCGTGTTCCTGGATCTTGTCGGCGCAGGAGAAGCAGGAGGGGCGGGGGAAGCAGGCCTGCAGGGACAGGAAGTGACGCTGCTCACAACAGGAAGTGCAGCTGTTCACAAGAGGAAGTGACGCTGTTCACAACAGGAAGTGACGCTGTTCAGAACAGGAAGTGACGCTGTTCACAACAGGAAGTGACGCTGTTCACAACAGGAAGTGACGCTGTTCAGAACAGGAAGTGACGCTGTTCACAACAGGAAGTGACGCTGTTCACAACAGGAAGTGACGCTGTTCACAAGAGGAAGTGACGCTGTTCACAACAGGAAGTGACGCTGTTCACAACAGGAAGTGATGCTGTTCACAACAGGAAGTGACGCTTTTCAGAACAGGAAGTGACGCTGTTCACAACAGGAAGTGATGCTGTTCACAACAGGAAGTGACGCTGTTCACAACAGGAAGTGACGCTGTTCACAACAGGAAGTGACGCTGTTCACAACAGGAAGTGACGCTGTTCACAACAGGAAGTGTAGCTGTTCAGCAGCTGTTCACAACAGGAAGTGCAGCTGTTCAGCAGCCGGTCTGACTGAACGCAGCAGGAAGTGACGGTCTGGACTCACGGCGCTGCAGGTTCTGTTGGGATCCACGTGTCTGAAGCCGCAGCAGTTCAGGTTCTTCTCCACGTCCCGCTGGGTGTCCTCAGAGTTGTTCCAGCCCACCTCCAGCAGCTGGTCCTGCAGGGACACCAGGAGACACCTCAGACCTCAGGACCCAGACAGGAAGTACCAGGAGACACCTCAGACCTCAGGACCCAGACAGGAAGTACCAGGAGACACCTCAGACCTCAGGACCCAGACAGGAAGTACCAGGAGACACTTCAGACCTCATGACCCAGACAGGAAGTACCAGGAGACACCTCAGACCTCAGGACCCAGACAGGAAGTACCAGGAGACACCTCAGACCTCAGGACCCAGACAGGAAGTACCAGGAGACACTTCAGACCTCATGACCCAGACAGGAAGTACCAGGAGACACTTCAGACCTCATGACCCAGACAGGAAGTACCAGGAGACACTTCAGACCTCATGACCCAGACAGGAAGTACCAGGAGACACTTCAGACCTCATGACCCAGACAGGAAGTACCAGGAGACACTTCAGACCTCATGACCCAGACAGGAAGTACCAGGAGACGCTTCAGACCTCATGACCCAGACAGGAAGTACCAGGAGACACTTCAGACCTCATGACCCAGACAGGAAGTACCAGGAGACACTTCAGACCTCATGACCCAGACAGGAAGTACCAGGAGACACTTCAGACCTCATGACCCAGACAGGAAGTGCAGAACTTCACCTGAAACGTCCCTGTTCTGCTCAAATGTTTAGAAAAATCCTTTCAGACCAATTTCAGAGAAACTAATATTGCTCTAGAATAAACAGCAGGAATATTAACAAGATGATCAATTATGGCAAAAACTAAATAGTAATAGTATTATAACAGTAGTATATAAATACTAATGGAATATCAGTGTAATTGTTGGTGCTTCTACTTGTACAACTACAATATATGATGTGTATTCAGGTGTATTTATAATATATTGTATCCTTGTATATATTAAATGTATTATTAAGTTCAGAGTCTTCGGTTTCACTACATGTTGTATTTTCATTGGTTAATAGTTTGTGTGAAACAAGCCTGAAGCCTTTTGGTTTGTAAAACTGTTCATCTGTGAAAGAAAAATGGATTTTGACCGACTGAAGAAATAAATACATTTAAAAAAAAGCCAATAGTTGCAGATCAGGTCGGTCCATTACAGTAGAAATGAGTTGTTTTGAGGCAGACCAGTCTGAGGACATGAGGGGACATGAGGGGACATGAGGGGACACGCCTCTGGACTTCAGCCTTCCAGCTCACTGCGACTCCTCCTGGACCAATCAGACGATAAGGATCCGTCGTGACCTTTGACCTTCGTCCAGAAGAGGAAACGTCCCATGTTGCACACGAGAGAAGAGTTTTATCGCCGGTCGGAGTGACGGAGCAGCAGGACGACGCCCACAAACCTGGAACTCAAGGTTTCCAGCTCCTCCCTGATTCTCCTCCATTAGAACATTGATCCTAGGAGCTGCATCCAGAATCTGCTGTGTCTGTGAGAGCTGGACTGGCTCCGCCCACACATACACCCATCTATGGGAAGAGGAGGAAGTACTTCCTCTCGTGGCGCCATGTGCCAGAGCAGATCTGCCTTGAGGAAGTGGTTCCAGGTACAGACGGTCAGTACTGCAGGAGAACTTTCAGGAAGTGGTTCCAGGTACAGACGGTCAGTACTGCTGGAGAACCTTCAGGAAGTGGTTCCAGGTACAGACGGTCAGTACTGCAGGAGAACCGTCGGTTCTAATGACGTATCTGATTAACTCTTCATCTGCTGCACTCGTGACTCGGCCATTTTTATTTTCAACCCTCGCTCTTTCTTTCTATTGCCCCTCCCCCCTCCCCCTCCCCCCCCCCCCCCCGCCCCCCCCGCTGAACAACTCACCTGCTGCTGTGTGTTGATGGCCAGGCAGGCGCTGGACACGGAGAACTGGACCACGAACACCATGGACAGAACGACCATGTACTGACTGGGGTCAAGGAGCTTCACTGTGACGGCAGGAGCTGCTGAGCTCGGTACATGAACACATGAACACATGAACACGTGAACACATGAATACGTGAACACGTGAACACGTGAACACATGAACACGTGAACACATGAACACGTGAACACATGAACACGTGAACACATGAACACAAGATGGAGTTTCCGACGCGAGCGGCGGCTCAGTGATGTCTGCAGGAGGTCTGGTGGTCTGGAGTCTGGGGGAGGAGGTCTGGAGTCTGGAGGAGGAGGTCTGGAGTCTGGAGGTCTGGAGAAGGAGGTCTGGATCCAGAACCTGTTCCTGCAGTTCATTATTCCCTAACTGGTTAAAATGAAGCTGATTTCTTATTTCATCAAACTGCTGACATCGTTCTATATTCTATATATTTTATTCTATATTCTATATATTTTATTCTATATTCTATATATTTTATTCTATATATTTTATTCTATATTCTATATATTTTATTCTATATTCTATATATTTTATTCTATATTCTATATATTTTATTCTATATTCTATATATTTTATTCTATATATTTTATTCTATATTCTATATATTTTATTCTATATTCTATATATTTTATTCTATATATTTTATTCTATATTCTATTCTATATATTTTATTCTATATTCTATATATTTTATTCTATATTATATAGATTTTATTCTATATATTTTATTCTATATTCTATATATTTTATTCTATATATTTTATTCTATATTCTATTCTATATATTTTATTCTATATTCTATAGATTTTATTCTATATTATATACATTTTATTCTATATTATATAGATTATATTCTATATAATTTATTCTATATTCTATATATTTTATTCTATATTCCTTCATTCTGAACTGAAGCTCTTCTACTGTGAGATTCACTGACGTAATAAAATAATAAAATAAAGCTTCACTGTTTCTTGTCCGTCGTTTTTTTAACTTTCTACTATAAAAACAATGAGAAGAAGTTTAAACGGCTTCTGGTCGTTTCTCAACTCGTCCAGTCTGATGTCATATCTGATGACATCACGTCTCCATGGTGATGTCTGATGACGTCACGTCTCCATGGTGATAGAGAGGAGGCGGAGCCTCTGAGCCCAGGATACGAAGAAGAGCAGGACCTGGTGGTGCTTCATGGCGCCCACCAGGCCGGCCAGAGCCACGAAGAAGAGGAAGACCCCCACGCCGACCACCCCCCCCACCACCTGGAAGCTGGACACCAGGCCGAACCACTTCCCCCACGCCGCGATGCAGATCATCAGCAGGCTCACCATCTGCACAACAACAACAACAACAACAACAACAACAACAACAAGCCGTGACTCTGCAGCGCGGAGCTTCTCTGTTCAACACGTCGAGGCTCGGAGACACTTTGTGTTGAAGACGAACTCAAGTTGTGTTTAGAATCAAGTGAGAGAAACGATAGAACTGGTTGTTTCTCTATCCTCTCTCTCTCTCTATCCTCTCTCTCTCTCTATCCTCTCTCTCTCTCTATCCTCTCTCTCTCTCTCTCTCTCTATCCTCTCTCTCTTGCTCTCCCTCTCTCTATCCTCTCTCTCTCTCTATCCTCTCTCTCTTGCTCTCCCTCTCTCTATCCTCTCTCTCTCTCTATCCTCTCTCTCTCTCTCTCTCTCTATCCTCTCTCTCTCTCTCTCTCTCTCTATCCTCTCTCTCTCTATCTCTCTATCTTCTCTCTCTCTATCCTCTCTCTCTATCCTCTCTCTCTATCCTCTCTCTCTCTATCTCTCTATCCTCTCTCTCTCTATCTCTCTATCCTCTCTCTCTCTATCCTCTCTCTCTCTATCTCTCTATCCTCTCTCTCTCTATCCTCTCTCTCTCTATCTCTATCCTCTCTCTATCCTCTCTCTCTTGCTCTCCCTCTCTCTCTCTCTATCCTCTCTCTCTCTCTCTATCCTCTCTCTCTCTATCCTCTCTCTCTCGCTCTCCCTCTCTCTCTCTCTCTCTCTCTCTCTCAGGTTCTTCTTCTTACAACATAACATTATTTGACACTTGTCGAGATTTAAAATCAGATTTTTAAACATGATAAATACTTTGTTTTGTTTTAAAACACGTCTTGATTTGACAGGATCATTTTACTTTACATTTAAACATCATATTTCAAGATTTCTTATCACGTAAAGTTGACTTTACTACTGCACGAGCAGAAAATGTTAACCATTTTAATTTTCTCCTCAAATTCAGCCTTTACATCTGATATTTGCAGTTTCTGGACTCTGTAATATCGTGACATTGTGAGTGATAATAAATCTGTTCTGGCTCCTCTGATGCAGAGTAAAGAACATTTTCTTTCCACCATCTGTTGGATTTGACACAGAAACACAATTGACTGTAATTGAGTGAATCCTGGCGGCAGGAGCCTCACGAGGTGTGAGTCCACAGAGTCTCATGGATGCGGGTGTTTCCCCTCATGAAGCGGCGGAGACAGGGACGTCCTGGAGCTGCAGGTTCACCTCCAGCCGGACAAAGACGGTCGGTGCTGCAGAGCAACTCACCACGTGCAGGATGTTGAGGACACACAGACTGAGTCTGGAGCAGCCGAACCCTCCGCAGCCCATCTCGGCCCGGAATCAAGCGTTCAGCCCGGCGGCTCCTTGCTGCGGCGGATCGACCTGCAGAGCCCGGAGAGGCGGTGACACCGGAGGTGGAGGGGGGAAAGCCTCTTCAAAATAAGAGCCGTCTTCCCCGACGGGGGGGTCCGCGACCTCTAGAGGCCGATGGCGGTACTGCCACACTGGAATGATCCGACTGGATTCTGCGGAACGTCCCAGATGAAGAGCAGACGATTAAAAACCCAACAGCCATGCTTGTAAATATTAATTATATATATTAATAATATATTGACCGACGACATACCAAAGCGCTGTGTGGTCACGTATCCGGGAAAACCTGACGACTCCGTACGGAGAGAAGACAAACATCTGGTTAGAATTGTACTTATTGACAGTAGAAGGGCCTCAACCAGGAACGGCACCAGGTGGAAACACCAAGCAGGAGCAGTGGCTGGAAACCATCAAGGAGATTTACACAATGGAAACAATAACTCATCACTTCAAACTCAAAGGGACGTACATTTGAGAGAAACTGGAAGAAATGGACCCACAAGGAACGAGACGCTGACACTGAATGGACTGACCAAGACGTCCCATGGTGTTTCTGTTTGGCACTGTTTGGGTTTGTTTGTGAATGAAAGAATAAATAAATACAAGTTAAGAAATGAAAAAAAGAAATACTCTAAAGTCTGATGCAATTTCCCTCTGTCTAGATAGAGCTGCTCCGGCTGGTTTAATCTAGAAACTCATGTTACTGTCTAGATAGAGCTGCTCCGGCTGGTTTAATCTAGAAACTCATGTGACTGTCTAGATAGAGCTGCTCAGGCTGGTTTAATCTAGAAACTCATGTGACTGTCTAGATAGAGCTGCTCAGGCTGGTTTAATCTAGAAAATCATGTTACTGTCTAGATAGAGCTGCTCAGGCTGGTTTAATCTAGAACATCATGTTACTGTCTAGATAGAGCTGCTCAGGCTGGTTTAATCTAGAAACTCATGTGACTGTCTAGATAGAGCTGCTCAGGCTGGTTTAATCTAGAAAATCATGTGACTGTCTAGATAGAGCTGCTCAGGCTGGTTTAATCTAGAAAATCATGTTACTGTCTAGATAGAGCTGCTCAGGCTGGTTTAATCTAGAACATCATGTTACTGTCTAGATAGAGCTGCTCAGGCTGGTTTAATCTAGAAACTCATGTGACTGTCTAGATAGAGCTGCTCAGGCTGGTTTAATCTAGAAAATCATGTTACTGTCTAGATAGAGCTGCTCAGGCTGGTTTAATCTAGAAAATCATGTTACTGTCTAGATAGAGCTGCTCAGGCTGGTTTAATCTAGAAAGTCATGTGACTGTCTAGATAGAGCTGCTCAGGCTGGTTTAATCTAGAAAGTCATGTTACTGTCTAGATAGAGCTGCTCAGGCTGGTTTAATCTAGAAACTCATGTTACTGTCTAGATAGAGCTGCTCTGGCTGGTTTAATCTAGAAAATCATGTTACTGTCTAGATAGAGCTGCTCAGGCTGGTTTAATCTAGAAAATCACGTTACTGTCTAGATAGAGCTGCTCAGGCTGGTTTAATCTAGAAAATCATGTTACTGTCTAGATAGAGCTGCTCAGGTTGGCTTAATCTAGAAACTCATGTTACTGTCTAGATAGAGCTGCTCAGGCTGGTTTAATCTAGAAAATCATGTTACTGTATAGATAGAGCTGCTCAGGCTGGTTTAATCTCATAACAGTTGGAAAATATTTGGATCAGTACGATAACTGTAAATAATATATGTAGCACTAACAAGGGTGTTATATGTTGCCGCCCCAATCACCCCCTACCCCTACAAATTAAATTAAATTAAATTAAATTAAATTAAATTAAATTAAATTAAATTAAATTAAATTAAATTAAATTAAATTAAATTAAATTAAATTAATACATAAATACATAAATAAATAAAGTACAACAATGAGAACAAACCATCACAGTCTCACATCACATCTGCTGACTACGAATTAGAACTGCATTGTACACTGCTCTGTACTCTTATCTATCAAATGTTTAGTGTGTGTGTGTGTGTGTGTGTGTGTGTGTGTGTGTGTGTGTGTGTGTGTGTGTGTGTGTGTGTGTGTGTGTGTGGTCCTGGGAGAGTCAGCAGGTGGCAGGACGACAACACTGGTTGTCAAACACAGAGAAAGGCCTGAGCAAAGAGTGAGCGCGGTGACCTTTGACCTGCTGGCCGTGAGCAGAGGTCACCTGGTGCTCCTGGCCGGTTCCCAGGCGGGTCCCTGGAGGAGTCGTCTTCTTTGGAAGGACAAACAACGCTGATGTTCGTAATGTTGCTGTCAGCGAACACAGGAAACCTGGACGGTATGGCGCCTCCAGGCCACGTATGGTTTCTGTGGACCTGCTAATGCTAATGCTAACAGGGTCCGTGAAGGACTGGGGTTTTGAAATCAAGTTGACATTCCAGAGTCCGTCAGGAGCCGACGGGGTCAGAGGGTTGGATGTCTGGTAAGGGACGCTTTATTTTGGAAGGACAGCAGAGCTCAGAAAAGACAGAGGAAGGACGGAAGCTCCGTCACGTCCTGCATCAACTCCATCCTCTAACACCACCTTCAGATCCAGATCCTCAAAGTCCGCAGGCGGGACTCGGCTGGACCTCTATGGAGGACTGGTTTGGTTCCGCCAAACGTTACATCATCAAAAGAACCATCCTGAAGAAACAGTTTGTGAAAAAGGTTTATTTAAGGTTTTTTTCTACCGAACAATCATTCGGAAACTCGTACAGTAAAAAATAAAGATTTCTATCATCACATGACTTTTCTTACAACATCGTTTTAAAAGTGTTTCTGTGGTCAAATGAAGGAGGAACTGGAGAAGCTGTGAAGGTGGCGAGAGCGCCGCCCTGCTGGAGGCTGGGGGAGAGCATGACGGAGGAGAGCATGACGGAGGAGAGCATGACGGAGGAGAGCATGACGGAGGCGGCTGCAGACGGGCTAAAGGCTCATGCTCACATTGCTCCACCCGTCGGATCAGAACCAGCAGGAATGTCAGAGATGGAGAACCGACGGTTCCGTGGCTCAGAGAGGAAGAGAGCAGGGAACAGGGGAAGGTTCCAGCTTTGAGGAACGTCAGCGGGAGGTGGAGGCTCAGTGACATGAGGTGGAGGAGGTGGAGGTGGTGGAGGTTGAGGTGGAGGAGGTGGAGGTGGAGGTGGAGGTGGAGGAGGTGGAGGTGGAGGTGGAGAAGGTGGAGGTGGAGCAGAGGCTCTGGAGGCTCTGGTGAAGAGAAGTGATGTCAGGCTTGAGGCAGTGGGACGAGTGAGAGAACCAGCATGGAGCTCCACGTCCGCTCCTTCACCTGCAGCGTCCTGCAGGGCTCCGCCCCCCACCTCCACCCACCCCCACCCCCAGCGATGGGAGCAGCTACTCTGTTACGTGTACACGCAGCTGCTCTTGCAGCTCGCTTCGCTCTCAAAGTTGTTGGCGTTGCCGTGGCAACCTCCGAACCAGAACTGGGCGCAGGCGTTGGCCTCGGGGTCGTAGTACCACCGGACCTCGTACTGCCGACAGGGTCCGGGGTCCAGGGGCTCACCGCAGCCTGCACCTGGGGGGGCACAGTAGGGGGTCAGCGTTTCCTGAAGGGGTTGTTGATTCTACAAAGCAGGGTCCTGCAGGGTTTGATGGACCTGGACAGAGGTCAGACCTTCCTGAGACACCGGAGTCCTCTGCTCCTTCTACCTCCTGCTTCGTGGTTCTGACCCTCAGGCTGCAAGACCCACAATCAAGAACCTAATTTCTAACTCTCAGTGTTCAGTGCAAAGGCTTTTCAGCCAGAAGCTCCTGGAGCCAAAGGCTGAATAGAGCCGATAGCGAGGAAGTGAAAGTGACCACTGATTCTGGTCCTCAAGACCTTCGGGGATGAAAGAGATGAAAGAAGAAAGAGGATGGAAGACGGAACCCAACTGCTGGAATCTTATGACAAACCAACGTGGAGCAGAACAGACAGGCTGTAACGACGCAGTGCTCCAATCAGGAAGAGGCTGGCCGGGGTCAGAGGTCAGGGTCAGGGTCAAGTTAAGGGTCAGGGTCAGGGTCAGGGTCAGGTTAAGGGTCAGGTTAAAAGTCAGGTTAAAAGTCAGGTTAAGGGTCAGGGTCAGTCCATTGTTGACAGGGTCAGGGTCAGGGTCAGGGTCAGAGGTCAGGGTCAGAGGTCAGGGTCAGAGGTCAGGGTCAGGTTAAGGGTCAGGGTCAGGTTAAAAGTCAGGTTAAGGGTCAGGGTTGGAGTCAGGTTAAGGGTCAGGGTCAGAGTCAGAGTTAGAGTCAGGTTAAGGGTCAGGGTCAGGTCAAGGGTCAGGGGTCATGTGGTTTGGGGTACCTGCTGCTGGGTCTGTGGGGGGAGGGGGACTGAAGGGCTCCTGCAGCCAGTGGGGCCTCTGGGGGCCCACCACCGAGGTCTCCCCCGGGCCCTGCTTTCCCCGGCCAGCAGGGGGGGACAACAAGAGGTCTGGAAGCTTCCAGGGGTCCTCCAGCACGTCTGTCTCCACATGGTTCTCATCCAGTGGCTCCGCCTCCACAGAGCTGGTGGGGGGTTCTGTCCAGGCCTCCGCTGGAACCTCCAGCTGAGGAACCAGAGAAAACCAGAAACTCTGGGTTTGTATCTTCAGGATGGAATCATGGAACCAGAACGTAAAGGTTTGAGTGACTGAGTCACTTTGTTCAACAGGTTCAGACCCAGATCCTGGTCTCAGTCTGTCGATCGCTTTTAAAACACGAATAAAGTGATTGTCTACTTATTCTGTGTCACACCGCTAAACCAACTTGTTTTCATCACATTACTACTTTACTACTTTAATAACAGACATTATTTACAGTGAAATCTGTAAGTGGAACAATGAGGAACAATGAATTGTTCTACTGTGGCTTTGAATGGATCAAAGTGTTCCTCCTATTTCAACTTTGCTTTAAAGACGAGATGTAAAAGTTAAAATCTGACAATTGAACATAATTGAACAAGTTGAAGTTTCCAGCAGCAGGAGGAGAAGTTCAGTTCCACCAGGAAGCTCCTGAGCTTCACATCAGCTGACTAGACTCAAACTGTGTTTTCCTCTGGGACGACCTTCACCTGTGTGTTTTCCTCTGGGACAACCTTCACCTGTGTGTTTTCCTCTGGGAGGACCTTCACCTGTGTGTTTTCCTCTGGGAGGACCTTCACCTGTGTGTTTTCCTCTGGGACAACCTTCACCTGTGTGTTTTCCTCTGGGACGACCTTCACCTGTGTGTTTTCCTCTGGGACGACCTTCACCTGTGTGTTTTCCTCTGGGACGACCTTCACCTGTGTGTTTTCCTCTGGGAGGACCTTCACCTGTGTGTTTTCCTCTGGGACAACCTTCACCTGTGTGTTTTCCTCTGGGACGACCTTCACCTGTGTGTTTTCCTCTGGGAGGACCTTCACCTGTGTGTTTTCCTCTGGGACGACCTTCACCTGTGTGTTTTCCTCTGGGACGACCTTCACCTGTGTGTTTTCCTCTGGGACGACCTTCACCTGTGTGTTTTCCTCTGGGACTGTCTTCACCTGTGTGTGTCCCTCTGGGACTGTCTTCACCTGTGTGTGTCGCTGTGGCAGCCGGTCAGTCGGGTCCTCGGAGGTGAGGAAGGCCAGCGGCTCGTCTTCATCACAGATTTGACTCAGAATGTGGTTTTCTAGAGCTGAAAGGAGGAGAAACTTCAGCCGTGTGGTTCTGAGCTGCTGAGACTCAGAGAATAAAACGTTTCTGGTGAAATCAGAGGCGGCAGAAGAGCTTCAAGGAATCATAAGTGTTGGAATTTAAAAAAATAAGACCCATTTGTGACTGGTGTGTTCGGGTTAGGGTTAGGGTTAGGGTTGGGGTTGGGGTCCTCAGGGTTAGGGTTAGGGTTAGGGTTAGGGTCCTCAGGGTTAGGGTTAGGGTTAGGGTTAGGGTCCTCAGGGTTAGGGTTAGGGTTAGGGTTAGGGTCCTCAGGGTTAGGGTTAGGGTTAGGGTTGGGGTCCTCAGGGTTAGGGTTAGGGTTAGGGTTAGGGTCCTCAGGGTTAGGGTTAGGGTTAGGGTTAGGGTCCTCAGGGTTAGGGTTAGGGTTAGGGTTAGGGTCCTCAGGGTTAGGGTTAGGGTTAGGGTTAGGGTCCTCAGGGTTAGGGTTAGGGTTAGGGTTGGGGTCCTCAGGGTTAGGTTGGGGTTAGGGTTAGGGTTGGGGTCCTCAGGGTTAGGGTTAGGGTTAGGGTTAGGGTCCTCAGGGTCTCGTCAAAGGAGTGGAATTCGGCCAATCAGAGCTTGTTGAGGCTGTTTACAGTTCACTTCCTGTTTCCTGGCCACGCCCTCACGTCTCAGGACGTTTGGCTTTCAGGAGGTTTCTAATGAGTTTTGCTCGCCAGACCCTCGTCTATCAACTTTGACATTTAGAGTTTCGTCTCAGGACGAGTTCCCTCCACAAACTAACCAGTTCTTCACAAAGGTTTCCAGCAGGCGGCGCTGTCCCATGGTCATGATCGTCACTAGCTACGGCTCCGCCTTCATCATTTAGTACTTTTTACTCACTGATTCCTTTTCTATCAACTTCGGCAAATTTGATGTATTTCATGACCTCCTGGATCGAGTACGTTGTGGAAAATATATAAAATTATATGTAATATATATGAACATTTGTGCCAATATTGGCCAAAATCCACCATAGTTTGTAAAATAGTCAACTTCCTGTTGAGTTTTTAGAGGCGTACCCAGACTTGGTTGTGGTTCCTGGGGTGTATTTTGGGGTGTATTGGAGTGTATATTGGAGTATATTGGGGTGTATATTGGGGTATATTGGGGTATATTGGAGTATATTGGGGTGTATATTGGAGTATGTGGGGGTGTATATTGGAGTATATTGGGGTATATTGGGGTGTATATTGGGGTGTATATTGGAGTATATTGGGGTGTATATTGGGGTGTATATTGGAGTATATTGGAGTATATTGGGGTGTATATTGGAGTATATGGGCGTGAGAACAAGGTAACGAAGTCCAGATTTCTGAGTTTCTTTTCCCAGAATTGTTCTCAAATAAAAGAGAAGCTGATTTCAAACGATCCTCTCCAGAATAAGAGCTGCTGCAACGTGTCGCTGCCGTCTGGTGCTTGAGGCTCAGGCTCTTACTGTGAAGGTCCCTGAAGTGGTCGATGAGGAAGAGGTGCTGTTCGTCGGGATCGGAGGCGACGGCGCTCATCTGGGCCAGGAAGTGGCGGTACAGCGGGTCGGTGCGGTTCGCCACGCCGACCACCAACACCTCGACCCCGTCCTCGTGAACCGCCGCGGCCGTCTCCTCCAGCTGCACGGCGTCGCGCCGGTCGGCCGGCCCGGCGGTCACCAACACCGCCAGCCTCCGGGCGCCGCGCCGCGCGGCCAGGAGCATCTGGCCGGCGCGGTGGACGGCGCTGCCGGTGAAGGCGCCCTCGCCCAGGTAGGGCAGGTTCCTGACGGCGGCCTTCACCTCCTCCGGGCCGGCGCCCCGCCGCAGGCCGACCGCCGCCACGGCGGTGCGGCCGTACGGGACCACGCCCACCCGGCTGGCCTCCCAGCTCCCCGCCATCCGGTCCACCAGGCCGCTGACGAAGTCCTTCACCAGCTCAAAGTTCCCCGGTCCCACGCTCTGGGAGCCGTCCAGGACCAACACCAGGTCCAGGGGACTCGCCCGGCACTTCAGCCCACAGCCTGGAACACAACCGGCAACCCGTCACGTCCACCGCAGAGGTTCCTCTGAGAATCGCTAGAGAACCAGCTGCCGACAACGCCCCGACCAGCCGGAACATGAAGACCAACATCTGCTGGTTTTCCTGAAAGCAGCTGAGGAACCCACACTGACATGAAGATTTCCCTTCAAACGAAACTGAATCTTTCTTATTATTGATCTCGGCTCCAAACATCCAGTCACGGTTCTCCAGTCTCATCTGGACTCATCAGATCCAGAGCGCCACACCTGGAACACGTCACCCCAACCAGCAGGATGAAGACCTGAACACTGAACTTTGACCCAAAAAGTTGATCTAGAAAAAGTACGTACAATTTAAAAATGGACATTTGAACAAGAGCCTTGATTTGAAACGAGACACAAAGTCGATCTGGTCCAACAGACCAGCTGGAACCAGGACATGAACTCACCACAGAGTTCTCTGATTATCCTGATCACCTCTTCTCTCTGGAAGAGAAGAAGAGACTTGATGGAAGAGAAGAAGAAGAGATGATAGACGAGAAGAAGAAGAGATGATAAAAGAGAAGAAGAGATGATAGAAGAGAAGAAGAGATGATAGAAGAGAAGAAGAAGAGACTTGATGGAAGAGAAGAAGAAGAGACGAGCTCAGCCCCTCAGGTACTCACACTCAGTCCAGGACCCCCCTTCTCTCCTGGCCTCCCCTGGAACACCAAACCCACATTACTGATCAGGTTCAACCTGAGACCTGGTTTCTCTGGTCTCAGGTTCAACCTGAGACCTGGTTTCTCTGGTCTCAGGTTCAACCTGAGACCTGGTTTCTCTGGTCTCAGGTTCTCAGTTTGATTCCTCCTTCTCAGTTCAAGACAAAAACACAGTTTTAGTAATGAAAAGATTCATTTTCTTCAAAGGAAGGACGATGTGGTGACGGTCTAGATTCTCTTGATGAACCATCGGGACCCAGACCTCCTGGGGTCCACCTCAGAGCTCTTCATGGGAACAACCAGGGACATGGTGCAGGATTCTGATGAAGGTTTCAACGTTACCGTGGGTCCAGGTGATCCAGGTCCTCCATAGTCTCCCTTGTCTCCCTTCCGGCCCTTGTTTCCAGTCAGGCCTCGCTCCCCCTGCACATGTGCAGCAGGTTCTCTTCGTCACAGTCAGTTCTGAGTTAAACTAACCGTACAGCCGGTCCTACAAGTTCTGACAAGTTCGGTTGTACCTTGTCCCCCAGAAGACCTTCTCCAGGTGTCCCTCGGGGGCCCACTGGCCCCTGAAACCCCGGTTCTCCCTGGACCGGAGGGTTGAAGGTTCAGTTGAAGAAACAATTGAGTCATTGACGCATAAACTTTTGGTAAAGTCTTCCTTGGCCTACCTTGGGTCCTGGAACGCCCTCCCCAGGGGGTCCAGCCAAACCGGGTGCACCGAGCTGCCCTGTGGATCCCTGGAGGATCAAACCAGCGAGCTAGAACCGGTTCTCAACACAGAGGTTGTTCATCAGGAACAGAAGGAAGAAACACCGACCTTCGGTCCATAGAGTCCAATTCCAGGAGGACCTGAAGCTCCTGGAACCCCTGGGGAACCTCTGCTGCCCTGGAACACACAAACACAAGGAGCTGCAGTGAAGTGGGTTAGAGTTAACCCTAACCTAACCTAACCTAACCTAACCCAACCCTAACCCTAACCCTAATCCTAACCTAACCCTAATCCTAACTTAACCCTAAATCTAATCCTAACCCTAACTTAACCCTAACTCTAACTTAACTCTAAATCTAAACCTAACCCCAACCCCAACCCCAACCCTAACCTAACCCTAACCCTAACCTAACCTAATCCTAACCCCTAAACTTGAAACAGAGTTATGCTGGGACTAATTAACAAAGTGTGAGTTTCAGTTTGGGTTTGGAGAAACGATGACGACAAGATTAAACAAAGTATGAAGAAAACGCGATTTTAAAAAATGTACAAAAGATATAAATCATTGAAAAATATAGAAATGAAGGAGAATTTAAATCTGATGTTCATGGAGCTTTTTGGATTTATTCTGTTTTCACAAAAAGCTCCATTGGACTCGTTTTGTCGTTTGTTTGTTTGATTGTTTGTTTGAAGTTCCTGTTTGGTTCTTGTATTGGACTTCTTGGTCGGTCCAGGAGCAGAACCGGGTCGGACTCCAGCCTCGGCGTCTTCTTGTCTCTTTCAAGACTTAAATGTGTTTTATATGGAAATTACATTCTTATTTCTTTTTCTTTTCCATTGTTTCATCTGATCTTAACGGTTCCTTCGTTGGAAAAGAATCAATAATGAAGTGACTCACTTTGGGTCCCGGCAGACCCGTCCCCTCAGGACCCGGCTCTCCCTGGACTCCTTGAGAACCCGGCAGACCCTGAGGAGTGAGGAAATGATGCTGACATACAAACTCTTCTTTCTGGTTCTTTGAACTGGGACCTCAGCTGTTGGTCCCCCTCACCTGTGGTCCTGGGACCCCGTCCCCCTTCCTCCCAGGTGGACCCACCGGTCCCGGGTTTCCTCTGGTCCCCTGAGAAGAAAAACCACCAGGAGCCTCAAGGCCACTTCACCAACGGGGTCCGTTTATTGTTATCAAGCTGTTACCTTTGGTCCCACAATTCCTACTCCAGGTTCTCCAACCGGTCCAGCTGGTCCAGCGGGACCCAGGTCCCCCTGTCAGACCCACATGTGAGTTCAGA
The DNA here is from genome assembly GCF_963422515.1 of Blennius ocellaris. Taxonomy (NCBI): domain Eukaryota; kingdom Metazoa; phylum Chordata; class Actinopteri; order Blenniiformes; family Blenniidae; genus Blennius; species Blennius ocellaris. The sequence continues at coordinate 23,875,595 of NC_137669.1, forward strand.
AGGTTCACATCAAAACCCCCCAGGGGGTCCAGGAGGGAGGACCCACTGATGGGGGGCTAAAATAGAGATTCTTTGTTCAATTCTAATGTTTCCAGGTTCCTTCCAGGTTCCTTCCAGGTTCCTTCCAGGTTCCTTCCAGGCCTTCAGACTTCCTCTTCACACCCTGGAACTCCTTTGATCTTTTTTCAGGTTTTACTTCGTTTCATCTAGAAATGTTGTTGTTTTCCAACCTTGTTTGTCAATAAACAACTGACTGTTGTTAAACAACGTTTCTCTGGTCATCTGACGGAAATAATCATTTATTACAGTAACAACGTGTGTTCTTCATGGGGGGAGGGGGGGATGGGGGGGGGGGTCACCTTGGGTCCCGGGAGGCCCCGGCCAGAAGGTCCTGGGGGGCCCATCAGGCCGGCACTGCCGGGTTCCCCCTGGACGGGAAGAGGACAAGGTTCAGGCTTCAGTGGTGGTGGGAAGAAGTTATCAGAAGCACATGGAACCTAACCTAACCTAACCTAACCTAACCTAACCTAACCTAACCTAACCCAACCTTAACCTAACCTAACCTAACCTAACCTAACCCAACTTTAACCTAACCTAACCTAACCTAACCCAACTTTAACCTTCATTCAGTAATAAAACCAAATCACAATCATTTATATTATTTCCCTCCACAAATCTCCAGGATAAACCGGTCATGTCCAGGAACCCTCTGCTGCCCCCTACTGGAGCTCCACCACCAGACACCAGCTGACCAGGAACCCTCTGCGGCCCCCTACTGGAGCTCCACCACCAGACACATGCTGACCAGGAACCCTCTGCTGCCCCCTACTGGAGCTCCACCACCAGACACCAGCTGCTTCTTCAGACCCGGAGGCCTGTGCGGTCTCACCTTGGCTCCAGCAGGTCCGACGGGGCCGGGGGGGCCCGACAGCCCCCGGGGGCCCCGGTCCCCTCGGTCCCCCTGGAGGAGAGAAGAACCAGGATGACGTCGCCTGACGTTCCTTGACACTCAAACAACGTCTGTAAATGTTGAATGCAGAAGAATCAGGTTGTCTTCATGTAAAGTGACCTTTTCTCCTGGCATGCCTTGCCCAGGGGCTCCTTCTACTCCCCGCAGACCCGACAACCCCGCCTCGCCCTGCAGCACAAAACACAACACCACATAGATCAGCTGAGCACTGAACAGACTGATCCTATATCTTCATCAATAGTCTCTTGGTAATAAGAACAGTGCACTGCCCCCTACTGACCGCTCCTGGTAATGCAGATTGAATATGTTTGAGGCCTTTAAAGAGGGGGGGGGGGTTGTATTGATACACGATGGGGACCAGATTATGACCATCAAATGAAACAGTCTTTCTCAGTGACTGTATTGATCAAGACGTCTTTCCTCTGGACGTTGGAGCTGAAAGTGACTGAAGAAAGTGTCGAACTGAATAATAAATCATGTGAACGTTGACGACGTTCCGTCTGTTTGGCTGCAACGAGTCAGGAAATCACTCAACGAGTTAAAATCTGCACCTCTTCATGTTCTTCCTTCATGTGATCACAAATAACTTCTTTTATTTAAAATGGAAGAAATACGACAGTGTGCTTGAATCTTGTTGGTCCTCGTGAGACCTGCAGTGAAAGAGACCAGGCCTCCAGGCCCTCAGGCCTCCAGGTCCCCAGGCCCTCAGGCCTCCAGGCCTCCAGGTCTCCAGGCCTCCAGGTCCCCAGGCCCCCAGGTCCCCAGACCTCCAGGTCTCCAGGCCTCCAGGTCCCCAAGTCCCTAGGCCCCCAGGCCTCCAGGTCCCCAGGCCCCCAGGCCTCCAAGCCCTCAGGTCCCCAGGCCCCCAGGCCTCCAGGTCCCCCGGCCCCCAGGCCTCCAGGTCCCCAGGCCCCCAGGCCCCCAGGCCTCCAGGTCCCCAGGCCCTCAGGCCTCCAGGCCCCCAGGTCCCCAGGCCCCCAGGCTCACCTTGGCTCCGACCGCTCCGTCCTCTCCAGGTATGCCAGGTATCCCAGCAGCCCCGTCGGGTCCCGGCTCCCCCTGGACAAACATTCACACGTCAACTGAGACCCCCCAGGACGGAGGAGCTGTTCTGTCCCGTCAGGCTGGGGGGGGTCTGACCTTTGGTCCTGGTACAGCCACACCTCTCTCTCCCTGAGGCCCTGGATCTCCTGGGAAACCCTGGTCTCCCTGGAGTCAACAAACGTCAACAAACGTCAACAAACGTCAACAAACTTCAACAAAGTCTGTTTAGTTATTAGGAACTGTTGGAGCAGATGAACCTCCTGGATCACGACTCAGTGAACCCGCGGCTCTTCATCACAAGTGGAACTGGATCTTCTGTTGGTTTTACTTCTAGATCTACTGTTGGTTTTACTTCTAGATCTACTGTTGGTTTTACTTCTAGATCTTCTGTTGGTTTTACTTCTAGATCTACTGTTGGTTTTACTTCTAGATCTTCTGTTGGTTTTACTTCTAGATCTTCTGTTGGTTTTACTTCTAGATCTTCTGTTGGTTTTACTTCTAGATCTACTGTTGGTTTTACTTCTAGATCTTCTCTCTTCTGTTGGTTTTACTTCTAGATCTACTGTTGGTTTTACTTCTAGATCTTCTCTCTTCTGTTGGTTTTACTTCTAGATCTACTGTTGGTTTTACTTCTAGATCTACTGTTGGTTTTACTTCTAGATCTTCTGTTGGTTTTACTTCTAGATCTTCTGTTGGTTTTACTTCTAGATCTTCTGTTGGTTTTACTTCTAGATCTACTGTTGGTTTTACTTCTAGATCTTCTGTTGGTTTTACTTCTAGATCTTCTCTCTTCTGTTGGTTTTACTTCTAGATCTACTGTTGGTTTTACTTCTAGATCTACTGTTGGTTTTACTTCTAGATCTTCTGTTGGTTTTACTTCTAGATCTACTGTTGGTTTTACTTCTAGATCTTCTGTTGGTTTTACTTCTAGATCTTCTGTTGGTTTTACTTCTAGATCTTCTGTTGGTTTTACTTCTAGATCTTCTGTTGGTTTTACTTCTAGATCTACTGTTGGTTTTACTTCTAGATCTTCTGTTGGTTTTACTTCTAGATCTTCTGTTGGTTTTACTTCTAGATCTACTGTTGGTTTTACTTCTAGATCTTCTGTTGGTTTTACTTCTAGATCTTCTGTTGGTTTTACTTCTAGATCTACTGTTGGTTTTACTTCTAGATCTTCTGTTGGTTTTACTTCTAGATCTACTGTTGGTTTAACTTCTAGATCTTCTGTTGGTTTTACTTCTAGATCTTCTGTTGGTTTTACTTCTAGATCTACTGTTGGTTTTACTTCTAGATCTTCTGTTGGTTTTACTTCTAGATCTTCTGTTGGTTTTACGTCTAGATCTTCTCTCTTCTGTTGGTTTTACTTCTAGATCTACTGTTGGTTTTACTTCTAGATCTTCTCTCTTCTGTTGGTTTTACTTCTAGATCTTCTGTTGGTTTTACTTCTAGATCTTCTCTCTTCTGTTGGTTTTACTTCTAGATCTACTGTTGGTTTTACTTCTAGATCTTCTGTTGGTTTTACTTCTAGATCTACTGTTGGTTTTACTTCTAGATCTACTGTTGGTTTTACTTCTAGATCTTCTGTTGGTTTTACTTCTAGATCTACTGTTGGTTTTACTTCTAGATCTTCTGTTGGTTTTACTTCTAGATCTTCTGTTGGTTTTACTTCTAGATCTTCTGTTGGTTTTACTTCTAGATCTACTGTTGGTTTTACTTCTAGATCTTCTCTCTTCTGTTGGTTTTACTTCTAGATCTACTGTTGGTTTTACTTCTAGATCTTCTCTCTTCTGTTGGTTTTACTTCTAGATCTACTGTTGGTTTTACTTCTAGATCTACTGTTGGTTTTACTTCTAGATCTTCTGTTGGTTTTACTTCTAGATCTTCTGTTGGTTTTACTTCTAGATCTTCTGTTGGTTTTACTTCTAGATCTACTGTTGGTTTTACTTCTAGATCTTCTGTTGGTTTTACTTCTAGATCTTCTCTCTTCTGTTGGTTTTACTTCTAGATCTACTGTTGGTTTTACTTCTAGATCTACTGTTGGTTTTACTTCTAGATCTTCTGTTGGTTTTACTTCTAGATCTACTGTTGGTTTTACTTCTAGATCTTCTGTTGGTTTTACTTCTAGATCTTCTGTTGGTTTTACTTCTAGATCTTCTGTTGGTTTTACTTCTAGATCTTCTGTTGGTTTTACTTCTAGATCTACTGTTGGTTTTACTTCTAGATCTTCTGTTGGTTTTACTTCTAGATCTTCTGTTGGTTTTACTTCTAGATCTACTGTTGGTTTTACTTCTAGATCTTCTGTTGGTTTTACTTCTAGATCTTCTGTTGGTTTTACTTCTAGATCTACTGTTGGTTTTACTTCTAGATCTTCTGTTGGTTTTACTTCTAGATCTACTGTTGGTTTAACTTCTAGATCTTCTGTTGGTTTTACTTCTAGATCTTCTGTTGGTTTTACTTCTAGATCTACTGTTGGTTTTACTTCTAGATCTTCTGTTGGTTTTACTTCTAGATCTTCTGTTGGTTTTACGTCTAGATCTTCTCTCTTCTGTTGGTTTTACTTCTAGATCTACTGTTGGTTTTACTTCTAGATCTTCTCTCTTCTGTTGGTTTTACTTCTAGATCTTCTGTTGGTTTTACTTCTAGATCTTCTCTCTTCTGTTGGTTTTACTTCTAGATCTACTGTTGGTTTTACTTCTAGATCTTCTGTTGGTTTTACTTCTAGATCTACTGTTGGTATTACTTCTAGATCTACTGTTGGTTTTACTTCTAGATCTTCTGTTGGTTTTACTTCTAGATCTACTGTTGGTTTTACTTCTAGATCTTCTGTTGGTTTTACTTCTAGATCTACTGTTGGTTTAACTTCTAGATCTTCTGTTGGTTTTACTTCTAGATCTTCTGTTGGTTTTACTTCTAGATCTACTGTTGGTTTTACTTCTAGATCTTCTGTTGGTTTTACTTCTAGATCTTCTGTTGGTTTTACGTCTAGATCTTCTCTCTTCTGTTGGTTTTACTTCTAGATCTACTGTTGGTTTTACTTCTAGATCTTCTCTCTTCTGTTGGTTTTACTTCTAGATCTACTGTTGGTTTTACTTCTAGATCTACTGTTGGTTTTACTTCTAGATCTTCTGTTGGTTTTACTTCTAGATCTTCTGTTGGTTTTACTTCTAGATCTTCTGTTGGTTTTACTTCTAGATCTACTGTTGGTTTTACTTCTAGATCTTCTGTTGGTTTTACTTCTAGATCTTCTCTCTTCTGTTGGTTTTACTTCTAGATCTACTGTTGGTTTTACTTCTAGATCTACTGTTGGTTTTACTTCTAGATCTTCTGTTGGTTTTACTTCTAGATCTTCTGTTGGTTTTACTTCTAGATCTTCTGTTGGTTTTACTTCTAGATCTTCTCTCTTCTGTTGGTTTTACTTCTAGATCTACTGTTGGTTTTACTTCTAGATCTACTGTTGGTTTTACTTCTAGATCTTCTCTCTTCTGTTGGTTTTACTTCTAGATCTACTGTTGGTTTTACTTCTAGATCTTCTGTTGGTTTTACTTCTAGATCTTCTGTTGGTTTTACTTCTAGATCTTCTGTTGGTTTTACTTCTAGATCTTCTCTCTTCTGTTGGTTTTACTTCTAGATCTACTGTTGGTTTTACTTCTAGATCTTCTCTCTTCTGTTGGTTTTACTTCTAGATCTACTGTTGGTTTTACTTCTAGATCTTCTGTTGGTTTTACTTCTAGATCTACTGTTGGTTTTACTTCTAGATCTTCTGTTGGTTTTACTTCTAGATCTTCTGTTGGTTTTACTTCTAGATCTACTGTTGGTTTTACTTCTAGATCTTCTGTTGGTTTTACTTCTAGATCTTCTGTTGGTTTTACTTCTAGATCTTCTGTTGGTTTTACTTCTAGATCTTCTCTCTTCTGTTGGTTTTACTTCTAGATCTACTGTTGGTTTTACTTCTAGATCTTCTCTCTTCTGTTGGTTTTACTTCTAGATCTACTGTTGGTTTTACTTCTAGATCTTCTGTTGGTTTTACTTCTAGATCTACTGTTGGTTTTACTTCTAGATCTTCTGTTGGTTTTACTTCTAGATCTTCTGTTGGTTTTACTTCTAGATCTACTGTTGGTTTTACTTCTAGATCTTCTGTTGGTTTTACTTCTAGATCTTCTGTTGGTTTTACTTCTAGATCTTCTGTTGGTTTTACTTCTAGATCTTCTCTCTTCTGTTGGTTTTACTTCTAGATCTACTGTTGGTTTTACTTCTAGATCTTCTGTTGGTTTTACTTCTAGATCTACTGTTGGTTTTACTTCTAGATCTTCTGTTGGTTTTACTTCTAGATCTTCTCTCTTCTGTTGGTTTTACTTCTAGATCTACTGTTGGTTTTACTTCTAGATCTTCTCTCTTCTGTTGGTTTTACTTCTAGATCTACTGTTGGTTTTACTTCTAGATCTTCTGTTGGTTTTACTTCTAGATCTACTGTTGGTTTTACTTCTAGATCTTCTGTTGGTTTTACTTCTAGATCTTCTGTTGGTTTTACTTCTAGATCTACTGTTGGTTTTACTTCTAGATCTTCTGTTGGTTTTACTTCTAGATCTTCTGTTGGTTTTACTTCTAGATCTTCTGTTGGTTGTACCTCTGGACCCTACCAACAGCCTGTCTGTGAGTCGTCAACATCCACCCTCCATCTGTTTGCAGCTCCAAGTTCAGTAACGTTCAGAGTGAGACGGACGAGTGACGTTCCTTCACTCGGTCAGAGTGAGACGGTCAGTGACGTTCCTTCACTCAGTCAGAGTGAGACGGTCAGTGACGTTCCTTCACTCTGTCAGAGTGAGACGGTCAGTGACGTTCCTTCACTCAGTCAGAGTGAGACGGTCAGTGACGTTCCTTCACTCTGTCAGAGTGAGACGGTCAGTGACGTTCCTTCACTCTGTCAGAGTGAGACGGTCAGTGACGTTCCTTCACTCAGTCAGAGTGAGACGGTCAGTGACGTTCCTTCACTCAGTCAGAGTGAGACGGTCAGTGACGTTCCTTCACTCAGTCAGAGTGAGACGGACGAGTGACGTTCCTTTACTCAGTCAGAGTGAGACGGTCAGTGACGTTCCTTCACTCGGTCAGAGTGAGACGGTCAGTGACGTTCCTTCACTCAGTCAGAGTGAGACGGACGAGTGACGTTCCTTCACTCAGTCAGAGTGAGACGGTCAGTGACGTTCCTTCACTCTGTCAGAGTGAGACGGACGAGTGACGTTCCTTCACTCAGTCAGAGTGAGACGGTCAGTGACGTTCCTTCACTCTGTCAGAGTGAGACGGTCAGTGACGTTCCTTCACTCAGTCAGAGTGAGACGGACGAGTGACGTTCCTTCACTCAGTCAGAGTGAGACGGTCAGTGACGTTCCTTCACTCGGTCAGAGTGAGACGGTCAGTGACGTTCCTTCACTCGGTCAGAGTGAGACGGTCAGTGACGTTCCTTCACTCAGTCAGAGTGAGACGGTCAGTGACGTTCCAGAGCAGAACGTTCTACCAGAGCAGAGTCGCCCTCCCAGTGCTCCAGCTAGCCTAATGCTAAGCTAGCCATGGAGAAACTCGGCTTCACCATCAACCAGGAACTCGCGGCACAACGGAGCAGCTTTGTTCTGGCGGGTCAGTGTGGGTCCGTTGCCTCTAACCTTCGGTCCAACTATTCCCAGTCCTGGAGGTCCTCTGGGACCAGAAGGTCCTACTGGGCCTTGGTCACCCTAAAAACACAAACTGAGTTTTAGCAGCAGTTGTGAAATAAGGTGTAAAGTCAAATCCTGACTTTTCGACGTTGATCTTGCCTTCTCTCCTTGAGTACCGGCTCCGGGGAAGCCCACCAGACCTGGCAACCCGGGGGCTCCGGGGTGTCCCTGTGGGGGGGACAGTGAGACAGGTGAGGGACGCTGACGGCTTCTCAGCTATGAATTTATATTGACGTCGCAGCAAAGTCCACCTTGTCTCCTTTGAAGCCGAGCCCCGGTGGTCCCCGACTGCCTTTGGGCCCCTGGTACCCTCGATCCCCCTGCCCCCAACACACACCCTCATAACGACTCTGAGAGAACCCAGCAGGTCTGGTTCTGCTCGGTACATTAAAACGACTGGAGTCATCCTGGAACTTACCTTGAGGCCTGGGAGTCCCTCGCCTGGAAACCCTGGAGATCCTTGAACCCCTGGAGGCCCGGATGCACCCTGAACCCAGAACCACAACCACACTGTTAAACACTGAACCACTAGAGGCTAGGTTGTTTTAGGGGGTGATGGAGGGGTGAGGGGGTGATGGAGGGGTGATGAAGGGGTGGTGGAGGGGTGATGAAGGGGTGGTGGAGGGGTGATGAAGGGGTGGTGGAGGGGTGAGGGGGTGATGGAGGGGTGATGGAGGGGTGATGAAGGGGTGAGGGGGTGATGGAGGGGTGATGGAGGGGTGATGGAGGGGTGATGGAGTGGTGATGGAGGGGTGATGGAGGGGTGATGGAGGGGTGAGGGGGTGATGGAGGGGTGATGGAGGGGTGATGGAGGGGTGATGGAGGGGTGATGGAGGGGTGATGAAGGGGTGATGGAGGGGTGATGGAGGGGTGATGAAGGGGTGATGGAGGGGTGATGAAGGGGTGGTGGAGGGGTGATGGAGGGGTGAGGGGGTGATGGAAGGGTGATGGAGGGGTGATGGAGGGGTGATGGAGGGGTGATGGAGGGGTGATGAAGGGGTGATGGAGGGGTGATGAAGGGGTGATGAAGGGGTGATGGAGGGGTGATGGAGGGGTGATGAAGGGGTGGTGGAGGGGTGGTGGAGGGGTGATGGAGGGGTGATGAAGGGGTGGTGGAGGGGTGATGGAGGGGTGAGGGGGTGATGGAGGGGTGATGGAGGGGTGATGGAGGGGTGATGAAGGGGTGATGGAGGGGTGATGGAGGGGTGATGGAGGGGTGATGGAGGGGTGATGAAGGGGTGATGGAGGGGTGATGGAGGGGTGATGGAGGGGTGATGGAGGGGTGATGGAGGGGTGATGGAGGGGTGATGGAGGGGTGATGGAGGGGTGATGGAGGGGTGATGGAGGGGTGATGGAGGGGTGATGAAGGGGTGATGGAGGGGTGATGGAGGGGTGATGGAGGGGTGATGGAGGGGTGATGAAGGGGTGATGGAGGGGTGATGGAGGGGTGATGGAGGGGTGATGGAGGGGTGATGGAGGGGTGATCAGAGATCTTTCCTGGTCCTTCAGTTTCTCGTCCGTCTGAACATCAAGTTGCTCTGATTTCCTTCCAGAGAACTTCGTCAACGTTCAAGAGATTTTCCGTCGTAACGATCGTCTGCTTCTGATTTGAGACGTTAGAAGTTCCTGGTCCAGCGATTTGGTCCAGAACATTCAGAACGTGTATCAAAGCTACAGTAGAAACATTCCACAAGTCCTAAACGTGAACATGAAGAATCAGCGACGAGAGAAACTAAAGGACCAAGAGACGATTCCCTGGAATTTATCTGCCGACGACTCACTGGTGTTCCTGGTTCACCTGCACCCGGCGGTCCCGGTGGACCTGGTCTTCCCTGATTCCCCTTGTCCCCCTGAAACAGACCGTGGGACAGATTACTGATGAACTGAGCAGGACCTGCACAGGACCAGGTCTTGGTGGAGCTGAGATGAAGACGATTGTACCTTTGGCCCAGGAAACCCGATGCCGTTGTCTCCAGGAGGTCCGGGTGCCCCCCTCAGCCCCCGATCGCCCTGTCAGCACAAACACATCTAGAACTTGGTTCTCCAGTGGACCCGGTGAGGAACGTGTCTCCTGTGTCCAGGTCTTACTCTGGGTCCTGGGGCTCCCTCCAGGCCCTGGTCTCCCGCCGCCCCTCCGACCCCCTGAGAGACACAAGTGTTTTTATTCTTTAACAACAAAACAGCAGGTGGTCTGGATATAGAACGTGAACTTGACCTCAACGTTTCAACGGTTTGTTAATATTAATAATAATAATAATAATATTGATTATAATACTACTACTACTCAATCTCAATCTATTTGTATAGCGCTTTTCATACATGTCATGTAACACAAAGTGCTTTACAGATTTAAAAACTACTACTACTACTACTAATAATGATAATAATAATAATGATAATAATGATAATAATGATAATAATGATAATAATAATAAAAATAATAATGATTATAATAATAATAATAATATTGATTATAATACTACTACTACTACTACTACTAATAATGATAATAATAATAATGATAATAATGATAAGAACAATAATAATAATTGAATTATTTTTATTGCCCCGTAACCTAGTTTTGTTTTAATTTCATTCTTTTCATATTCAATATTAATAACAAGCTTCCTTCCACCAAGTTGACAGAGACAAAGTAGCGTCTGCCTGAATATTGATTTCTATATAATAGATCAATACGTTTGATTGTTCCGCTCTCAGGTGGTTCCAGTAGTTCTGCAGGTGAGAGACGAGGAACCAACATGAGTGTCTCTGGTCCACATTCCAGAACCAGCCTCCAGAGAGGAACCGACATGAGTGTCTCTGGTCCCCGGTGAGACACATTCCAGAACCAGCCTCCAGAGAGGAACCAACATGAGTGTCTCTGGTCCACATTCCAGAACCAGCCTCCAGAGAGGAACCGACATGAGTGTCTCTGGTCCACATTCCAGAACCATCCTCCAGAGAGGAACCGACATGAGTGTCTCTGGTCCCCGGTGAGACACATTCCAGAACCAGCCTCCAGAGAGGAACCGACATGAGTGTCTCTGGTCCACATTCCAGAACCAGCCTCCAGAGAGGAACCGGAGCCGCTGCAGCTTCATTCACACATTGAGTTCCATTACTGAGTTTTCCAGTCTGCTGCTCCACAATGTTCCTCCTCATCGCTAAAGAAACTCGCCGTTTCACACACTTCCCCTCAACTGGACCTGCTGCTCACCGCCAAGGCCTGAATAAACCGTGTGTGTGTGTGTGTGTGGAGGTTCCCTGGGAACCGGATGGAGAAGGAGGATGTGGAGCTGCTGGTGTTTCTACGCTCCTGACGGAGGACGGGGCAGCAAAGCATTTAAAATAGAGAGAATGGATAAAATGTGCCCAAATCCAAATCCTGCGGGACAATGTCCCCCTAAAACCACAAGCAGACCTGCCGGCCGGCGTCCCGCTGCAGAAAGGCTACATCGGGGGGGGGGGGGGGGGGGGGGGGAGGGTGGGGGGGGAGGGTGGGGGGGGGGGGGGGTCCTAATCCTGCGTCACATTCCACCAGTGCAGAGCAGCAGAGGGCTCAGGACCGCTCAGTGGGACCGGCCCCCTGCTGGGCAGAGCGGGTACTGCAGGGGGGGAGGCAGGGCTTCTCCAGCCGGGACTCACACACACACACACACACACACACACACACACACACACACACACACACACACACACACACACACACACACACACACACACACACACACGACCAAAGAGAAGGAAGTGAAGAAATCCCCTCTTTTATTTCCTCTAGAAAATGAAGTGAATCGGTTCAGGACTCGTTGTTCATTTGTTGGAATAAATATATTTCGACATTATTAAAGTTTATTGTTTTATTTTACTTTTGCCTTCAGATCCGAGGTGAATAGAGGTGAATAGAGGTGAATAGAGGTGTATAGAGGTGTATAGAGGTGTATAGAGGTGGATAGAGGTGTATAGAGGTGTATAGAGGTGTATAGAGGTGTATAGAGGTGGATAGAGGTGTATAGAGGTGTATAGAGGTGTATAGAGGTGTATAGAGGTGGATAGAGGTGTATAGAGGTGTATAGAGGTGTATAGAGGTGGATAGAGGTGGATAGAGGTGGATAGAGGTGTATAGAGGTGGATAGAGGTGAATAGAGGTGAATAGAGGTGTATAGAGGTGTATAGAGGTGTATAGAGGTGGATAGAGGTGGATAGAGGTGTATAGAGGTGGATAGAGGTGGATAGAGGTGAATAGAGGTGAATAGAGGTGTATAGAGGTGTATAGAGGTGGATAGAGGTGAATAGAGGTGAATAGAGGTGGATAGAGGTGGATAGAGGTGGATAGAGGTGAATAGAGGTGAATAGAGGTGTATAGAGGTGGATAGAGGTAGATAGAGGTGGATAGAGGTGGATAGAGGTGAATAGAGGTGGATAGAGGTGTATAGAGGTGGATAGAGGTGTATAGAGGTGGATAGAGGTGGATAGAGGTGAATAGAGGTGAATAGAGGTGTATAGAGGTGGATAGAGGTGAATAGAGGTGTATAGAGGTGTATAGACGTGTATAGAGGTGGATAGAGGTGGATAGAGGTGTATAGAGGTGTATAGAGGTGTATAGAGGTGGATAGAGGTGGATAGAGATGAATAGAGGTGGATAGAGGTGGATAGAGATGAATAGAGGTGTATAGAGGTGGATAGAGGTGGATAGAGATGAATAGAGGTGTATAGAGGTGGATAGAGGTGGATAGAGATGAATAGAGGTGGATAGAGGTGGATAGAGGTGAATAGAGGTGTATAGAGGTGAATAGAGGTGAATAGAGGTGGATAGAGGTGGATAGAGGTGAATAGAGGTGAATAGAGGTGGATAGAGGTGGATAGAGGTGGATAGAGGTGGATAGAGGTGGATAGAGATGAATAGAGGTGGATAGAGGTGGATAGAGGTGGATAGAGGTGAATAGAGGTGAATAGAGGTGGATAGAGGTGGATAGAGGTGAACAGAGGTGAATAGAGGTGGATAGAGGTGAATAGAGGTGTATAGAGGTGGATAGAGGTGGATAGAGGTGAATAGAGGTGGATAGAGATGAATAGAGGTGGATAGAGGTGGATAGAGGTGGATAGAGGTGAATAGAGGTGGATAGAGGTGTATAGAGGTGTATAGAGGTGGATAGAGGTGGATAGAGGTGAATAGAGGTGAATAGAGGTGGATAGAGGTGGATAGAGGTGAACAGAGGTGAATAGAGGTGGATAGAGGTGAATAGAGGTGAATAGAGGTGGATAGAGGTGAATAGAGGTGGATAGAGGTGGATAGAGGTGAATAGAGGTGTATAGAGGTGGATAGAGGTGGATAGAGATGAATAGAGGTGTATAGAGGTGTATAGAGGTGTATAGAGGTGGATAGAGATGAATAGAGGTGTATAGAGGTGGATAGAGGTGTATAGAGGTGGATAGAGGTGGATAGAGGTGAACAGAGGTGAATAGAGGTGGATAGAGGTGGATAGAGGTGAATAGAGGTGAATAGAGGTGGATAGAGGTGTATAGAGGTGGATAGATGGCGCCACTGAGCAGAGGATGGATGTTGTGGAAGAGGTGTGAGCGACTAAAGGTCTCTGGAGGACGATATCGTCGTCTCTCGTTCTACACGTCCAGTCGGTCAGGATCTGATCGGCTGTTCGTGAAAACGAGTCCGTCGGGAACAGAAGCAGATTGCGACCGACGTTGTGAGTTAACAGGGCGCAGACTGTACCTGTTCTCCTCTGGCCCCCTGCTGGCCTGCTGGACCCTCCACACCCTGTGAATGGACAGGAAGCATCAGGAAGCAGCTCATGAAACTGTCACAATAAAAGTGGCATTAGAGAAACACTTACTGCTTCTCCTTTCCTCCCCGAAGCCCCACATTCGCCTTGTTCTCCCTGCAAAACACAGAACCAGCAGAGGAGACAGACTCAGGCCACGACACACACACACACACACACACACACACACACACACACACACACACACACACACACACACACACACACACACACACACACACACACACACACACACACACACACACACACACACACACACACACACACACACACACACACACACACACACGGGCTTTTACAAAAACTGATATTTACACATCTACGTTTACAAAAAAAATCTTCATTTACACCTGATCGCTTACAAAAAACACTTCATGTACTCATACACTCTTGGTCCACAGCTACTATGAGCAACCTGAAGGGGGCAGTGTAACAACGAGCCATGATAGCCAATCAGAATCCTGGAAAAAACAAGTGGCGCGCCTCCGAAATGTCTCTGCTCTGTGAGCCCCAAAACACTTTAGCATGTAGCATGTAGCATGTAGCATCACTGCTGTGTGAGCCCCAAAACACTTTAGCATGTAGCATGTAGCATGTAGCATCGCTGCTGTGTAAGCCCCAAAACACTTTAGCATGTAGCATGTAGCATCGCTGCTGTGTGTGAGAATCTCCAAACCGCCACGCTCTCTCGTCTACCTGCTGACGTACCTGTCTGATGACATCACCTGCTCTTAATTGGACCGTAGTAGCTTTGACGAGTCGGAGTGCTTTGTGCAGTATCGGCCTGATGACCGATATCGGTATCTGTATCGGTGCATCCCGACCTTTTGTCCACATCCTTTATTTAGCTTTGATTTATCTGACATTAAAGAGAAAGTTACCTTTTCTCCTTTGCCGCCGGGTCGACCCTGAAACCACACAACATGAAAGAGTGAGTGAGTGAGTGAGTGAGTGAGTGAGTGAGTGAGTGAGTGAGTGAGTGAGTGAGTGAGTGAGTGAGTGAGTGTGTGAGTGAGTGAGTGAGTGAGTGAGTGAGTGAGTGAGTGAGTGAGTGAGTGAGTGAGTGAGTGAGTGAGTGAGTGAGTGAGAAATTCTTCATTTCAGGCGTCACACTTCCCCACATTCATCCTTTTAGCGGTTTTCTGTTCTAGATTTGTGTTCGTCTTTGTTTTTAGCAGTTTGAGATGTTTGACCTTCAACAATGTTTAGAGGACTTAAACTTTTTCACTCTTGTTCAGCACTTTTCTCTTAGTTTCATTTCAGGAACCTGCTTCACCTGAACCAGATGTTTCTGGCCGGTCGTCCACATCAGGCGGTTTTAGAAGCATGAAAACAGGTTTTTTTTTAACCCGGGTCCCAGACTGTGGAGATTGTAAAACCCCGGCTCGTGGCGTCTCGCCCCCCGGGGTGTGGAGAGGCTGAGGACTGGAAGCAGCTGCAGACGGACACTTCAGACTCGTCTCATCCATCACAGCTTTGTCTTTCGCGATCGTGTGATTTTCTACGTCAGATTTACAATCGTTGTCCTTCAGAAGGTTTTAAATAACCACAAAAACATCCTGAATTCTGACGACACAGCAAATCCATCAAATGCTGCAGTGTCCTGTGTGGACTCTACATTGCTCTACAAAGTGGGATGTGTGAGTCAGAACCATGGTGGCCTGCAGGACCAGTAAATCCCCCTGACCCCCCCCAAGCGAAGGCAGAGAAGAGAAGTGCCACTACCTCAAGGCCCTCCATTCCTGGACGTCCATTGATGCCTGGTTCCCCCTGCAGTGACCGGGTCCGGACAAAACATCCCGCCGCACAAAACCACAAGGATTATTTTGTTGTAGCCAGCGCTGGATTATGAAAACAAAGAGAGACTTACGCGAGACCCCTTTGGGCCCGGAGCCCCGTCGGACCCCGGCTCGCCTGGTTTCCCCTGGATGAAAGTGATGAAAGTGATGAAAGTGAAGGGAAAAGGAGAAGATTTGAGGCCCTCTGGGGGGGGCAGGAGTGAGGTGGGTCACCCCGGGTGCGCCCTGTCTGTCACCCCGGTCCAAGATAAACCTGCCCCTCAGGGCCGCAGGTTCTCAGCTCCACGTGTTTGCTCAGGTCTAATCCTCCACCCTTGACCTTTGCTTCCCTCCGAGGCCTTCGGGCCGCCGCCTCTCGCCACCTGCTACACTTGCATTGTGGGAAACGTTTCCCGCGCGCTAACATCTCTGACCCGGCGGGCTTTAGCTAACAGGGCTGGCGCACCTGCTGGCGAGCGCCGCTAGCCCGCTAGCCGGCGCTAAGACAAAGCCTGGATATGTAACCATAACAACGCCCCCTGTGAAGTTCAGGCTTTGAAGCTGGTGCACAATAACCGCTGGGATTACGTGCACTGCTACGCTAACCCTTAGCTCGGAGCAGTTAGCAGGCTAAGCAGCCTTTAGCAAGCTCGTCATTGAACTGTAATGATTTTTAAAGACATTTAGTCACAAAAATGTTTAAACTTGACAGAAAGTCTCAGTTTAAGTCGCCGGGTTATAAATGTTCATTAAAAAAAAAACCCAGTGACTTTTCATTTGTCCTCTCGTGCCGGTTTTCCTTGTAAAGTTGGTCGTCTGGAGAACGAAACCCACAAACTGAAGTTGAGGCTGATGGAGGGTCACTGGGTGGAGTCAAACTACTGACAGAACATCCACGTTCTCAACACGTCTGAACAAACCGCCACAGTTTTAATGTTGATCGACAACATGAAGAAGATTTTGATGACTTGTTCCTGAAGCTCTGCCAGTGATGGTCCTGCAGTGAGGAAGTTGTGTGCAGAAAGTACCTAAAGTACCTAAAGTACCTCCACAAACTACACAACAACTTCCTCCTTCCAAGGAAGTGACGTCCTTCCAGGTGAGAATCCAGAGCAGTGAGGAACCTCAACAAATATTTACATTTCAGCTCAGGAAAGCGACTCTGACTTCATGATCGGTCCACAAAAATACAACATTCCTGCAGGATTCTCTAACGCCGTTCAACATTCAGCAGTTTTCCTGCCAAATGCAACTTATACTTCACAAGTTTGACATTTTTATGAAAAACAAAACCAGCAGATTACTTGATTACTTGACTTTTAACTCTTTAATCGCCGTGGTCTGAACATTTCCATTGAGCTTCTGGTGCCGTTAAGAGGCGGCTTTAACTGACTTCAGCTGCTTTTATCTGACTTCAGCTGCTTTTATCTGATTTAAGCTGCTTTTATCTGACTTCAGCTGCTTTTATCTGACTTCAGCTGTTTTTATCTGGCTTCAGCTGCTTTTATCTGACTTCAGCTGCTTTTCACCACAGATGTGACCCATGTGATGCTCACATTTCTGCAACTCAATCACTTTTATCTTGACTGACTGAACTCTTCATTAAAGCTCTTACAATAATAACACGACACTCCAGGAGTTTGCTGGTGTCTTCCTATAGAGGGACTTACTGGACTTCCAGGGTGTCCTCGCTCCCCTCGCTCACACAAACACGTCTTAGGCTGTGGACACTGCAATCACAATCAATTAGACTATTAAAATGTATCATTTAGTCACATTAAAATAACGAAAACCAATTTTCACAAATAAACAAAATTCCAGGAACGAGTTTGAGTCAAAAAAAGAAAAGAAAAAACAAGTGTTTACTTACCCCAGTTTTAACAACTGCATTCTGAAAGAAAAGAAACATTGAACATGAAATGAATAAAACTGCAGATTTTCCAAGAGCCTCCAGCTGCTTGTCAGCAAACAAACTGATCAAACTGCAGTTAAAACTCGATCGGAATCAGAAAATCATCTTCATCCACATCCAGCAGTCGTTTCTCATGTTTTCTATTTGTGCTGCAGCCCAATCTGACATTTATCACCCAAATGAAAGGAAATGAAAGAACTTGCTGCTTGATGCTACGTGACTTTGATGTCAGAATAGATGTAAGAATGTATCTGTCACAGCTTCCCTGTCCCCCTAATTAGCACAGTGTCGTCGGCATAGTGTGATACAGTGGCGAGTTCACGTGTGGCGGACGAGCCGACGACTGACCAGTTCGGTGAAGAGCCGCTGTTCCAGCTGCCCGTCGGTCAGGCTGAAGACGTGCTGCTGCGGAGGAGCGCTGGCGACGGACCGCAGCCTGGTCGCCACGGCGCCGTCCCGGGGCAGCGCGCTCAGCCGGACGGCGAACACCCGGATGTTGTTCCGTTTGGCCTCTGCGGCCGCCGCCACGGCGCTGGGGCTGCGCGGGTGGTCCACGCCGTCCAGCATCAGCAGGGCGACCCGCAGGCTGGTGGAGGACGTCTCCCGGGCGAAGAGCTGGGTGGAGTTGGTGATGGCGTAGGCGGAGTAGGTGCCCTGGCCCATGAAGGCCATGGAGGCCACCCGGCTCTGGAACACGTCCAGGTCCTGCCAGTCCCGGAAGTTGTGCTCCACCGACACGACGCTGCTGTACTGGAGGGCGGCGAGACGGAGGCGGAGCCTCCAGCCGGCGGCCTGCAGCTGCAGGATCCTGCTGCTGAAGCGCAGGACGAAGGCCTTCTGCTCCTCAAACAGCCGAGACTTGGCTTTCTCCGAACTGTCCACCATGAACAGGACCTCCACCGGGCAGATCAGAGCTGGACCAGAGGGACGACACGGGGTCAGAGGTCACTTTCACATTTGACCCACACTTTCAACAACACGTCCCGGAACTTTCTGTAACTTCTGGAATATAAGCTGCTACATGATTGATCCCACTGATAATGATAATGATAATGATAATGATGATAATGATGATAATGATGATAATGATAATGATAATGATAATGATAATAATGATAATAATAATAATGATAATGATAATGATAATGATAATAATGATAATGATAATAATAATAATGATAATAATGATAATAATGATAATACTACTACTACTACTACTACTACTAATAATAATAATAATAATGATAATGATAATAATAATAATAATAATAATGATGATGATAATAATGATTATAATAATAATAATAATAATAATACTACTACTACTACTACTACTACTACTACTAATGATAATGATAATGATAATGATAATGATAATGATAATAATGTAAGAACAGAGCAGATGAGTCAACATGTGTAACACACCAGTTCTGGTCTCAGGTCAGTTGTTGACTCTGCTCAGAACCAGAACTTCCTGTTTGGACCGTCTGCATCAGGAACATCACCTACTCTTGGCGTCACTGAGGACGTGGTTGTCGTCCCTCTGTCCCGTCCTCCTCCGGCTCTGTCCTCCACTCAGGCTGGACAGCATCAGGGTGCCGATCCAGACGGTGACGAGACGCTTCGCCGTCATGATGGAGTCTGAAAGTGAAAGAGCGGGAATCTGATCCATCACTTCTTCAGTTCACGTCCCTGAATCCAGTTCAGTGTGACACTGCGGGAGCAGCGTGTTCTCCAGGTTCTACCATCCTGTCATCGCCACGCCTGCCTTTCCTTCTCAATGTCCAATCAAACCCCTTCAGTGCTTCATTGCTCCTCTAATAGTATTTCAGAAGAACTTCAAGCTGCGTTGCTCGTTAAACTTCCTGTCATGTCGCTGCTTCGCCACATGAAAGCTGGTTTATTCCTGAGCTTCATCTCTGCTGTGTAAAGTCTCTCACTTCAGGTAATAAACCTGCCAATCCATCACTGCGCACACATATTTAACCCTTCACAGGGAGCGTCTGAACGACTGCTGTTACGTAAGACCACCTCAAAAACATTTGAAGAAAAATACGTTTAAAACTGAGCAGAGATCAGATTTATTTCTGATCATGTGAAAGATCAAACCAATTATTCTGACAAGATTGAAACATTTTTAATGTTCTTTATACAAAATATGGAAATTATGTTGTTTTTGTTGACTATAAAAGAATTAAATGATCATTTTAGCAGTTATTTTTATCAGATTATATTGAAGATTATATATCAATTTTACATTAAAAAACATCTATTGAAATTGTGTGTTTTCATCATAAAACAATGTGAATTGTGCATTTTGAAGTACTTTTGTTGTTTTCACTGATATATGAATGTGAAAGTATTTTAATGCTGCACCTGAAAAAAAACGTGTTTTAATTTGATATTTAGCAGATGAAGTAGTTATTTTCAAAAACATGTGCATCACATTTGACTCCAGGTTGGGTTTTGTTCATCAGGACTAATTCTGTGTCTGATGAGGTTCTTTGACACAATTCTACAGTTTTTAGATTTTTAGAGTTTCGTTAAACCTTGAATAAACGAGAAGCTGATACATTCAACAAATACAGATCGAGACTTCTTTGATCTTTCTATATTCTACCAGCAGATTGTCTTTACTAATAATATGTCTGAATAATGAGGAAGAGTTCCTGATTTAATTCAAGGTTATGTTTAAAGTCCTGCAGTCTGATGCTGGCGACACCATAGATCTACGGTACATAGAGAAGAAGAGTGTTCAGCTCTGCTCCGCGACTAAATAAAACTAAATAAACAAAGTAAATAAAAGTGAGTGAAGCAGCAGTTTCTATTGAACCACAGATCAAAGAGTCGAGTTCAAAGTTTCTCACCTCCGAACGCCGGCGTGGTTCCAACAGCAGCTCCTCGCTGTGTGACCCATCAGGGAGCTGAACGCTGTGAGTGCAGGGCAGAGTGGAGCCTCCACCCCCCCCCCGCCCCCCCCTCCTCCACCCACCTCCACCCCCCACACACACACTCAGATTCCTGTGCATGCGGCTCTCAGCGTTGCAGCTGAGGGATGAAGTCATGGAGTCACGGTGGATCATGCAGGTACTTGTTGTTTCCTCATGACTTCGTTTTAACGCAGCAGAACTTCAGTGTTGCTCTGATCTTCTGCACTGGACTGATGTGGAACATCTGGAGCTGTGAACCGTTGATCCAGTGACGCCGTGTCGCACGCCAACGATTCCCCTCCAACAATCCAGACCATGAAGACGGACCTGCGTCTATTTGACTCTTTTTCTGATGATCGTCAATCAAACAACTTTAAATACTTGTAGAAGACGTTTCTACTGTTTCTCTGTGGAGCTTCACGTCTTCAGAATCTTGTTGACAGTGACGAAGTCGCGTCACACGTCCTCCGAACAGTGAAATGAGAAGTTCTTCAGTGAGGAAGGAAGAGAGCTTGAGCAGAACCAGAACCGGAACCACCGGACCTGGAGCAGGAACCAGGTTTTCAGAGTTCCAGAGGAAAGACTGATTGTGGGTGGAGGAGAAGTGAGTCTGTTACTGAACCGTCCTGAGAAAGTGAGGAGACGCTGCAGGAACCGACTTCTGTCAGCTGCTCTCATAACTCACTGTGACGGGCGGCCATGATGCCTCAGGCCGCCATGACGCTTCAGGCGGCCATGACGCTTTGGGTGCCCATGATGCCTCAGGCCGCCATGACGCTTCAGGCGGCCATGACGCTTCAGGCGGCCATGATGCCTCAGGCGGCCATGACGCTTCAGGCCGCCATGACGCTTCAGGCGGCCATGATGCCTCAGGCGGCCATGACGCTTCAGGCGGCCATGACGCTTTGGGTGCCCATGATGCCTCAGGTGGCCATGACGCTTTGGGTGCCCATGATGCCTCAGGCCGCCATGACACTTTGGGTGCCCATGACGCTTCAGGCCGCCATGACGCTTCAGGCGGCCATGACGCCTCAGGCCGCCATGACGCTTCAGGCGGCCATGACGCTTTGGGTGCCCATGATGCCTCAGGCGGCCATGACGCTTTGGGTGCCCATGATGCCTCAGGCCGCCATGACACTTTGGGTGCCCATGACGCTTCAGGCCGCCATGACGCTTCAGGCGGCCATGACTCTTCGGGTGCCCATGATGCCTCAGGTGGCCATGACGCTTCAGGCGGCCATGATGCCTCAGGTGGCCATGACGCTTCGGGTGGCCATGACGCTTCAGGCGGCCATGACTCTTCAGGCGGCCATGACGCTTCGGGCGGCCATGACGCTTCGGGCGGCCATGATGCCTCAGGTAGCCATGACGCTTCGGGCGGCCATGACTCTTCGGGTGCCCATGATGCCTCAGGTGGCCATGACGCTTCAGGCGGCCATGATGCCTCAGGTGGCCATGACGCTTCAGGCCGCCATGACGCTTCAGGCCGCCATGACGCTTCAGGCCGCCATGACGCTTCAGGCCGCCATGACTCTTCGGGTGGCCATGACGCTTCAGGCGGCCATGATGCCTCAGGCGGCCATGACGCTTCCTCTTACTCTTAACTGTTTATAGCAAAGAAAAAAAAATGGGATTGAAGCTGGTCTCATGTTTGTTGGACTTGCAGATTTCGTGGCGGCAGCCATTAAAAACATTGAAAACATTAAAAACATTCCATCATTGTTACAGGAGGTTAGAATCTCTGGTCTGATTCACAAGAAGCCGAATGAGAAACATGTCCGGACGTTTAAAGCAGCAGTTTGAGTCGCCTGGAGAATTTCCTGAAAGGAAAAATGAAACTAATCCAGAAGTCAGAGTTTATCAGTGGATTTGATCAACTTCCATAATGTAGATTTAGAACAAAAGGTTGTGTTGAGTTCCTGCAGCCGTACAAGCTGCTCTCACTGCTCCTCTGGATTTCACTCCATCAAACCCTGGATTTCACTTCATCAAACTCTGGATTTCACTCCATCAAACTCTGGATTTCACTCCATCAAACTCTAGATTTCACTCCATCAAACTCTGGATTTCACTCCATCAAACTCTGGATTTCACTCCATCAAACCCTGGATTTCACTTCATCAAACTCTGGATTTCACTTCATCAAACTCTGGATTTCACTCCATCAAACTCTAGATTTCGCTCTATCAAACCCTGGATTTCACTCCATCAAACTCTAGATTTCACTCCATCAAACTCTAGATTTCACTCCATCAAACCCTGGATTTCACTCCATCAAACTCTAGATTTCACTCCATCAAACCCTGGATTTCACTCCATCAAACTCTAGATTTCCCTCCATCAAACTCTAGATTTCACTCCATCAAACTCTAGATTTCACTCCATCAAACTCTAGATTTCACTCTATCAAACCCTGGATTTCACTCCATCAAACCCTGGATTTCACTCCATCAAACTCTAGATTTCACTCCATCAAACTCTAGATTTCACTCTATCAAACCCTGGATTTCACTCTATCAAACCCTGGATTTCACTCCATCAAACTCTAGATTTCACTCTATCAAACCCTGGATTTCACTCTATCAAACTCTAGATTTCACTCCATCAAACCCTGGATTTCACTCCATCAAACTCTAGATTTCACTCCATCAAACTCTAGATTTCACTCTATCAAACCCTGGATTTCACTCCATCAAACCCTGGATTTCACTCCATCAAACTCTAGATTTCACTCCATCAAACCCTGGATTTCACTCCATCAAACCCTGGATTTCACTCCATCAAACTCTAGATTTCACTCCATCAAACTCTAGATTTCACTCTATCAAACCCTGGATTTCACTCCATCAAACTCTAGATTTCACTCCATCAAACTCTAGATTTCACTCCATCAAACTCTAGATTTCACTCTATCAAACCCTGGATTTCACTCCATCAAACCCTGGATTTCACTCCATCAAACTCTAGATTTCACTCCATCAAACTCTAGATTTCCCTCCATCAAACTCTAGATTTCACTCCATCAAACTCTAGATTTCACTCCATCAAACTCTAGATTTCACTCCATCAAACCCTGGATTTCACTCCATCAAACCCTGGATTTCACTCCATCAAACTCTAGATTTCACTCCATCAAACTCTAGATTTCACTCCATCAAACCCTGGATTTCACTCCATCAAACTCTAGATTTCACTCCATCAAACCCTGGATTTCACTCCATCAAACTCTAGATTTCCCTCCATCAAACTCTAGATTTCACTCCATCAAACTCTAGATTTCACTCCATCAAACTCTAGATTTCACTCCATCAAACTCTAGATTTCACTCCACCAAACTCTAGATTTCACTCCATCAAACTCTAGATTTCACTCCATCAAACCCTGGATTTCACTCCATCAAACTCTAGATTTCCCTCCATCAAACTCTAGATTTCACTCCATCAAACTCTAGATTTCACTCCATCAAACTCTAGATTTCACTCCATCAAACTCTAGATTTCACTCCACCAAACTCTAGATTTCACTCCATCAAACTCTAGATTTCACTCCACCAAACTCTAGATTTCACTCCATCAAACCCGCAGGATGTATTTGATCTGCAGCTTCAGACGTGTCGACAGGATCAGTTTTCTGGACGAGTTCAGGACGACGACAGATCGTTGGCAGGAAAACGTTTGACTTCATAAACAAAGTGAAACATTCCAGTTCAGACGTCAAGAGAAACAGTCGAACCTTCAGGGGAGTCGAGTGCAACGCAGTGTGAACGAATGGGACTCTAATGAGCCTCAGTGGAGCTTCAACACCGTGCTTTTATTCTGAAATGTGAGTTTATTGAGCCTCAGTGGAGCTTCAACACCGTGCTTTTATTCTGAAATGTGAGTTTATTGAGCCTCAGTGGAGCTTCAACACCGTGCTTTTATTCTGAAATGTGAGTTTATTGAGCCTCAGTGGAGCTTCAACACCGTGCTTTTATTCTGAATATATCAACAGTTTTATAGTTTCATCATCATTATATCTATTGTGTATGTTTATCAGTGACCTTTATATATGTGTGTGTGTGTGTGTTCAGACTGCTCCAACATATTTTCATTAGAGGCCATCAGGACTTTTCACAATGCAGAGACGAGAGATGTTCTATAATCTGGATTAGAGGAGGAAGATGCTCTATAATGTGGATTAGAGGAGGAAGATGCTCTATAATCTGGATTAGAGGAGGAAGATGCTCTATAATCTGGATTAGAGGAGGAAGATGCTCCATCATCTGGATTAGAGGAGGAAGATGCTCTATAATCTGGATTAGAGGAGGAAGATGCTCTATAATCTGGATTAGAGGAGGAAGAGGCTCTATAATGTGGATTAGAGGAGGAAGATGCTCTATAATCTGGATTAGAGGAGGAAGATGCTGTATAATCTGGATTAGAGGAGGAAGATGCTCCATCATCTGGATTAGAGGAGGAAGATGCTCCATCATCTGGATTAGAGGAGGAAGATGCTCTATAATCTGGATTAGAGGAGGAAAATGCTCTATAATCTGATGCTAGAGAAGGAAGATGCTCTATAATCTGGATTAGAGGAGGAAGATGTGTGATTGAGGGTGGAGAAGTGAAGAGCTCCACCAGGTTCTTCCAGATGAGGACGGTGGAGTCGAAGTGTTGATCAGTGAACTTTAAACATGGCTGACGTTCTAGAGTCAGAACAAACATCAGGAGCTCAGAACGTTCTAGAGTCAGAACAAACATCAGGAGTTCAGCAGAACGTTCTAGAGTAAGAACAAACATCAGGAGCTCAGAACGTTCTAGAGTCAGAACAAACATCAGGAGTTCAGCAGAACGTTCTAGAGTCAGAACAAACACCAGGAGCGCAGAACGTTCCTGCCTGTGGCTCTTCTCTCCTAACGGAGGCCCCGAGGCCCGGAGAAGCAGGTGGAGGTTCCTGACACGCTGGCTCACATTACATCATCCATCCTTCCTGGTGACGGAGGATTAATGACACCAACCTGCAGCCTTCAGTCAAGAACGTCTTTGAGCCAATAGGAAGAAAGAATCCACATCAAAGTGACACAAAGCCAAAGGGGTCTGCAGAACCTCTTTATGACACCCGCTGAGCCTCCGTCAGTAAAACCTGGTTCTGCCAGAGCTTCTCTTTTTAACGACACAAGAAAAATGTGAATCAACGGAAGATTGAAGAGGAAGAAGGTCGTTCAGGTCACAGACCCCCCGAGGTTCTACACAACCCCCGGCTCTATGAACACAGCTCTATGAACTCGTCTCTATGAACTCGTCTCTGTGAACTCGTCTCTATGAACACAGCTCTATGAACTCGTCTCTATGAACACAGCTCTATGAACTCGTCTCTATGAACTCGTCTCTATGAACACAGCTCTATGAACTCGTCTCTATGAACTCGTCTCTATGAACACAGCTCTATGAACTCGTCTCTATGAACACAGCTCTATGAACTCGTCTCTATGAACTCGTCTCTATGAACTCGTCTCTATGAACACAGCTCTATGAACTCGTCTCTATGAACTCGTCTCTATGAACACAGCTCTATGAACTCGTCTCTATGAACACAGCTCTATGAACTCGTCTCTATGAACTCGTCTCTATGAACACAGCTCTATGAACTCGTCTCTATGAACACAGCTCTATGAACACGTCTCTATGAACTCGTCTCTATGAACACAGCTCTATGAACTCGTCTCTATGAACACAGCTCTATGAACACGTCTCTATGAACTCGTCTCTATGAACACAGCTCTATGAACACGTCTCTATGAACTCGTCTCTATGAACACAGCTCTATGAACTCGTCTCTATGAACACAGCTCTATGAACACGTCTCTATGAACTCGTCTCTATGAACACAGCTCTATGAACACGTCTCTATGAACTCGTCTCTATGAACACAGCTCTATGAACTCGTCTCTATGAACCTCTAGACCTCTGGACCTCTGGACAGCAGTTTCTCAGCTGGTACTGCCCCCTGCTGGTCACAGTGGGGGGGGATCAGTTTCTCAGCTCGTACCGCCCCCTGCTGGTCACAGTGGGGGGGGGGGGGGCAGTTTCTCAGCTCGTACCGCCCCCTGCTGGTCACAGCTGCACCTTTCACTGTCAAACAAAACGAAATAAAAACACGTTCCAACTGCTGGAAAAGTTGAATTAAAAAAAATTCATAAAAAATTGTGGATGTCTTTTTAAAAGTTCAATTTATTATAAAACACTAAAATAGTTGAATTAAGAGTGAACCATTTTTATCTTCAATTAATAAGACAATATCTACTGCAAGTGCAAGAAAACATCTATTATTACATAACTGCTGTATTTACATTTTAACTTAAATTCTGTTTTCTATTCATACAAAATATATAACAGGTCAAAGACAATTAACATTTATTACAACAAAAACTAATGTCAAATGATTCCATATTTTTAAAAAGTACAAACTTCTTGTATTTATTGCCCTTTTTTAATAACTCTGGTTAAAATGATCCAATCCAGCGTGAACGACAGAATGAAGTATTTCAGAAACCATGATTGTAGTTTTCACTGCAGTTCCTGCAGGAGCCTCTGGGGGGCGCTGTGGCCCCGCCGGGGTCGTGTGTGTTCTGACTGATTCAAACACGCTGAGGACGATTTCAAGCCATTTAAATTTATTTCTGTACAAAAAAAAGAAGTGAAAAAGGAAAAACAGGCGTTTCAGCCGCTGGCGGCAACTTCAAAGGGATAAAACTGCGGGAAGTCGTGGATCAACTTCAGGGCCTCGTTGTAAAGATCCAAGTCTGAAACACAACAGGCAGAGTGACGTCATCATCATCATCATCATCATCACCCCCCCCTCCCCTCCTCCTCCTCCTCGACCCACAACAAACCTTTTCTTTCCTCTCAGGAAGTTTGAACTAATTTCACACAGAAGCTTTTTGACTGTTACAGTAAAATAAAAGCAACAGAATGAACAATGGACCTTTAAGGTTCTTCAACCAGACCGACGGCAAAGAACCAAGGTTCCACAGTGAAACGGTTCCACGCTGCTGTAGACGGCAACTTACTGCCGTTTACTTTTTAAAACCGTTTCAAAGGTTTGAGGTGTGAAATAAAGTTCACTAGTGCAGCCGACATCAGTCAGATACGCAACTTAAGTTCATGGAATTATTTTTTTATTAAAAGCAGGAATACTTTAGTTGATCAAATCCTATTTGTTGTTCTATAAATACACTAGAAAGGTTGAGAAACACAAAGGTGAACGTGGTTTGAAGTGGAACCTTTGTGTCAGGTGATTAATGTCCGATGCACTTGATCAGTCACACCAGGAAACACTGCAGTGTTTTACTTTGGAACTTTCCTTCGGCCAATGAGGTGCGAGACTGATGTTGTTGTTTACGTCGGCATGAGGACCAGCTGAAGAGCTTCAACCTGCTGCTCTCAGGACTTTTACTCTTCCACCTCCGTCAGAGCCTCCGTCAGAGCCTCCGTCAGCACATTGAGACTTATATTATATCATATATCATATACATATATTTATACATGTGCAAGTACACTAATACCATTGTATTATTGTTATAAGTATACTATTACTATTGGTATTATTATTACTGATATACATATATATATAGTTATTGTTATATTATTGCTACCATTATTAGTAGTACTACACACCAGTATTATACACTATGACACATTGTTCGTATCTGTATTATTGTTATTATTATTCTATAATACCTACTTCTAATGGCTCTGCCACGGCACCTTACTATTTATTGATCTTGCTTTGATCTCCTGTTATTTCTAAGTGCCCATGTTCCCTTCTGTGTTTTACTTTATGTCTTATACCAGATAGTTTTACATTTTACTTCTATTTCTATTCTATTGTATTTTATAATATTGGTATGTAGCAGATTGCTGCAACAAGACAATTTCCCTTCGGGGAAGAATAAAGTAATGATCTCTCTATATTGTGTCGTTGTTTGTGTTTATTAGACATTTCTTTGGTCATTTTCTGACAATGTGCTTAAACTCGTATGTTTGTATATTTACTGATTCAGTTCTCGCGGCCTTGACGTCGGGAATAAATGTCTGTATGGAAAAGAAACACCTTGTCGTCCGCGATTAAACTGGAGGGAAGCGACAGCTCGTCTGGAAGACAGACGTGTGTCTGTCCCCTGTCCTGTCCTCTCGGCGGGACACAGACGTCCTCCTTCAGACCCGAGGGTCCAACAGAAGACGGCCCCCCCCCCCCCGAGAGGAGTCCATTACTCGCATCACGCACCAAAAGCCACGCCCTTGTCCTCCCGCAGCAGGTTGTAGGTTCCGGCCGCGATGGCGCCCCTGGTGGTTACCATGCCGACCACCTCCACCACGCCGCTCAGCTCCTCCTCCAGCTGCACACAGGAAACACATTCAACCGGCGGATCCTTCGTTTGTCTCAGTGGAACATCATCATCGCCGACCTGCAGTACCAGTCGTCGCCACCAGGCGGTGCAGTGAGCCACGCCAACACTAGTCAACTAGAAATACTGCAATAGAACCCGGGATCCTCCAGTCCACACGTCCGCGTCTCCTCACGTCTACTCTCATACTTCTATCTGCCAACTTGTGTACATCTGTGTCAACTCTCATTCTAGTACTCATCCGTCTACGGACATTTCTACATTATCCACAGACACACTTGGCGAGTGTGTTCTCAGAAAGACGTAACAACGCAGTTCCTACCAACTGCATTACGAGTAACTTGTCTACACACGTCCAGTCCTGAAGGAGTACACATCCGGGTATTTCATGTTGCCTCTGAATAGGCACTTGGAAATCCTCGCGTAACGTCGTGTCATTTTCCAGCGTCACGACGACGTCATCATTTTGTGAAAGCTGCGCTCGATTCGGTCTAACGAAAATGCGTCTGCAGCGGCTAGCTCTGCATTATCTTCATCACTTTCCGCCATGTTTGATTCGCCACTCGATACCGAAATCTCCCGGTGTTTACTTTATGTAAATACGCCGCCGACTGCCAAAGTTTGGGATTTTCGAAAACATAGGTGAGCTTCAGGTTGAAAATACTGAATCTGCTCATCAAAGTGCAACCTGAAGTTATGTTTTGGTACATTATATGGTGAATAAACTTCATTCTCTGAAGTTTTCATCCCCATTCAAGCTGCGGCAGTACGTGTACCTGACGCGTACAAATGTACAGCTAAACCTCCGCCAGCTCAACGTTTTCATGGAATTTCCGTTCAACAGCAATCGCCAAGTTGTTTTCCGGGCAGTAGCTCATGTTTTTCGGGCAGATATGTATAAAATATTAATAAAATGAACTAAAATTTTGTAAAATGAAGGGCTCAAAATGGAAATGACTTTTTTTTTTTTTTTACTCAAATCACAGTTTTCTAATGCATTCTCCTTTTGTTTTACTGACCACTAGTTAGCGAGAATTGAAAACACCACAACTCTGGTTTGGATTGTCGGATTTCAACAAATGAGGTCATTTTTTTCATTTCAGAACGCTTTCTTCAGTCATGCCCAGATCAATGCCTTTAAACCATTTTGAAAAAAAAATGTCCAAGTGCCTAATTACGAGTAACTTGTCTACACGCGTCCAGTCTTGAAGGAGTACACATCCGGGTATTTCATGTTGCCTCTGAAACGGATCAGTACTTGGTGACGTTTCACGCGCACGCGAGTCCGGCCCAAGCCCGCCCACCGAGAACCGGCCAGTGTGTCCACTCGCATGTATATTAATGTATATTAATGCGTCTCCCGCTACAAGAGTCGCGTTGTTCTTACCGGCTCGTTGAGCTCCACCGTCGCGCTCTTTCCTTCTCCGTCCGAGACGCTGAACGACTTCCCGCTCGGGTGAACCTGCGGACAAACTCACCGTGAAGAAGCGGCACGAAGCGTCCGGGACGAACGCGCCGCGGCGCCGCACTGACCTTGTCCACGCGGCCCACGAAGCACACGGCTCTGTTGATGTGCTGAGACAACATGGAGCAGTTGATTCTGCTCTTCGGGACGTCCAGGATTCCGGCCATCTTTCACTGCGGCGGAGCGACGAGGGACTTGAGGGACGGCGAAGCGCGGGAAAAAGGGTGGTGCGACGCTTTCTGACGTCGCTGCGGCTCGCGAGGGCGGAGCTTCTGAACTGACTGAGCGAGGAACCGTGAAGCAACCAGCGGCTTCACCCAGGAGGGGAATCAAACGCTCTCAACGTGACGTCATATCCGCCGTGTGCCCGTCACAAAAAACACCAAATAATAATAATAATAATAACAATAACAACAATAATAATAACAATAATAATAATAATACTAATTATTATTATAATAATAATAATTATTATTATTATTCATCCTGCATCGTTCCTGAGCTGAAGATAATCCGTGTGGGTCAAGAGACTCCAGACTCCGTGTTGTGTCGCTACTTTCACAGCAATGATCAACACAAGACTGAAGATTAATTGATTTGACATGTTGACTGTTTTCGATGATGATAAAGTCAAAAAAAGACGCGGTAAACTGAAGCGGAACTTTGCTCCGGAGCTTGTTGTTTCTGCACGAGAGGGAGAACCGCACGGACCGCAGTGACGTCAGCGTCATAACAAACAAGGTATGAAAAGATCGGAAGGTCCTGAGGACAATAAAGACTTTATAAAGGACAGAGCTTGTGTTTTCAGCGGCTGAGAGACAAAGTGGAGACACAGTGAGAGACTGAACAGAGACACTTTGACACGCAGAGGTGAGACACATTGACACTCTGAGGTGAGACACATGGACACTGAGGTGAGACACATTGACACTCTGAGGTGAGACACATTGACACTCTGAGGTGAGACACATGGACACGGTGAGGTGAGACACATTGACACTCTGAGGTGAGACACATGGACACTGAGGTGAGACACATGGACACTCTGAGGTGAGACACATGGACACTCTGAGGTGAGACACATTGACACTCTGAGGTGAGACACATGGACACTCTGAGGTGAGACACATTGGCACTCTGAGGTGAGACAGATGGACACTGAGGTGAGACACATGGACACTGAGGTGAGACACATGGACACTCTGAGGTGAGACACATGGACACTCTGAGGTGAGACAGATGGACACTGAGGTGAGACAGATGGACACTGAGGTGAGACACATGGACACGGTGAGGTGAGACATATGGACACTCTGAGGTGAGACACATGGACACTCTGAGGTGAGACACATGGACACTGAGGTGAGACACATGGACACTCTGAGGTGAGACACATGGACACTCTGAGGTGAGACACATTGACACTCTGAGGTGAGACACATGGACACTCTGAGGTGAGACACATTGACACTCTGAGGTGAGACACATTGACACTCTGAGGTGAGACACATGGACACGGTGAGGTGAGACACATTGACACTCTGAGGTGAGACACATGGACACGGTGAGGTGAGACACATTGACACTCTGAGGTGAGACACATTGACACTCTGAGGTGAGACACATTGACACTCTGAGGTGAGACACATGGACACTCTGAGGTGAGACACATTGACACTCTGAGGTGAGACACATTGACACTCTGAGGTGAGACACATGGACACTCTGAGGTGAGACACATGGACACTCTGAGGTGAGACACATTGACACTCTGAGGTGAGACACATTGACACTCTGAGGTGAGACACATGGACACTCTGAGGTGAGACACATGGACACTCTGAGGTGAGACACATTGACACGGTGAGGTGAGACACAGGGACACTCTGAGGTGAGACACATGGACACTCTGAGGTGAGACACATTGACACTCTGAGGTGAGACACATTGACACTCTGAGGTGAGACACATGGACACGGTGAGGTGAGACACATGGACACTCTGAGGTGAGACACATTGACACGGTGAGGTGAGACACATGGACACTCTGAGGTGAGACACATTGACACTCTGAGGTGAGACACATGGACACTCTGAGGTGAGACACATTGGCACTCTGAGGTGAGACAGATGGACACTGAGGTGAGACACATGGACACTGAGGTGAGACACATGGACACTCTGAGGTGAGACACATTGAGGAGTATGTCAGTACAAGAGTGTCCGTGTATTTCTCCTTTAAGTTGAACTTGTGACATCTTGTACTTTAAATGACAGAATTGATGTCATTAAATAGATTAAAGTTGGACACTGACAAACTATTTGTGTGTTTATGTGACTCAGTCGTTCTCACGTCACGTTTTGTAAACGAGACATAAACTTGTTGGTTTTAAGTGTTTTTTCTGCTCTAAATGCTGAAGTGTGTGTTTTTGGTACGTTAAATAAGAATATTGTGATGGGAGCTAATGAAGCTAATGAAGCTAAGAAAACGTTCTCTGTTGGGAGATTTATTAAATAATGATTGATTCAAACTCTCGTGGAGACGCAGTGGTGACGCAGTGTTTGTCCTCACAGGACAACCATGTTCAGCTTCCTGGGACTCAGGAAAGACGCCAAGAAGTGTCCCCCGGAGAGAGAAGTGGACGGAGGCTTCGTCCTCATTGGTGAGACTTTCCTGCTCTGATTGATTCAATCCGTGTTTCTCTGACATCACTTCCTGGGGATGAAACGTGACTTGGTCAAACTAAAGAGAAAGTCTGTGGACCATCAATAAATAATAATAACAATAATAATAATAATAATAATAATAATAATAATGACGGCTTGGATTTATATAGAGCTTTTTTCAGTCTGACTCAAAGAGTCATATACAGAAACCATCGTTCATTCACACCCGTCCCTCCAGTGGTGGGAAGCGGCGCTGCAGCCACATCTGTCCTGCAGCCACATCTGTCCTGTAGCCACATCTGTCCTGCAGCCACATCTGTCCTGTAGCCACATCTGTCCTGTAGCCACATCTGTCCTGCAGCCACATCTGTCCTGCAGCCACATCTGTCCTGTAGCCACATCTGTCCTGTAGCCACATCTGTCCTGCAGCCACATCTGTCCTGCAGCTGCCGATTGACTGATGACATAATTCATGTTGTTCATCAATTCACATCAAGAGTGAGAAAATTACATTACTGTCCCTCCATAAGTTACTCTACAAGTAACTAATTACTTTCTGTTATCACTACGAGTACAAGGGTTTGTATTTCAGACACAGATAGACAGACAGACAGATAGAGAGAGAGACAGACAGAGAGAGAGATAGAGAGATAGACAGACAGACAGACAGATAGAGAGACAGACAGACAGACAGACAGACAGACAGACAGACAGACAGACAGACAGACAGACAGACAGAGAGATAGACAGACAGATAGAGAGACAGACAGACAGACAGACAGACAGATAGAGAGACAGACAGACAGACAGACAGACGTCTCTCCGTCCTCCAGACGTCTGAGTGAATTCTGTCTGACCTGCAGGAGAAACGGTGGAGGACCAGAGGAGGAAGATGCAGACCATGAATATTGCGCAACATTCTACAAATGTCATTGTGCAGCCATCAAAGGTGAGTGTGGAGTTAATTCTTCATCATTATCATCATCGTCATCGTCATCATCATCATCATCATCATCGTCATCATCGTCTGTAAAGCCTCTTTATTACTGAACAGAAGCTCCTTCATTCTCCTCCAAACACTTCTCTCTGCACACTCACCTGGCCCCGCCCCCTTCTCCACTCTCAGCCAATCACAGGCCAACTTGCTCTACTGGAGGCGGTGAAGGAGGTGAAGGGGGTGAAGGAGGTGAAGGAGGCGCAGGAGGTGAAGGGGGTGTAGGAGGTGCAGGGGGTGAAGGAGGTGCAGGGGTGAAGGAGGCGCAGGAGGTGCAGGAGGCGCAGGAGGCGCAGGAGGTGCAGGAGGTGAAGGGGGTGTAGGAGGCACAGGAGGTGAAGGAGGTGCAGGAGGTGCAGGAGGTGAAGGGGGCGCAGGAGGTGCAGGAGGTGAAGGAGGCGCAGGAGGTGCAGGAGGTGAAGGAGGTGAAGGAGGTGCAGGAGGTGCAGGAGGTGCAGGAGGTGAAGGGGGCGCAGGAGGTGAAGGAGGTGAAGGAGGCACAGGAGGTGCAGGAGGTGCAGGAGGTGAAGGAGGCGCAGGAGGTGCAGGAGGTGAAGGAGGTGAAGGAGGTGCAGGAGGTGCAGGAGGTGCAGGAGGTGAAGGAGGTGCAGGAGGTGCAGGAGGTGAAGGAGGCACAGGAGGTGAAGG
This sequence comes from Blennius ocellaris, assembly GCF_963422515.1. Classification (NCBI taxonomy): domain Eukaryota; kingdom Metazoa; phylum Chordata; class Actinopteri; order Blenniiformes; family Blenniidae; genus Blennius; species Blennius ocellaris. The sequence continues at coordinate 23,909,892 of NC_137669.1, forward strand.
AGGTGCAGGAGGTGAAGGAGGCACAGGAGGTGCAGGAGGTGAAGGAGGTGAAGGAGGTGCAGGAGGTGCAGGAGGTGCAGGAGGTGAAGGAGGTGCAGGAGGTGAAGGAGGTGCAGGAGGTGCAGGAGGTGAAGGGGGCGTGGCCCAGCTCCTCCCCTGGTTTCACCTCCAGTCATCGTTGATGAAGTCATGAGGAAGTGATTTTCACCAACATGAGCCTTCAGAGTCTGACGTGTATTTGAGCCATTTAGATAATAAAGCCACATTTGAGTGGATGAAGTCAAATATTTCTTTATTATTCCATGGCTCAGATCTTGCCGCCCCCCCCCCCCCCCCTCCCCCGGCTTTCTGTCCACCATGATGTCTTGTTGTCCTGCAGCCGTCCCGTCCAGCTCCAGCGCTGCCCTACGACACCAGGCTCCCCCCAGCCTCACCCGGCCCGGCCCCCCCGGCGGGCCCCCCCCCGGCTGCAGCGGCTCCGGCTCTGCCCGACCTCCTCGGGGACGTCCCCTTCACGCTGGCCCCCCACGTCCTGGCCGGGCAGGCGGCGTCCCCCCTGGTCCCGGACGTCCTGCTGTCCCGGGACGTCAACTACAACCTGGCCAGCTTCCAGTACGACTTCACGCTGGAGAACTCCGTGCTGCACAGCCTGTGAGGCTGCGGGACCTCACCTGGGCTCCTGCGGGACCTCACCTGGAGCTCCTGTGGGACCTCACCTGGGCTCCTGCGGGACCTCACCTGGAGCTCCTGCAGGACCTCACCTGGGCTCCTGCAGGACCTCACCTGGGCTCCTGCGGGACCTCACCTGGGCTCCTGGTGAGGTCCTGCAGCACCACCCAGATTTCACGTTCAGAAGAAAAGCAATTTACTGAAATGTAAGTCGTCTTTTTCTTTCCAGAATATTTAGACTTTTTTCTGTACATTTCTTATTTTTCTCTTTTTTTATTTGAACCTCATTCACAACATTCATTGACTCCATTTCCCCTTTATTTGTAATTTATTGATTTCCTCCTCAAATTTTCATCTAATCTTGTTTATTATTATTATTATTATTATTATCATCACTTCACCATCCTGACAGTTTGCACTGAATGAGAAAAAATTATATCTTCAAATCTTGAAAATCCAGTCTGACCTTTTGTGTGTATTGACTTTATGAGCTGCTCACATGATTTTGACCTGAAATGTTCTGAAATCTGATTTGAGCTCCGTCGATTTATGGACTTTTGTAATTCAGATTGTAAACCTTTTTTTTTCTTCTCCTCAATGTGACTTGTTGGTTTCACCCGACGTTTTCCATTGAAATGTTAGATGTTGTGAGTTTAACTGAAAGTGCGCTGAGTGAAGACGTCAGACGAGACGAGGACGAGACGGGGACAGTTGAACAGTAAAGGTCACCGCCCGCTGAGTTTGGGACAATTGTCTCGCTGTCAAAGTCTTCAGTTTGTCTTCACGTTGGTTTCAAGTCTATTAAAAAGACAAATAATCCTCGTCTTCACAGAAGGAATGTAAATACCAAACGGTAGAACTGTAAAAGGAACATATCATTTCAACGTGGTCAGAAAAATGGACAAAATGAATACTTGACAGAACAGAAACACTTTTTAATAAGTGTCAATAATCATATGAAAGATTCACTGGAGGTAACCTCAGCCTCACTGGCAGCATTAGCAGCATTAGCAGCATTAGCAGCATTAGCAGCATTAGCAGCATTAGCAGCATTAGCAGCATTAGCAGCATTAGCAGCATTCACACACATAACTTCACCCCTCAGCGCTCGCGCCACTAAAAGCTTTTCCTTCGCTCTCGTATGGAAACACAGAAGAACTACTGAGCCGTCGGACGACAGTCAGCTGAAGAAAACCTCTAATGGACGGAAGCATTTTATTCACATGAAAAAATACAAATCAACTCTGTTTTTCTGAATTAATGACATAATTATCTCAGAATTATGAGACAAGATAAATGATTAAAAACATGGTTCTGTTTTTCTAAATGTATGAGATGCTCAAGATGCTGTATCTCATACATTCAGACAAATCCTTTCATCTCATACTTCTGAGATAATTATGTCATGATGTTGTTCTGAAATGTTCTCATGTCCTGGCTGAGCCTCGCCAGGGCGCCTCGAGTCACATCCAGCAAATAATGTGAGCAAGAGTCCAGTTCAAATGGCAGAAAAAACCTAAATATGCTGAAATACTTAAAACTGAAATCACAAGAAAAAGTTTTTAAAAAAATAGAACATTTAAAAACTAGTATAGAACAGCAGCAGTTCTTTTCATGAGACTTGTTTCGACACCAGCTTTCATGTTGGAAGTCAATAAAATCACAATGTTTTCCA
>NC_137669.1:23917235-23951702 GCF_963422515.1 Blennius ocellaris
GACTGGTTCACATGTGGGTCAGACTGGTTCACATGTGGGTCAGACTGGTTCATATCTGGGTCAGACTGGTTCACATCTGGGTCAGACTGGTTCACATGTGGGTCGGACTGGTTCACATGTGGGTCGGACTGGTTCACATGTGGGTCAGACTGGTTCACATGTGGGTCAGACTGGTTCACATCTGGGTCAGACTGGTTCACATGTGGGTCAGACTGGTTCACATCTGGGTCAGACTGGTTCACATGTGGGTCAGACTGGTTCACATGTGGGTCAGACTGGTTCACATGTGGGTCAGACTGGTTCACATGTGGGTCAGACTGGTTCACATGTGGGTCAGACTGGTTCACATGTGGGTCAGACTGGTTCACATGTGGGTCAGACTGGTTCACATGTGGGTCAGACTGGTTGACCTCCACGGTGAAACCAGCAGTGGACTGATCAGAGGACTGGTCCTGGTCCTGGTCCCCCTCAGTGGACTCTTTACGTTCCTTCCAGGTCGTCTAGCTGAGAAGACGAGCAACAATCCAGATGTTCTCAGGCTGCGTCACTTTGACCAGATGTTCAGGAACTGAGCTTCACTTCAGGGACGTGAACTTCAGTTCCTCTCTGGTTTGATTCAGTCCACCTCACTGTCAGGGCCGGTCCACACCTGGACCTGGTTCACCTGAACCAGATGTTTCTGGTCTGTCGTCCACACCTGGACCTGGTTCACCTCAACCAGATGTTTCTGGTCTGTCGTCCACACCTGGACCTGGTTCACCTGAACCAGATGTTTCTGGCCTGTCGTCCACACCTGGACCTGGTTCACCTCAACCAGATGTTTCTGGTCTGTCGTCCACACCTGGACCTGGTTCACCTCAACCAGATGTTTCTGGTCTGTCGTCCACACCTGGACCTGGTTCACCTCAACCAGATGTTTCTGGTCTGTCGTCTACACCTGGACCTGGTTCACCTGAACCAGATGTTTCTGGTCTGTCGTCCACACCTGGACCTGGTTCACCTCAACCAGATGTTTCTGGTCTGTCGTCCACACCTGGACCTGGTTCACCTCAACCAGATGTTTCTGGTCTGTCGTCTACACCTGGACCTGGTTCACCTCAACCAGATGTTTCTGGTCTGTCGTCCACACCTGGACCTGGTTCACCTCAACCAGATGTTTCTGGTCTGTCGTCTACACCTGGACCTGGTTCACCTCAACCAGATGTTTCTGGTCTGTCGTCCACACCTGGACCTGGTTCACCTCAACCAGATGTTTCTGGTCTGTCGTCTACACCTGGACCTGGTTCACCTCAACCAGATGTTTCTGGTCGGTCGTCTACACCTGGACCTGGTTCACCTCAACCAGATGTTTCTGGTCTGTCGTCTACACCTGGACCTGGTTCACCTGAACCAGATGTTTCTGGTCTGTCGTCTACACCTGGACCTGGTTCACCTCAACCAGATGTTTCTGGTCTGTCGTCTACACCTGGACCTGGTTCACCTGAACCAGATGTTTCTGGTCTGTCGTCTACACCTGGACCTGGTTCACCTCAACCAGATGTTTCTGGTCTGTCGTCTACACCTGGACCTGGTTCACCTGAACCAGATGTTTCTGGTCTGTCGTCTACACCTGGACCTGGTTCACCTCAACCAGATGTTTCTGGTCTGTCGTCCACACCTGGACCTGGTTCACCTCAACCAGATGTTTCTGGTCTGTCGTCTACACCTGGACCTGGTTCACCTGAACCAGATGTTTCTGGTCTGTCGTCTACACCTGGACCTGGTTCACCTCAACCAGATGTTTCTGGTCTGTCGTCTACACCTGGACCTGGTTCACCTGAACCAGATGTTTCTGGTCTGTCGTCTACACCTGGACCTGGTTCACCTCAACCAGATGTTTCTGGTCTGTCGTCTACACCTGGACCTGGTTCACCTCAACCAGATGTTTCTGGTCTGTCGTCCACACCTGGACCTGGTTCACCTCAACCAGATGTTTCTGGTCTGTCGTCTACACCTGGACCTGGTTCACCTCAACCAGATGTTTCTGGTCGGTCGTCTACACCTGGACCTGGTTCACCTCAACCAGATGTTTCTGGTCTGTCGTCTACACCTGGACCTGGTTCACCTGAACCAGATGTTTCTGGTCTGTCGTCTACACCTGGACCTGGTTCACCTCAACCAGATGTTTCTGGTCTGTCGTCTACACCTGGACCTGGTTCACCTGAACCAGATGTTTCTGGTCTGTCGTCTACACCTGGACCTGGTTCACCTCAACCAGATGTTTCTGGTCTGTCGTCCACACCTGGACCTGGTTCACCTCAACCAGATGTTTCTGGTCTGTCGTCTACACCTGGACCTGGTTCACCTCAACCAGATGTTTCTGGTCGGTCGTCTACACCTGGACCTGGTTCACCTCAACCAGATGTTTCTGGTCTGTCGTCTACACCTGGACCTGGTTCACCTGAACCAGATGTTTCTGGTCTGTCGTCTACACCTGGACCTGGTTCACCTCAACCAGATGTTTCTGGTCTGTCGTCTACACCTGGACCTGGTTCACCTCAACCAGATGTTTCTGGTCTGTCGTCTACACCTGGACCTGGTTCACCTGAACCAGGGGACTGGTTTACCTAAACCAGGGACCTGGTTCACCTGAACCAGATGTTTCTGGTCTGTCGTCCACACCTGGACCTGGTTCACCTCAACCAGATGTTTCTGGTCTGTCGTCTACACCTGGACCTGGTTCACCTCAACCAGATGTTTCTGGTCTGTCGTCCACACCTGGACCTGGTTCACCTCAACCAGATGTTTCTGGTCTGTCGTCTACACCTGGACCTGGTTCACCTCAACCAGATGTTTCTGGTCGGTCGTCTACACCTGGACCTGGTTCACCTCAACCAGATGTTTCTGGTCTGTCGTCTACACCTGGACCTGGTTCACCTGAACCAGATGTTTCTGGTCTGTCGTCTACACCTGGACCTGGTTCACCTCAACCAGATGTTTCTGGTCTGTCGTCTACACCTGGACCTGGTTCACCTGAACCAGATGTTTCTGGTCTGTCGTCTACACCTGGACCTGGTTCACCTCAACCAGATGTTTCTGGTCTGTCGTCTACACCTGGACCTGGTTCACCTGAACCAGGGGACTGGTTTACCTAAACCAGGGACCTGGTTCACCTGAACCAGATGTTTCTGGTCTGTCGTCCACACCTGGACCTGGTTCACCTGAACCAGGGACCTGGTTCACCTGAACCAGATGTTTCTGGTCCGTCGTCCACACCAGGAACCTAAAAGGCTAAAAAAAAAAAGAAAAAAAAAAGCTGAAATCACATGATCCAGATCAAACAAGCACCTGAATCTAACTTTGTTTATCATCATTTGATAAAAGTAACTATTGCCAGAATGTTCTAGGACCAGTGGAACGTAGGACTAGTGGAACGTAGGACCAGTGGAACGTGAGGACGAGTGGAACGTAGGACCAGTGGAGCGTAGGACCAGTGGAGCGTAGGACCAGTGGAGCGTGAGGACCAGTGGAGCGTGAGGACCAGTGGAACGTAGGACCAGTGGAACGTAGGACCAGTGGAACGTAGGACCAGTGGAACGTGAGGACCAGTGGAACGTAGGACCAGTGGAGCGTGAGGACCAGTGGAACGTGAGGACCAGTGGAGCGTGAGGACCAGTGGAGCGTGAGGACCAGTGGAACGTGAGGACCAGTGGAGCGTAGGACCAGTGGAACGTAGGACCAGTGGAACGTGAGGACCAGTGGAACGTAGGACCAGTGGAGCGTAGGACCAGTGGAGCGTAGGACCAGTGGAGCGTGAGGACCAGTGGAACGTGAGGACCAGTGGAACGTAGGACCAGTGGAGCGTGAGGACCAGTGGAACGTGAGGACCAGTGGAACGTGAGGACCAGTGGAGCGTGAGGACCAGTGGAGCGTAGGACCAGTGGAGCGTAGGACCAGTGGAGCGTAGGACCAGTGGAACGTGAGGACCAGTGGAGCGTGAGGACCAGTGGAGCGTGAGGACCAGTGGAACGTGAGGACCAGTGGAACGTAGGACCAGTGGAGCGTAGGACCAGTGGAACGTGAGGACCAGTGGAACGTAGGACCAGTGGAGCGTAGGACCAGTGGAACGTAGGACCAGTGGAGCGTAGGACCAGTGGAACGTGAGGACCAGTCTCTCGCTGGTCTTGTTTCCTGCTGACGTGGTTCTGGTCTCTGGTGTTTCAGGCTCGGAGCTCCGGGGCCTCCGTCACCTGGGCCGTGGCCTCGCAACCCCCACCTGCACCACCCGTCCTGCACCTCATACAGCCTCACAGGTGAGACACACACACACACACACACACACACACACACACACACACACACACACACACACACACACACACACACACACACACACACACACACACACACACACACACACACACACACACACACACACACACACACACACACACACACACACACACACACACACACACACACACACACTTTCTGCTCCACGTGAGAAATGTATTCAATAAGTCAATAAGTCAATAAGTCAACTCGTCTGGTAAAAAGGTAAAATGTCCATAAAGCCATGTTGGACATGTATTGTCTTCAGGGGGACTGGAGCTTTGTGGACGTGTGTAGCGCCTCCTAGTGGTGGAGGAGGTTCTGCACTGCGTGAATAAACCATCACTCTTCTATTTCTGGCTTTTGGACTCCTCGTGTCTTTGGAGTTCGTTGCAGGAATCAAATCCCTCAATGACTTCCATTGACGACGTGCAGCTGTCCGTGTGACTGAACAGCGTTCCAGGAGGCTTTTAATGTGAAGGAGCAGCTCAATGGCTGGAGGCCACTCCAGAGCCAGCTGAGGCCATTTTCTACTTGTCAGTGTGGAGACAAACGTCGTTCTGGCGTCAGGAGGAGGAAACAGGCTGTTAGCATAATGACATCACTCATTCATGTTCCTGGGCGTGCCAACAGTTTCCTGCTTCTCAAGATGTCAGGAGGAGAAACTTCCTCTTCTTCTTCTGATGTCACTGACTAACTACCAGGAGGGGAGATAACACTGACTAACTACCAGGAGGGAAGATCACACTGACTAACTACCAGGAGGGGAGATAACACTGACTAACTACCAGGAGGGGAGATAACACTGACTAACTACCAGGAGGGAAGATGTCACTGACTAACTACCAGGAGGGAAGATAACTGACTAACTACCAGGAGGGATGATGTCACTGACTAACTACCAGGAGGGGAGATAACACTGACTAACTACCAGGAGGGAAGATAACACTGACTAACTACCAGGAGGGAAGATGTCACTGACTAACTACCAGGAGGGGAGATAACACTGACTAACTATCAGGAGGGAAGATAACACTGACTAACTATCAGGAGGGAAGATAACTGACTAACTACCAGGAGGGATGATGTCACTGACTAACTACCAGGAGGGGAGATAACACTGACTAACTATCAGGAGGGAAGATAACACTGACTAACTACCAGGAGGGGAGATAACACTGACTAACTATCAGGAGGGAAGATAACTGACTAACTACCAGGAGGGAAGATAACACTGACTAACTACCAGGAGGGAAGATGTCACTGACTAACTACCAGGAGGGGAGATAACACTGACTAACTATCAGGAGGGAAGATAACACTGACTAACTATCAGGAGGGAAGATAACTGACTAACTACCAGGAGGGAAGATGTCACTGACTAACTACCAGGAGGGGAGATAACACTGACTAACTATCAGGAGGGAAGATAACACTGACTAACTACCAGGAGGGGAGATAACACTGACTAACTATCAGGAGGGAAGATAACTGACTAACTACCAGGAGGGAAGATAACACTGACTAACTACCAGGAGGGAAGATGTCACTGACTAACTATCAGGAGGGAAGATAACAAATAGTAACAACAAAGATAACAACAACTTTTTTCAAAATAAAAGACAAGAACACATGAGACGCACATTAAATGCAGTCTACTATCATTGCGGTCTGAAACCCCCAGTGGAGAACCGCTGGTCTAATCAACAACTAGTTACAGCGCTAACTAGTAGTATCAACGGTATATTGGCAGGAGAGTGAACATGTATAGAAGATGTATGTTGGACCTAAAAGGTCTAGTTAGTAGTGGTTAGTAGCATGTAAACAATGTTTACCAGTTAGTTCATGTTAACCAGCGTGATCAAAGGGTTTTACAGACTCAGTGTTGTGACTTTGTGACGTTTTCCAGCAGATTTCCAGCCTCCGTCACCAGATCCAGTGGAGCAGCCAGAGAGGAGAGGAGCTCCTGGCCTCCGTCAGCACACCTCCACCCTCCACCACAGCCCGCCACACACCGGTACCTCCACCCTCCACCACACACCGGTACCTCCACCCTCCACCCTCCACCCTCCACCACAGCCCGCCACACACCGGCACCTCCACCCTCCACCACACACCGGTACCTCCGCCCTCCACCCTCCACCACAGCCAGCCACACACCAGTACCTCCACCTCCTGTTAGTGGAGCTCTGCCTCTTGTTACTGAAGCTCCGCCTCCTGTTAGTGGAGCTCCATCTCCTGTTTCTGAAGCTCCGCCTCCTGTTAGTCGAGCTCCGCCTCCTGTTACTGAAGCTCCGCCTCCTGTTAGTGGAGCTCCATCTCCTGTTAGTGAAGCTATGCCTCCTGTTACTGAAGCTCCGCCTCAAGTTAGTGGAGCTCCGCCTCCTGTCACAGGAGCTCCGCCTCCTGTCACTGGAGCTCCGCCTCCTGTCACTGGAGCTCCGCCTCCTGTTAGCAGCTGAAGCAGGTTTAGTAATAATTTGAGACGACTGACGTCATGAGAGAACGTTGTGTGGAGGAAATTCCTTCCTGAATCGACCGGCGCTTCATATCGGAGCACATTTATTATTAATATTATTATTATTATTCTATATTATTATTATACACAGCCTTTCCTTGTTTTGGTGAAATGTTAGTTTTCTGAATACTATTGTTGAAGCAGCACTGCGGAGGTTAAACGATGTAATGTTTGGGGGGGGGGGGGGGGGCTGCAGCAGGCGTCCATGTCGAAGTCGCTGTCCAACATCACGGTGCCGAAGCCGTCCATCTCCAGGGTGCCCAGCAGCATGGAGGGCATCAACCACGAGCTGGAGAAGGTCTTCATCAAAGACAACGGCGAGAAGGAGGAGCTGAAGGTGGGTGTGTCCTGTAGCCCCCCCCCCCCCAGTGCCCAGCGTGAGCTGCAGCTCTGCTCTGCCTCCCCCCCCACAGTCCCTGGAGGTCCCGGACGGCCGCCGGGCGCCCTTCCCCCCGCAGCAGCGCAGCAGCAGCACCCGCAGCGTGGACCCCCAGACGCCCTCCGCCCCCGGGCGCTCCAGCAGCTGCTCCAGCCTGTCGCCCTGCCCCTCCCCCGCCTGCCCCCCGGGGTCGCAGGGCGGCAGCCCCTACTCCACCGAGGAGCTGCTCTACGAGCGCGACAAAGGTGAAGGAACCGTCAGGTGGTGCTCCACCTGCCAGGAGGTGCTCCGTCTGCCAGGAGCTGCTCCACCTTACAGGTGGTGCTCCACCTGCCAGGAGGTGCTTCACCTTCCAGGAGGTGCTCCACCTGCCAGGAGGTGCTCCGCCTTACAGCAGGTGCTCCGCCTGCCAGGTGGTGCTCCACCTTACAGGAGGTGCTCCACCCTCCTCTAACCTCCACCACCCATCTGCTACATCACTGTTTTATTCTGCTTCTCTTCCACCTTTCCTTCCTCATGTCGTTCTCTCACATCTTTGTTCTCTCGGATCTTTGTTCTATTTGATCTTTGTTCTCTCAGGTCTTTGTTCTCTCAGATCTTTGTTCTCTTTGATCTTTGTTCTCTCAGGTAAAAATCGCCTCAGCAGACAGAAATGAGTTATAGTTTAATCATTTTATTGAACAAACAGTAGAACAGAAAAGGTCAAACTTTGTTTCCATGACAACAGCTTCAACCAGCCAATATTCCTCTGGTCTGTTGATTCTGGTTTTGATTGATGAGACATTTGGGGGGGACATTCATCAGTCCATCAGCGAGACGAGCAGCTGCTGGACGTTCAGTTAAGATAAAGCTGAAATAAACAAACTGAAACGACTTTAAAATGAGCAAGTAGAAGAGAATGAATCCTCATGAACATGTGGAACCATAAATCCTCTGCAGACATTAGTCCTGTCTGGTGGGGGGTGCTCACAGCGCCCTCTGTTGGTGGAACTACGTCACCCCCCCCCCCTCCTCACTGGTTAGATGTGTTTGTGTCCTCAGACAGCGGCAGCAGCTCTCCACTGCCCAAGTTCGCCTCCTCGCCCAAACCCAACAACAGCTACATGTTCAAGCGGGAGCCCCCGGAGGGCTGCGAGAAGATCAAGGCCTTCGAGGAGATGAGGTACGTCCAGACCCCCCCGACCCCCCCGGTCCCCTGGAGGTCCTGACCTCAGTCCCCGTGTGTCTGTCGTCCTCAGCTCCAGGCAGTCGTCCTCGGCGTCCGTCCCCCTCTTCTCGTGTCCAGACAAGAACAAGGTGAACTTCATCCCCACCGGCTCGGCGTTCTGCCCCGTCAGGCTGCCCGGCGCCCTGCAGCTCGCCCCCCCCTCGGAGCCCCCGGAGGGCGAGGAGGAGGAGCCGCAGGGGGCCGCGTCGCTCTACGCCGCCCCCTCTCAGGTCTCCACGAGCACCAGCACAGAAGACCCCCCAGAGGAGGCCGGCCCCCCCTCAGAGACTGCAGAGCCCCAGACAGAGAGCCCGGCCATCAGCTAAGACCCCAGAGCAGAGCCGGCCTCCGGCTCCGGGACCACTGACTGTTCCCCCCCCCCCCCCCCCACACCCCCCCCCCCCTCTGCTCTGCCAGCAGGAGGGGACGGGGGGGCTCCCCTTCTCTGTGCTGACCCCCCCACCACCATCACCTTCTATCTGCATGACGTAGCAGCAATGTCCCTCAAATCCACCAACTGGGCTTTTCTACCAGAAAGAACCAGGTTCTAGTTCAGGTTCCAGTTCAGGTTCTAGTTCAGGTTCTAGTTCAGTTCTTAATGAGCAGCTCTGAAGAAGCAGTTGTGTTTCTATCATCAGGAGAACCTCGTCACTGGTTCCACCAACGTAGAACCACCAGGAACCAGGAGACGGACTGTACCAGTGGTCTGGTCCAGGAACCGGGAGACGGACTGTAACAGTGGTCTGGTCCAGGAACCAGGAGACGGACTGTACCAGTGGTCTGGTCCAGGAACCAGGAGACGGACTGTACCAGTGGTCTGGTCCAGGAACCTGGAGACGGACTGTACCAGTGGTCTGGTCCAGCTAAATCTGGTCTAGAAGGAGAACCTGGTTCTTCCTGGTGGAAAAGCCCCCCAACAGTCACCTCCTCCGGTTCTGTTTGGGGGGGTGGAGTTGAGGACTTGAGACGGGGGGGGGGGGGGGGGGGAGGAGGGGAGGGGGGGAGGAGGGGGGGGGCGACTGGTAGTTTATCTGATTAAATTATGTTCAGTTTTCACCTTTACAGTAAGAATAAGCTCTTAAATGTGTGTGTGTGTGTGTGTGTGTGTGTGTGTGTGTGTGTGTGTGTGTGTGTGTAGCTCTATGAAAAGAAAGGATGATGCTAGTTTGTAGAAGCCCAACCTGCCCCCCCCCCCCCCCCCCCCCCCCAGGTATCTCACCTTCAGTCTGCACTCAGGTAAATGTGGAAGTTCTGCAGAAAGCGTCACTCATCTCTGCTCCACCATGCAGGGGGGGTCGGACCACTGTGAGGGGGGGGGGGGGGGGGGGGCTGTGTGTGTGTGTGTGTGTGTGGGGGGGGGGGCTGATGTTTGCAGTGCTGTGAAGGTACGATTAGTCCCCGGATGCAGACGCCCCCCCCCCCCCCCCCCCCCCCCGATCCTCTATCAACTATCAGACGTAGTTTGAAATAATCACCTCCGTCAGTCTTTTGCACTAAAAGCATGAATTAATTTTCTTTCTGCTTCCTGTCGTGAAGAAAATCAGGTTTTTAGCTCTTTTCAACGTTCTGTCCTTTTATTTTGTTAGAGACAGGAAGTCATCATAGGTGTGACGCCTTCACGGCTCTGCATGACGCTCACCGGATCATTGTGTTGCTCTGCATCGCCGCCTTTCAAAATAAGATCCTGCTAAAAAGGCTTAAATAAAAACGGCTCAAACCGACGGGAAAGGTGGGAGAGGAAGATGAAGTCTGTTTGAACAAGTTAAGATTTATACATTCAAAACTGATTAGAAATATTTAAAAAGCTTAAAAACCTGAAATGGCTTGGGGGGGGGGGGGGGGGGGGGGGGGGGGGGGGGGGGTATTGGGGGGGGTCAAACTATAAAAAAGGAAAGAAGCCAAAAGACTTTCAGAAAAACGTCAAATTGCTCAAATGTCAAATGGAAAAATGGTCAAAAAGACACAAATCTAGAAGAAACGTCCCGTTGAAACGGAAATGTGGGAAAACTTTTATTTTGAAAGAGCTTTAAAGCGTGGGCAGCAGTGATTGGACGAGCGTCTCCGCTCTGTGTCCCGTCTCCTCGACATTCCCCCGTCCAACGCAGCACTCCGGAACCTTCTGCCGGCTGAGCTGTGCTGCTTCCTCCTCTCTCCTCCCTCGTCCCTCGTCTCTCATCCTTCATCCCTCGTTCCTCGTCTCTCGTCCCTCGTCTCTTGTCTCTCGTTCCTCCTCCCTCGTCTCTTGTCTCTCGTTCCTCCTCCCTCGTCTCTTGTCTCTCGTTCCTCCTCCCTCCATCCCTCGTCCCTCGTCCCTCGTCTCTTGTCTCTTGTCCCTCGTCCCTCGTTCCTCGTCCCTCGTCCCTCGTCCCTCATCCCTCATCCCTCATCCTTCATCCCTCGTTCCTCCTCCCTCGTCCCTCATCCCTCGTCTCTCGTTCCTCATCCCTCATCCTTCATCCCTCGTTCCTCCTCCCCTCGTCCCTCATCCCTCGTCTCTCGTCCCTCCTCCCTCCTCCCTCCTCCCTCCTCCCTCGTCCCTCCTCCCTCGTCCCTCCTCCCTCCTCCCTCGTCCCTCGTCCCTCCTCCCTCGTCCCTCGTCCCTCATCCCTCATCCTTCGTTCCTCGCCCCTCGTCCCTCGTCCTTCGTCCCTCGTCCCTGGTCCCTCGTCCCTCGTCCCTCGTCCGCTCCAGTGGAATCGGCTCCACCTTCATAGTTTGTAATACGATATGTGACTTAAGAAGAGACGCCATGTTGTGGTTTGGAGACATTTCAGCACCTTACGAGAGCTGCAGCTTCCCCGGTGTCCCCCAGCTCATGTCCTCGCCGTGGTCCACTAGATCATGTCCTCGCCGTTGGTCCACTAGATCATGTCCTCGCTGTGGTCCACTAGATTCCCCGGCGTCCCCCAGCTCATGTCCTCGCCGTGGTCCACTAGATCATGTCCTCGCCGTTGGTCCACTAGATCATGTCCTCGCCGTGGTCCACTAGATCATGTCCTCGCCGTTGGTCCACTAGATCATGTCCTCGCCGTTGGTCCACTAGATCATGTCCTCGCCGTGGTCCACTAGATTCCCCGGCGTCCCCCAGCTCATGTCCTCGCCGTTGGTCCACTAGATTCCCCGGTGTCCCCCAGCTCATGTCCTCGCCGTGGTCCACTAGATTCCCCGGTGTCCCCCAGCTCATGTCCTCTCCGTTGGTCCACTAGATCATGTCCTCTCCGTTGGTCCACTAGATCATGTCCTCTCCGTTGGTCCACTAGATCATGTCCTCTCCGTTGGTCCACTAGATCATGTCCTCTCCGTGGTCCACTAGATCATGTCCTCTCCCGTTGGTCCACTAGATCATGTCCTCTCCGTTGGTCCACTAGATCATGTCCTCTCCGTTGGTCCACTAGATTCCCCCGGTGTCCCCCAGCTCATGTCCTCTCCGTTGGTCCACTAGATCATGTCCTCTCCGTTGGTCCACTAGATTCCCGGTGTCCCCCAGCTCATGTCCTCTCCGTTGGTCCCCCAGCTGATGTCCTCTCCGTTGGTCCACTAGATGTGCAATAACAGGAAAATCATTAAAAACACAAAAAAAACTAACATAACCGTGTCGTCCTCCTGGATGTTGCCCGTTCTTTGACACATTCCTTTGGTTTTGAGTGTGGGGGGGTTGTAGGGTTGGGTGAAGGGGGGGGGTGTAGGGTTGGGTGGGGGGGGGGGGGGTGTAGGGGTTGGGTGAGGGGGGGGGGGGGGGTGTAGGGTTGGGTGGGGGGAGGGGGACCAAAGCCATGAAGCGAATCCAAAACCTCACTGAGTGTGAGCAGAGCACACGACTGGCTCTGGCTCACCCCCCCTCACCCCCCCCCTCCTCACCCCCCTCACCCCCCCTCACCCCCCCTCCCCCAATGTATCCCGTTACCACAGTGTCAAAGTTCATGCACAATGGCAATAAAAACTTGTTTTGTCCACCCGTGTGTGTGTGTGTGTGTGTGTGTGTGTGTGTGTGTGTGTGTGTGTGTGTGTGTGTGTGTGTGTGTGTGTGTGTGTGTGTGTGTGTGTGTGTGTGTGTGTGTGTGTGTGTGTGTGTGTGTGAGACCACCTGCAGGAGAACGACTGGAACTCGTCATGAGTTTTTCCACTTTTATCCTTCAAATAAAATCCTCACCAGTAAACTGCACTAGTGATTCTAGTCACCCACTGGTAACCTCCTGGACCCTACCAGTAGGACTACTAGTGATTCTAGTCACCCACTGGTAACCTCCTGGACCCTACCAGTAGGACTACTAGTGATTCTAGTCACCCACTGGTAACCTCCTGGACCCTACCAGTAGGACTACTAGTGATTCTAGTCACCCACTGGTAACCTCCTGGACCCTACCAGTAAACTGCACTAGTGATTCTAGTCACCCACTGGTAACCTCCTGGACCCTACCAGTAGGACTACTAGTGATTCTAGTCACCCACTGGTAACCTCCTGGACCCTACCAGTAGGACTACTAGTGATTCTAGTCACCCACTGGTAACCTCCTGGACCCTACCAGTAGGACTACTAGTGATTCTAGTCACCCACTGGTAACCTCCTGGACCCTACCAGTAGGACTACTAGTGATTCTAGTCACCCACTGGTAACCTCCTGGACCCTACCAGTAGGACTACTAGTGATTCTAGTCACCCACTGGTAACCTCCTGGACCCTACCAGTAGGACTACTAGTGATTCTAGTCACCCACTGGTAACCTCCTGGACCCTACCAGTAGGACTACTAGTGATTCTAGTCACCCACTGGTAACCTCCTGGACCCTACCAGTAGGACTACTAGTGATTCTAGTCACCCACTGGTAACCTCCTGGACCCTACCAGTAAACTGCACTAGTGATTCTAGTCACCCACTGGTAACCTCCTGGACCCTACCAGTAGGACTACTAGTGATTCTAGTCACCCACTGGTAACCTCCTGGACCCTACCAGTAGGACTACTAGTGATTCTAGTCACCCACTGGTAACCTCCTGGACCCTACCCGTAGGACTACTAGTGATTCTAGTCACCCACTGGTAACCTCCTGGACCCTACCAGTAGGACTACTAGTGATTCTAGTCACCCACTGGTAACCTCCTGGACCCTACCCGTAGGACTACTAGTGATGTCTGAGCTCACCAGTAGTACCAGTGAGTCACTAGTTCACCTTAAGTTAGTCTAATAAATGTTCAAACGGCTTTAAATGGACCCAGAGGACGGTGAGGCTCTGCTGCCCCCTGCTGGACACGGTGAGGCTCTGCTGGACACGGTGAGGCTCTACTGGACACGGTGAGGCTCTACTGGACACGGTGAGGCTCTGCGGCCCCCTGCTGGACACGGTGAGGCTCTGCTGGACACAGTGAGGCTCTGCGGCCCCCTGCTGGACACGGTGAGGCTCTACTGGACACGGTGAGGCTCTGCGGCCCCCTGCTGGACACGGTGAGGCTCTACTGGACACGGTGAGGCTCTGCGGCCCCCTGCTGGACACGGTGAGGCTCTACTGGACACGGTGAGGCTCTGCGGCCCCCTGCTGGACACGGTGAGGCTCTACTGGACACGGTGAGGCTCTACTGGACATGGTGAGGCTCTGCTGGACACGGTGAGGCTCTACTGGACACGGTGAGGCTCTGCTGGACACGGTGAGGCTCTACTGGACACGGTGAGGCTCTGCGGCCCCCTGCTGGACACGGTGAGGCTCTGCGGCCCCCTGCTGGACACGGTGAGGCTCTGCTGGACACGGTGAGGCTCTGCTGGACACGGTGAGGCTCTACTGGACACGGTGAGGCTCTACTGGACACGGTGAGGCTCTGCTGGACACGGTGAGGCTCTGCTGGACACGGTGAGGCTCTGCTGGACACGGTGAGGCTCTGCGGCCCCCTGCTGGACACGGTGAGGCTCTGCGGCCCCCTGCTGGACACGGTGAGGCTCTGCGGCCCCCTGCTGGACACGGTGAGGATCAACATCGATCAGCCTCGTTAAACACGTTATTCTGTTATAGTTCCATGGTTTGAGGTTTGAAAACATTCTGGAGGAAATCAAGACGACATTTAGTACAAACCCACCATTTCTAATATTCGTGGAAAACATGGTAAAATATCAGGCCGAGTCTTGTACTTTCAGGTTTTCATGTTTTCATTTTCACCCTCAGTGGATTTATGCTTCACTGCAGTGTTCATGTGTTCATCTCATTTCCACTAAAACACATTATTACCTTGCTGAGAACTCGGATGTTGTTTCTCTTATTAATAATCATTTTTATTGCATATATGTTTTCCCTTCGTGTTTTTGTGGATTGAAATGTTTGGGGATTTTTATCCTATTTGAATATTATTTATATTAAAACTGGCAAATCACTTCTGCCAGACTGCTGAGTAAGCACTTTAATATTCTCACTGGACGGTAGGTTTTTAGAAATAATTATTTCATCTTGTTTTACCATCTTGTTTTTATATGTTTGTGAGCTTCTGTGGGTTTTTAGTGTGGAAACGGCTGCAACTGAGTCTAAAGCAGGAATATTTACAGGAACCATCAATATGCACTGTCCCATCCGAATAAAGGAATGAATGAATGAATGAAGTGGACATTGTGCTCCATAAATCCGGGAGGAGCAGCTGTGTTGTCCTGTTATTCCATCTTTCTCCTGCTCCCATAGAAATACTTCAGTTTGAACAGAGTGGATGAGGTGACGGTGTTGCAGTGCCGAGCGGCTCCAGCAGGGGGCAGCAGACGCCCACCACAGTGTGTGCAGTGGCGAGCGGCTCCAGCAGGGGGCAGCAGACGCCCACCACACCCCTGAAGGTGCTGCTGCTGAAGGGATCCGGTTTCTCTGTGCAAACAGAAGAAGGTGTGTGAAACGTGTGTGTTGGACGAAGCAGGTGACGGTTCCAGAAGACGGTGCAGGTGAGAGCAGGACGGCCTGGCGGCTTCTGTTTCCGCCGCTAATCGGCTTTGTCACAAACTAACGCTAATCTGCAGCTGCGCTGGTCCCGGGCCCCAGAACAAAGGTACGACTCGTTTTAAAATCAAATTCTGATGCAGAAAGCTTCTTGTAATCCTCTGTTTGCTTCCTAGCGAGGCTGCGGCTCCTCCGCTGAGGCGCCGCGCTGCACACCATGCTAATCCGCTTCATCACAGCGGAGGTGCGGCGCTGGCGTGGCGCCGGCGCGGCAAGGCCGGCGCGGCGGACGACGGCCGGCTTTGGCCTCAAACTCCACTTCTGACTGCCGTCAGTCAGCTGGTGGTTAGCAGCTAGTTAGTGAGAGTCAACCTCAATCAGCACCGCCTCTTCTCCAACCAAACACCTTCAGGTCATCCAACCAAACACCATCAGGTCATCCAACCAAACACCTTCAGCTCATCCAACCAAACACCTTCAGCTCATCCAACCAAACACCTTCAGGTCATCCAACCAAACACCATCAGCTCATCCAACCAAACACTGGAGGAGCGTCCTCGTCTCTCCTCCACCAGGTGATGTTCTGATCCAATATCAAGTCAAACCAGAGTGATGAAGATGACGGTACGATGACGATGACAGTACGATGAAGATGACGATGACGGTACGATGACGATGACGGTACGATGAAGATGACGATGACGGTACGATGAAGATGAAGATGACGGTACGATGACGATGACGGTACGATGAAGATGACGATGACGGTACGATGACGATGACGGTACGATGAAGATGACGATGACGGTACGATGAAGATGAAGATGACGGTACGATGAAGATGACGGTACGATGAAGATGACGGTACGATGACGGTACGATGAAGATGACGGTACGATGAAGATGACGGTACGATGACGGTACGATGAAGATGACGGTACGATGAAGATAGTATGAATAAAGTGAGGCAGTGAGGCTCGAGGCGGCAGACGGAGGCATAAGCAGTGAGTCTCCTCTCCTCCTCTCATCCTCTCATCTCCTCTCCTCTCCTCCTCTCATCCTCTCATCCTCTCCTCTCCTCTCCTCTCCTCCTCTCCTCCTCTCATCCTCTCATCCTCTCCTCTCCTCCTCTCCTCCTCTCCTCCTCTCATCCTCTCATCCTCTCCTCTCCTCCTCTCCTCCTCTCCTCCTCTCCTCCTCTCAACCTCTCCTCTCATCCTCTCATCCTCTCCTCCTCCTCCTCCTCCTCCTCTCCTCCTCTCATCCTCTCCTCTCCTCTCCTCTCCTCCTCTCATCCTCTCATCCTCTCCTCTCCTCTCCTCTCCTCCTCTCCTCCTCTCATCCTCTCATCCTCTCCTCTCCTCCTCTCCTCCTCTCCTCCTCTCATCCTCTCACCACTCATCCTCTCATCCTCTCCTCCTCTCCTCCTCTCATCCTCTCCTCTCATCCTCTCATCCTCTCCTCCTCTCCTCCTCTCATCCTCTCCTCTCCTCTCCTCTCCTCCTCTCCTCCTCTCCTCCTCTCATCCTCTCCTCTCCTCCTCTCCTCCTCTCCTCCTCTCCTCCTCTCACCTCTCCTCTCCTCCTCTCCTCCTCTCCTCCTCTCATCCTCTCATCCTCTCCTCCTCCTCTCCTCGTCCTCTCCTCCTCTCATCCTCTCCTCCTCCTCCTCTCCTCGTCCTCTCCTCCTCTCATCCTCTCCTCCTCTCCTCCTCTCATCCTCTCCTCCTCTCATCTTCCTCTCCTCCTCCTCCTCTCATCCTCTCCTCCTCCTCCTCTCCTCGTCCTCTCCTCCTCTCCTCTCCACCCCTCCTCTCCTCGTCCTCTCCTCCTCTCATCCTCTCCTCCTCCTCCTCTCCTCGTCCTCTCCTCCTCTCATCCTCTCCTCCTCTCCTCCTCTCATCCTCTCCTCCTCTCATCTTCCTCTCCTCCTCCTCCTCTCATCCTCTCCTCCTCCTCCTCTCCTCGTCCTCTCCTCCTCTCCTCTCCTCCTCCTCCTCTCCTCGTCCTCTCCTCCTCTCCTCTCCTCCTCTCCTCCTCTCCTCCTCCTCCTCCTCTCCTCCTCTCCTCTTCTCCTCTTCTCCTCCTCTCCTCGTCCTCTCCTGTCCTCCTCTCCTCCTCTCCTCCTCTCCTCCTCTCCTCTCCTCCTCCTCCTCCTCCTCTCCTCCTCTCCTCTCCTCCTCTCCTCCTCCTCTCCTCGTCCTCTCCTCTTCTCCTCCTCCTCCTCTCCTCCTCTCCTCTCCTCATCCTCTCCTCCTCTCATCCTCTCCTCCTCTCATCCTCTCCCTCCTCCTCTCCTCGTCCTCTCCTCCTCTCATCCTCTCCTCCTCCTCTCCTCTCATCCTCTCCTCCTCTCCTCTCATCCTCTCCTCCTCTCCTCTCATCCTCTCCTCCTCTCCTCTCATCCTCTCCTCCTCCTCCTCTCCTCGTCCTCTCCTCCTCTCCTCTCATCCTCTCCTCCTCCTCCTCTCCTCGTCCTCTCCTCCTCTCATCCTCTCCTCCTCCTCCTCTCCTCCTCTCCTCTTCTCCTCTCCTCTCCTCTCATCCTCTCCTCCTCTCATCCTCTCCTCCTCCTCTTCTCCTCCTCTCCTCGTCCTCTCCTCTTCTCCTCCTCTCCTCCTCCTCCTCTCCTCCTCTCCTCTTCTCCTCCTCTCCTCTCCTCCTCTCCTCTTCTCCTCCTCTCCTCTCCTCCTCTCTCTTCTCCTCCTCTCCTCTCCTCCTCTTCTCCTCCTCTCCTCGTCCTCTCCTCTTCTCCTCCTCCTCCTCTCCTCCTCTCCTCCTCTCCTCTTCTCCTCTTCTCCTCCTCTCCTCGTCCTCTCCTCTTCTCCTCCTCCTCCTCTCCTCCTCCTCTCCTCTCCTCCTCTTCTCCTCCTCTCCTCTCCTCCTATTCTCCTCCTCTCCTCGTCCTCTCCTCTTCTCCTCCTCCTCCTCTCCTCTTCTCCTCCTCTCCTCCTCTCCTCTCCTCCTCTCATCCTCTCCTCGTCCTCTCCTCCTCTCATCCTCTCCTCCTCTCCTCCTCCTCCTCTCCTCGTCTTCTCCTCCTCTCCTCCTCTCCTCTTCTCCTCTCCTCTCCTCTCATCCTCTCCTCCTCTCATCCTCTCCTCCCCCTCCTCTCCTCCTCTTCTCCTCCTCTCCTCGTCCTCTCCTCTTCTCCTCCTCTCGTCTTCTCCTCCTCTCCTCCTCTCCTCCTCTCCTCCTCCTCTCCTCTCCTCCTCTCCTCCTCTTCTCCTCCTCTCCTCTTCTCCTCCTCCTCTCCTCTTCTCCTCCTCTCCTCCTCTCCTCTTCTCCTCCTCTCCTCTTCTCCTCTTCTCCTCTTCTCCTCCTCTCCTCCTCTCCTCCTCTCCTCTTCTCCTCCTCCTCTCGTCTTCTCCTCCTCTCCTCCTCTCCTCTCCTCTCCTCCTCCTCCTCCTCCTCTCCTCCTCTCCTCCTCCTCCTCTCCTCTCCTCCTCTTCTCCTCCTCTCCTCCTCTCATATTCTAATGACTTCCTTGCCGCGGCGGCTCTGAGACTCCGTGGTGTCGTAGCTGTCAAGCGTCCAGCACAGAGCTGAAGAGGCCTTTGTGAGGGTGGAGGAGCTTCAGACAGGACGTCCCCTCGGAGACGGAGACGGACTGTCAGCCTCTTTGTGTGTCCGTCTCGTCTCGCGGGTCCTTTGTGCTGCTGGACGGACGGTCCGCCTCGGGGACCCGCCGTCCTCCTGCTGCTGAGCCTCAGCCTGCGACTTCCTGGGAGGGATTGCATTGTCCTGCCCTCCGTCACCCCCTCCTCCACCTCCTCCACCCCCCCCACGCTGAACGCTACACCGATCAAGGAAAATAATCAAGTGGCCTTTTGTTTCCTCGGCTGTTTGAACAGAAGAAAACAAACGTATGGTAATGAAGCCTTATCGTGTTCAGTTCAGACGCCTGGAGAGCCTCTGGGTGGAGGAGCTGCTCCACCTGCTGACTCTCCGTCACCTGACACCAGCGCTGACCTGACACCAGCTCCATCACCTGCAACCAGCTCCATCACCTACAACCAGCTCCATCAGCTGCAACCAGCTCCATCACCTGGAACCAGCTCCATCACCTGGAACCAGCTCCATCACCTGGAACCAGCTTTAACCTGGAACCTGGAACCAGCTCCATCACCTGGAACCAACTTTAACCTGGAACCAGCTCCATCACCTGCAACCAGCTCCATCACCTGCAACCAGCTCCATCACCTGGAACCAACTCCATCACCTGGAAGCAGCTTTAACCTGGAACCAGCTCCATCACCTGGAACCAGCTCCATCACCTGGAACCAGCTTTAACCTGGAACCAGCTCCATCACCTGGAACCAGCTTTAACCTGGAACCAGCTCCATCACCTGGAACCAGCTCCATCACCTGGAACCAGCTTAACCTGGAACCAGCTCCATCACCTGGAACCAGCTCCATCACCTGGAACCAGCTTTAACCTGGAACCAGCTCCATCACCTGGAACCAGCTCCATCACCTGCAGTGAACGAGTGAATTTCGGTTCCAGACGAGATGAACAATGAATGAAGGAGCAGAAGGTTTCGGCTCCACCGACCTTCTGCCTCTGGAGTTTTTCAAAATAAAAGTCATGTATGACCCTGCCGTCGTGTCCAGCAGAGTACCAGGGGCACGGAAAGCAAACCCTCCTGAAGACCAGGACAGAACGTCTGTAGAAAACACTTAACACGTTAAAACTGATGAAGACTAATATATACAATGACACTTGTTAAACAAAATACAACAACAGATCTTTATACGAATTTTGTTACATTAAAAAAATGTTTGTTGTCGTGATGTAAAGTCATGATTTGATGAAAATCCCATGAAATGTAAAAGTCTCTGTGTCTCTTCAGAATAAAGTTAATAAAAGTATGTTTGCTTTGTTTCATGAATCAGAATTAAATGTTCTTCTCCCTCCAGGATTAACGGAGTTAATTGTCCCGGTTTTCTATTGAAATCATGAAACGGATAAATTGAAATAAAGAAAATAAAATGGTTTGGTTAGTCACACGACGCTCCTCCACTGCAGGTCGTTCCGTGTCGGTGTTGTTGAACGTACATCAGTTTCTCTTAATAGATGAAAGTGACGACGGCTCCACTCTGCCCCCCGCTGGTCACCGAGGAATCGTCCTGGTTGCTCCACTCTGCCCCGCTGGTCACCGAGGGAATCGTCCTGGTTGCTCCACTCTGCCCCCGCTGGTCACTCAGGGAATCGTCCTGGTTGCTCCCACTCTGCCCCCGCTGGTCACCGAGGGAATCGGTCCTGGTTGCTCCACTCTGCCCCCGCTGGTCACCAGGGAATCGTCCTGGTTGCTCCACTCTGCCCCCGCTGGTCACCCAGGGAATCGTCCTGGTCGCTCCACTCTGCCCCGCTGGTCACCCAGGGGATCGTCCTGGTTGCTCCACTCTGCCCCGCTGGTCACCGAGGGATCGTCCTGGTCGCTCCACTCTGCCCCCGCTGGTCACCCAGGGGGATCGTCCTGGTCGCTTCATAACTGAGCTCCTGGAAACCAACCGGAGACGATTTATGACTGAATGGACCGTTAGTCAGCTTCTCCCGACGTCGTCAGTTGTAAACAAGATGAATGGATGAATGAACGAGTTTCTGCTGAGTCAGCGTGTTAGAAACGCCCACGTGTCCACGACTTAGTGGTGTTGACGTGTAAAAAACCTCCCAGGGAATCCTGCAGCAGAGAGTGTGTGTGTGTGTGTGTGTGTGTGTGTGTGTGTGTGTGTGTGTGTGTGTGTGTCCTTGGAGGACTGAGGAATGGGGGGAGTCGGTCTGATGGCTCAGCAGCAGCAGTGTCCTTTGAGGAGGGATGTTTTATGTGCTGGGGGCAACACACACACACACACACACACACACACACACACACACACACACCACACACACACACACACACACACACACACACACACACACACAACACACAGACACACACACAACACACACAGACTGGCTCCCCCAGTGAAGGAAAGCGCAGCATCATGACCCTCCGTCACCCAGCTGCCCCTCTATAGGGTCGTTTTCCAGGTGGAGGTATTTTGGCGTCGCTCTATACGGGTGGATGATTTTCCGAGGAGGGAGGCTTGAGGGTGGAGGCTTGAGGGCGGAGGCTTGAGGGCGGAGGCTTGAGGGCGGAGGCTTGAGGGCGGAGGATTGTGGGTGGAGGCTCGCCAGCAAGCTGACGGCTGTGAGTTACAGCTCCCATAAAGCTGTAATAGGAAGGACAATCAGCAGCTTGTATCTGTGCAGCCTTGCAGCATAATTTACCTTTTTATGTGGACGTAAATTGTGGAAGTCCTCAGCAGGCTCCTCCCCCTCCCTCCCCCTCCCCCTCCCCCTCCCCCCTCCCCCTCCCCCTCGCCCGGCGGCGCCGTAACCCTGCTCCTGATGGCGCCGCTGGGCGGCAGGCGGCGGGACGCCTCACTCTAACGTCTCACTCTAACGCCTCACTCTAACGCCTCACTCTAACGCCTCACTCTAACGCCTCACTCTAACGCCTCACTCTAACGTCTCACTCTAACGCCTCACTCTAACGCCTCACTCTAACGCCTCACTCTAACGTCTCACTCTAACGCCTCACTCTAACGCCTCACTCTAACGCCTCACTCTAACGCCTCACTCTAACGTCTCACTCTAACGTCTCACTCTAACGTCTCACTCTAACGCCTCACTCTAACGCCTCACTCTAACGTCTCACTCTAAAACGCCTCCACTCCCACGTCTGCCGGCATCAATTCCTCACGTCTCTCCACCAGAACGCGTGGCGCCCATTAGATAATGTCTTTCACGGTTCGGCGCTCCTCCGTGCCCCCCCCCCCTCCTCCCCCCTCCTCCCCCTCCTCCCCCCCCCTCCCCCTCTTCCCCCCAGCGAGAAAACGGGGCAAATTAATAGTTCCTCTGAAACAAATTGGAATTACACCCCTCGATGCCTTAATGTCACGACGCCGACGTCCAGGTCTGACTGCTGATGGAATATGAAGATCTGAGGGCCTGCACACACACACACGCACACACACACGCACACACACACACGCACACACACACACACACACACACACACACACACACACACACACACACACACACACACACACACACACACACACACACACACACACACACACACCTACACGGCTCCAGCTCTGTGTGGTCCTGCACAGATGGGAGGCAGTGAGTGTGTTTTCACCCCCCCCCCCCCCCCCCCAAACTTCATGAGCCACTCGCAGCATCATTTATCACAGAGGAAACAAAGGAGCAGGTTCTGAGGCTCTGGTTCCCCCCTGACGCCCCCCCCCCCCCCCCCGTCACCAGCCTGAAGAGTTTCCATCCATTCAACAGATTCTGGATTCATTAAAACGTTAACGTCTTGGACGTGTCCAGGTGAGAGTCCAGTCCTTTGAAAGACACGTCTCCGTCGTCTGCTTTGCTTTGAACTGACGTGTGACATCAAAGAGAAGTTTGAGACAGGAAGTGAAGCTGTGAAGAGGAAAACCCCCCGGGGGGGCTGGAATGAAGAATCAACGCTGGTCAACCTGCAGCCGCTCATCTGCCTTCCGTCTGTTTCCTGCGAAGCCAGAAACTCGTCCTGACGTCCAATTAGGCCGGAGACGGATCAGCTGTGTCTTATTTCAACTCCATTAGAGGACGCGGGGGGAAATCAACTGTGGAGGTGACGAGAGCTGCAGCGACATCATCAGGAGAAATATCATTTGGTGTTTTAATCTGAAGAGGCTGACGAGTGTGGACGGATCCAGACCAGATGAACCAGATCAGCGTTTCTGTTCACACTGTGACGAGAACTCGTCATTAGAAAAACTCAAAAGTGTCTTAAAAAAACCGCAATTGTTGATAATCTGTAATGAAGTCGATCAGAAATGGAGTGGCTCGTTTCTGCTTCGTTCACTTCGCCATGTGAATTTATTGATCGTCAAATAACGTGAAATATGTTTTAATGTAAAGTGTGACAACAGTTAAAAACCCATGAGATTTCAAATTAAAACTCTAACAGCATAATTAACTAACCCGAAACATATTTTACATTTTTAATGAAGAAAATTATCCTGCATCTTACTTCATATCTACTGTTTGTAACAAACTAAACCAAGAGGAAATGTGTCGTAAATTAAATCAGGTTTTATTATTTTAATAGTGTAAAGAGTGAAAGTAGAGCGTCCTCATCCAAGATGGCCGCCACACTGCTGCAGTCCATGAGGCGTTGTCAGTTAAACAGCCAATCAGGTAATAAAGGAACAATTGAAGGATTCAGACACAAAGATTGTTTTAGAGATTTGGTTTAATCGGCACTTTGAGGATCAACAGGATTCTGTGTGAACGGCCGGCGGCTCTTCAGGCGCGAGTTCGACGCCGCCGCTCTCGGCTCTCTGGGAACTTCCTGTAGCTCCTCATGGAACGTTTTCCCAGCTTTGTTTGGCTTCGGAACTGCAGCGAGAGCCGCTAGTCGCTCCCAGAGAGCCGAGAGAACTGAGAGAACAGGCGAGAACAGGCTACCGCCGGAGCCGCAAGCTAAAGCTACAACGTAAAGGACAAACTCAACTCCAGATGTGATCACCAATCCAATGATGGAACCAAAGGTGTCGCTCCTAAACCTCCAACGTGTAACATTCAGTACCAAAGGTCAGGACATGTTCTTTAAATACTGAACTGAGAACTCAAACAACAGAAAACTCTCAGGCCAAAAACATCCTGTTGAACTTCCACCTTCCGCCAGCAGGCGGAGCAGCGAGCCACACCAACAGACAACAGACTTCTGTTGATCTCAAACTCATGAAACAGTACACAAATAAAGAGTCAGCTTCAGGAGCTGGGCTGCTGATTGGACCAAACTGACTCAGTGCTGCCGCCTGCTGCAACAGAAGTGGAATTACATGAATGTTACACGTTGTACCTTTCAGGAGGGACTGAAGGAAAAGTTTGACGAATAAGTCACTGATCAGAAAGCTGGTTAAGAATCGATAAGAAGGAGAAGGTTCTGCATAAAATAGAAAAAATACAACGCACTGTTCTCGCTCTAGTGAGGGAAGCTTTGTAAACACGACGGGAACGCCGCGCTCCCGCCGCCGCG
This sequence comes from Blennius ocellaris, assembly GCF_963422515.1. Classification (NCBI taxonomy): domain Eukaryota; kingdom Metazoa; phylum Chordata; class Actinopteri; order Blenniiformes; family Blenniidae; genus Blennius; species Blennius ocellaris. The sequence continues at coordinate 23,941,633 of NC_137669.1, forward strand.
CTCCCGCCGCCGGGTCGCCAACATCACTGTATGAAAATAGATCCCATGGAAGAGGCTCCTCCTCCAGGACTGCTCGTGAAAAGTACAAACTCCACTGTGGAACGGAAACTTCTCTCTGTGAACGTCTGCTAAAATACATAAAATACAACTCTGCGGGCTAAACTAGCGTCTGTGCCGTGGAAGCTAGCTGCTAGCTGCTAGCTAGTAAGACAGTGGGATTGTTGCTGAAGCGACGAGGGAAACGTTGAGACGAGCGCCTCAGTCTGGGATCTCCTGCTCAGCCGACTCCACCTGAACAGCCTCCTCCTCCTCCTCCATCTCCTCCTGTGGCTGCTCCTCCTCTTCCTCCTGCAAAGACACAACACATCAGCCTGGGTGACTCTGACCTCTGCCCTCTGCCCTGGACGGCGCGGTGGAGCAGCGGTTTTGCCCTCGGGAAGCTCTGGCCTCGTCCGTCTGCAGGAAAATATTCTTAGTTTGACTCATTTACACAGAAAACAATTCAAAGTGGAAAAACAGTTTGAGGAATCATCGCGTTGCTTGACGTCGTCGACGCTTTCAGGCAAATGTTGGCTAGCGCTACAAGGTGCTAGCGCTACAAGGTGCTAGCGCTACAAGGTGCTAGTGCTACAAGGTGCTTGCGTTACAAGGTGCTAGTGCTACAAGGGGCTAGCGCTACAAGGTGCTAGCGCTACAAGGTGCTAGCCGGCTAGCTGGCCAGCTGCTTCGCGGTTTCTGAGGCGTTGAATGAAACAGAGTCTTTGAAAAGTGGAGGAACGTGAGACGCTGGTCGAAGCAGCTCGTTAAAGACAAAGTGGAAGTGGCGCGGCGGCGGCGAGCTGCATCGCCGACTAAACAGTTCTGACAGACACAATTATCCCCCCAGAGGGTTAATAAACACGTTTCCACCGCCGAGCCGGAGCTCCAGGTTCACATCTGAATCCTCCGCTAATCCTCCGTCACTCAGGAGCCTCTTCTCCACCCGATATCCTTTCTTCACTCGGATTCTTAGATACCCTGCAGAAAATGTTGATATTTCAACATATTTTAAAGTTTCTTCTCCTGAACAGCCACCGATGGCCGACCGCCCGGGGAGCCGTGGTTTTATTTGTATTTTATTTGTCGTTCAAAACGATGACGGATGAGAAGAAGGTGGAGGGTTCTGCCAGGAGAGTCGTTGGATAAAGAGATTCTGGATCGGAGGTCATGTGATGATGTGGTCATGTGATGATGTGGTCATGTGATGAGGTGGTCATGTGATGATGTGGTCATGTGATGAGGTGGTCATGTGATGATGTGGTCATGTGATGATGTGGTCATGTGATGAGGTGGTCATGTGATGATGTGGTCATGTGATGATGTGGTCATGTGATGAGGTGGTCATGTGATGATGTGGTCATGTGATGAGGTGGTCATGTGATGATGTGGTCATGTGAGATGTGGTCATGTGATGAGGTGGTCATGTGATGATGTGGTCATGTGGCCACGACTCTGAGAAGACTGATTAGTGAATGTCCGTCAGAGAAGAAAGAACCATGTTGATAATTTGTCTACATTAAAGCCTTCAGTTACACAGAAACCCGCCAGCAGGAGGCGCTCTCTCATACATGTTGGGAAACAAACTCTACAGTAAGAATCTAGAACCTGAACTGTTACTTTAGTGAGGAAAACAACTAAACCTTTACGTTTACTGGAGTTCTTGTGTCCGCAGGTTTGATGTGATGTAACAGGACTGGTTGAAGACGATCTGCAGGGGAAGACGTTCTGCAGGTGAAGACGTTCTGCAGGAGAAGACGTTCTGCAGGCGAAGACGAGCTGCAGGCGAAGACGAGCTGCAGGCGAAGACGAGCTGCAGGAGAAGACGATCTGCAGGAGAAGACGAGCTGCAGGAGAAGACGTTTCTGCAGGCGAAGACGTTCTGCAGGAGGAGGAGACGATCTGCAGGCGAAGACGTTCTGCAGGCAAAGACGTTCTGCAGGAGAAGACGAGCTGCAGGAGAGACGTTCTGCAGGCGAAGACGTTCTGCAGGAGAAGACGATCTGCAGGCGAAGACGTTCTGCAGGCAAAGACGTTCTGCAGGAGAAGACGAGCTGCAGGAGAAGACGTTCTGCAGGCGAAGACGTTCTGCAGGAGAGACGATCTGCAGGCGAAGACGTTCTGCAGGCCAAAGACGTTCTGCAGGAGAAGACGATCTGCAGGTGAAGACGTTCTGCAGGAGAAGACGATCTGCAGGAGAAGACGAGCTGCAGGAGAAGACGTTCTGCAGGCGAAGACGTTCTGCAGGCGAAGACGTTCTGCAGGCGAAGACGTTCTGCAGGTGAGTAACTCTCAGCAGTCGTCGTCCTCCGGCGGTGCAGAGACAGTAAATGAGGTTGGACTGATACGAAGGCTGGACCGTCCGTCACGTCCCTCCAACAGGAAGCTTGTCCTCTGGAGCGTCTTGATCTGCGTCCTGCTGGAGACAAATGTGCTTCTGTTTCCTGAACTCTGGCGACGCCGGCGGGATAAATCTCCCTGCAGGACGACACCTCATGAACTCCGCCGTCGTTTTCTCCCGAACCATCCACCAACTCTCCTGACAAGCCTGCCAATTTTCCAATTACCTGTGGCGCCATCCGTTATGGGGGGGCCAGGCAGCTCCTGAATGGGAACAAGAAGGGAGGGGGTCCAGCGCATGCTAACGACCCCCCATGATTTACTGCCGGCCCTGGGGAGCCGCATCAGGCTGGCCTTCAAGGCACCCCAGCATTTCTCACGCACTCTTGACGCTCTTCATCTTCCAAACTCCGACCCGACGCACAAACTGCTGACCCCTGGGGGGAGGAGTCTCCTGCTCCTCTTCCTCCTGCTCCTCTTCCTCCTGCTGCTCTTCCTCTGCTCCTCTTCCTCCTGCTGCTCTTCCTCCTGCTGCTCTTCCTCCTGCTCCTCTTCCTCCTGCTGCTCTTCCTCCTGCTGCTCTTCCTCCTGCTCCTCTTCCTCTTCAGTTGCCGTGACATCTTTTCCTAGAATCCATCTCTTCTCGTTCATCTTTGCGTCGGCGTGTCGAGTGAATCCAGAGAAACGTCTTCATGGGTCCGACAGCTGAGGCTGATATCAGGTAGAAGATAAAACGCATCGACCCAGAGGACGAAGAGTGAAACGTCCTCGCACAGTTTTAACTGTGAAGTAAAAGTGAGCAGAGAAACTGCAGGAGGAGAGTTTCAGGCTCTACAAGTCTTCACACTGTGCTCTCTTTCTATAGGCTACTGGGCCCTATGACATAGAGACTGGAGGAGGGAGTACCAGGGGTCTGAGGAGGAGGAGGGGGAGGAGGGAGTACCAGGGGTCTGAGGAGGGGGAGGGGGAGGAGGAGGAGGGAGTACCAGGGGTCTGAGGAGGAGGAGGAGGAGGAGGGAGTACCAGGGGTCTGAGGAGGAGGAGGGGGAGGGGGGAGGAGGGAGTACCAGGGGTCTGAGGAGGAGGAGGAGGAGGAGGGAGTACCAGGGGTCTGAGGAGGAGGAGGAGGAGGGAGTACCAGGGGTCTGAGGAGGAGGAGGAGGGAGGAGGAGGAGGAGGAGAAGGAGGAGGAGGAGGAGAAGGAGGAGGAGGGAGTACCAGGGGTCTGAGGAGGAAGAGGAAGAGGAGGAGGAGGAGGAGGAGGAGGAGGAGGTTTTTATGGTCCAGTCTGAACCTGGTCTGGTTCTCTGGACTCAGGTTGCCCTGCAGGACCAGTGGTCACATCTTTCTGTGCCAGAGGTGGTGAGAGGCTCACCTGGTCCAGGACCAGGTGAGCAGAGCAGCCCGGCTTAATGTCCTGAGGTTGATTCACGTACGACGCTAATCCAAAGAGGATACAACAAGGAAACGCCGCTAACATTGTCAGGAGAGGAGGAGCCGCTAACAAGCTAACAGGAGACCCCAAACTTAACAATCTATGTAAATGTGTTCATCGGAAACTGATGAGTTGAAACAATTCAGGTTAATTTAAGCTGAAAGGATGAAAGGTGGCAGAACAACGGTCCCTCTGCAGCCTTTAGCTTGACATAACGGCGCCGCGGAGACGAATGGATGGATGTTGAACATTAAAGAGCGGATCGTGTTGTTTCCCCCCCTGGAGTTCCATTAGCGTAGCGTGCTAACCGCTCACTACCGCAGCCGCCGGGCGAGCGTCACGTTAGCGTGACGGATGCCGGTAGAGACCGTTTCCCTGCTCGGGGCTTGTTAGGCGGGAGCGAGCGGCGCTGAGGGATGGAGCCGCCGGCCGCTGGGGACGGCGGCGCAGGAATCAACGCTCCTGCTCGCGCCACAAATTGGCCCCTGAGCGGCGCCGGCCGGCGGCGGCGCCTAGTTAAAGTGATTGAGGTGACTCCTCGCCATCGATTTGCTCTTCGTCTCGGGCGTCCTGCCGGCCACCCTTGACCACGCACTCCTGCCCCGTTCGCCCTTAAATCACATTAAGCTGTGGTTAAACTTTGGCCGCCGCTAAGAGGCGACCATCATTGACGGGGGTTATCATGCGGGGAGTAAACGCTGGGACTGCAGGGCGCTATCGATCCCCGCCCGCCTTTAGATTACACTTGAATACAGATAAGAAAATACGGAGGGCGACTGAATAAAACTGCACAGAGATTTATCTTCATTCCCTAAATGTACCAATCAGAGTGATTAAAGCAATCAGACTGTAAATGAAAAATGCCTCATTGAGAAAATAAAAGGGGGCCAAAGGTTAGTTTTCCTTGCAGATAGGACACGGAACTGAAGGGGGAGTCGGCAGAAAGCGTCTCCCCCTAAATACCCAGGCCGGCTGATGAGTAATGATGCCTATTTTTCTTTCAATTTACTTGATATAGTAAAGCCAGCAGAGTGTGACACTTCATTAAGTTATTAGGCTAACTTAATTACAGTCTTTCACAGGTCGAGCATGAAGCCTCTGATTGATGGCGCCGCTTGTAAAGGTGCTGGAAACCCTACATGAGGCACTGCAGACGGCTCACGTTCCACATTAGACACGCTGGAGGGGCACCACCGCATCGACTGCTCATGCATGCAAAGTCTAAACCTTCAACAGAACATGAGACGACAGGCTTTACACACAGCCCCTCACGTTAGCATGTTAGCATGTTAGCATGAGCTCCTCTGTGACTCTCCCAGTCCAGAGGTCTGGAACCTCCACGACCTGGAGAGACGCTTTGACAATTCCAGGCACTACAGTCGTGGTGACGAAGCTGCACTTCATCATCGCTGTTCCTCCTCTTCCTCACGCTAGCGCGGCCCGCTAGCACGGCCCGCTAGCGCCGCCGTCATTAGAGTCAGAGCATTGAAAGTTTACAAACCAATCGGAATGCAAGGAATTATTATTATCATTAGACCTGCTGCAGTTTTAACGGAAACATTTAATGCTTCATAGGAATCCTGCATGAGAGCTGCCAGCGTGGCTCCAGAGCGCCCCCTACATGTTTGACATATTTTGATGTCTAATTGGCTTTTGACCTACAGACACAAAATCTGGCCGCATGAAAACGTCACTGAAACTCAACAGGAACATCTTTTGAAACAAACTCCTCTTAGGGGTCAAATTTAGGGCTGAAATGACGCAACAGGCCTTCCTGATGAAAAGTTATCAAAATCTTAATCATACGTCAAAGGGCGTGTCCACGGAATGTCTGATGGTTCTAAGACCAAACGCCAGGTTCCTGGTTCGGGTGAACCAGAGAAAGTAAGTCCACATTTTGAGGAGTTTAAATGGACCAAAAGTCTAGAAAACTTGTTTTAAGCCAAAAATAAATGTAAGTTTCGACTGATAAAGCAAAGATGTAAACCAAGTGTTTGTTTTTGTCCCGTAGGATCCGTGTCCTTCACGTTTTAGAAGAAGAAATCCTGATAGAAAGCCAAACATTTGTGCAAAACGATGACTAACTTCCCAGCAGGGGGTTAACCCCCCCCCCCCCCCCCCCGGACACCAGAGTGATTTACTGCTCCGACCTGAAGCACAAACACTTTACTTACAAACGCCTGTTTGCCTTTTCAGCTGCTATGGAGGCTGAACAAAGCTCAACGCTGCAGCTGAGGGCAGAACTTCAGACCGGCTGGCCTGGCGTGTGGGCGGAGGCCTGTGGGCGGAGGCCTGTGGGTGGAGGCCTGTGGCGGTGGAGGAAGTGCAGAGCATCAAGCTCTCACGGACAGTTATCTCAACCCGTTTGATGACAACACATCTGAAGCAGAGCTTCCCACACAAGTTCACAGTCGAGCACTTTAAACACTGTGTGAGCAACTTTAAGAGCTTTTGGCATTTCAAACCTTTTATCCACATCTCGTGCTGCCGTGATTCACCGCGGAGCGGAACGCCGGGCCGCTGCGAGGCTGTAAATAAAGCCTGGAACAAGCTGCTTGGCAGGGTAACAGAGCTGAATTAAAGGCTCCTCTATATTACGGCAAGACTGTCGCTTTATTACTGAAATCAATTCAGCCGCGGCCGCGAGCGACAGCAGGAGGGATGTGGCCTTGGTCGGACCGAGGTTTATCTAAGCCAAGCAGGCCGGGAGAAACACGGCGTCTATAATGAACTCAAGGGTTCCAATAAAGCCGTTTATTGCCCCCCTTTGAGCGCCACAACCACGCGCAGCAGCAGCAGCGGCGCTCGGCTCCACGCCGCCCTGCCGCCGCGTGAAGCTGCCGACCCCTGGTACTACAGCGGACGTACAAAGACCCCGGTGGTCCCAGCAGCCGTCCACATAAACCACATGTCTGGTTATTAATGGAGGCTCACAGACAGAAAGGTGTTTGTTGTGACTTTTAGTCGGAGACGGTGACAAACACCAAACCTGGTAGAATGCAAAGACTGTTAAACTGCAACGCTTCTTCTTCTTATAAAGCATAAAAACGAGCATCAAGGCGATCTGGAGGTTCTGATCATGATCCAGGTCCACCGTGGGGGTTGGAGGGCGGCGCCGTGGTGTTCAACTCCTGTCAGATCCAGTTTCAGGATCACAAGCTCTCACATCTCCGCTGCTTCCTGCTCTCAGATAAGAGCCTGCAGTCCTGACAAACCACTTCCTGTTGGTCTCCTTGCAGAGAGTCTGGCCTCCTCCTATCTGCAACCGGCAGCTGTATCTCCAACGCAGCCATCAGGTAGTATTCTGTACTTAATGCTGGCATTTAGGAAACATCCCCCCCCGCAGGAGAAACACTGTGCCTGGCTTGGCATTTAAAAGCAGATAATAAAAGTTTCTTAAATACAGCTCTCATCTCGGAGAGCTTTTTCGATGCCCTTAGTGGGATCCAATTATCTCCCACACTTACTCTGGCGGAGGACACTCTGAGCACCTTGCGCCTGAAGAGGTCTGCAAACCCTGCCTTCTCAAAAATGTCACATTCTTAACTGCCTCTCAAAACGTAGACCTGCAACGTTTGAAATGTCAAACACGTGTCGCCGTCTTTCATTCCATCTGTTGCTTCAACATGCCTCTTCGTGCTCCGGTGGTCCTTCAGTACCCGGGGAACTTCTCCTGAAGCCCCGTTCCTCTGAAGCACAGAGAAACCAAGTGCACCTGGAGCGGTTCTCCACCAGCAGGGCTGTCCTGCCCCCCGGGGGGGGTCGGGGGGGGGGGGGGGGGGGGGGGGGGGGGGGGGGGGGCGGGGGGGGGGGGTCTGTGTGCAAAGTAGACCGGAGACATTCCCAGAAAGTTATTTATTGCATCGCTCAAAAAAATGCCTCAGAAATGCATCATGAAGATGAAAACAACACCAGTTGCTCTGGATTGTTTGTATTTATTTTGAAATGTAGTGACGGCTTTTATTTTTTCACTTCCTGTCAGTGATTTTAATGTGTGAGTAATAAACATGTCACTGTTTCTCCCTCCGTCACAATAATTCACTGATTATAAAAATCTCCCTATCTGGAGAAACGTTCATCAACACGTCCACGCTAAGGTAAGGTCGCCGTACATCAGCGGTACGTATAAGTACGGCCTCCAGAGGACAACCTGGGAATCACAGGGAGATCTGATGATGTCAGCAGTACGACTCATGACCACGAGTGCAGCAGCCGCTCACCGCCAGGCGTAGGGCTACCTACTGACACCTTGCCTTGACGTACTCCCTCCCTACCGTGAACACTCCCTCTCTGCTCTGGCCACTCCCTCTCTGCTCTGGCCACTCCCACTCTACTCTGGCCACTCCCACTCTGCTCTGGCCACTCCCTCTCTGCTCTGGCCCACTCCCGCTCTGCTCTGGCCACTCCTCCTGTTCTGGCCACTCCCTCTCTACTCTGGCCACTCCTTCCTGGTCTGGCCACTCCCTCTCTACTCTGGCCACTCCCTCTCTGCTCTGGCCACTCCCATCCCTACCGTGAACACTCCCTCCTGTTCTGGCCACTCCCTCCTTGCTCTGGCCACTCCCTCTCTGCTCTGGCCACTCCCTCCTTGCTCTGGTCACCTCCCTCTCTGCTCTGGCCACTCCCTCCCTACCGTGAACACTCCCGCTCTGCTCTGGCCACTCCGTCCTTGCTCTGGCCACTTCCCTCTCTGCTCTGGCCACTCCCTCCCTACCGTGAACACTCCCTCTCTGCTCTGGCCACTCCCTCTTTGCTCTGGCCACTCCCTCTCTGCTCTGGCCACTCCCTCTCTGCTCTGGCCACTCCCTCCTGTTTCTGGCCACTCCCTCTCTGCTTTGGCCACTCCCTCCTGTTCTGGACACTCCCTCTCTGCTCTGGCCACTCCCTCCTGTTCTGGCCACTCCCTCCTGTTCTGCCACTCCCTCTCTACTCTGGCCACTCCCTCTCTACTCTGGCCACTCCTCCTGGTCTGGCCACGCCCTCTCTGCTCTGGCCACTCCCTCCTGTTCTGGCCACTCCCTCCTGTTCTGGCCACTCCCTCTCTACTCTGGCCACTCCCTCTCTGCTCTGGCCACTCCCCCCTGTTCTGGCCACTCCCTCCTTGCTCTGGCCACTCCCTCCTGTTCTGGCCACTCCCTCCTGTTCTGGCCACTCCCTCCTTGCTCTGGCCACTCCCTCCTGTTCTGGCCACTCCCTCCTTGCTCTGGCCACTCCCTCCTGTTCTGGCCACTCCCTCCTGTTCTGGCCACTCCCTCCCTTGCTCTGGCCACTTCCCTCCTGTTCTGGCCACTCCCTCCCCACATTTTCAGAAAACATGTGCGGCCATGGCGTCCCCAAAAGACGAAAGGACTAAAAACACGCAGGAGGTTCAAAATGTGATTCCTGTGCTGAAGAAACCAATTTTTGGTTGTTTCTCGTTAAAAACAGGAAGGAAGGAAGAGAACTGTTCAGCTCAACGGTACCGTCGGTTTGAAGTACATCATAGTACATCATAGTACACTATAGTACACTGTAGGATCCTTCATGATACTGCAGTACCAGAAGGTCACTGACCTGTTGAAGGAAACGTCCTCTGACACGTGTTGAAGTTCCCTTGAGCAAGGCACCTGAACCCCCGACTGCCCAGTGGAGGGTTGGAGGACGGAAGCCTCCAGTGGTGTGAATGTGAATGTGTGAATTGTGAATGTGTGAAAGTGTGAATGTATGAATGTGAATGTGTGAATGTGAATGTGAATGTGTGAATGTGAGAATGTGAATGTGTGAATGTGAATGTGTGAATGTGTGAGTGTGAATGTGAATGTGAATGTGAAAGTGTGAATGTGTGAATGTGAATGTGTGAATCTGAAAGTGTGAAAGTGTGAATGTGAATGTGTGAATGTGTGAATGTGAATGTGTGAAAGTGTGAATGTCAAATGTGTGAATGTGAATGTGAGAATGTGAATGTGTGATGTGAGAATGTGAGATGTGAATGTGTGAATGTGAGAGAATGTGAATGTGTGAATGTGAATGTGTGAGTGTGAATGTGAATGTGTATGTGTAAATGTGTGAATGTGTATGTGTGAATGATGTGTGAATGTGTGAATGGAATGTGTGAATGGAGAATGTGAATGTGATATGTGTGAATGTGAATGTGTGAATGTGAATGTGTGAATGTGAGAATGTGAATGTGTGAATGTGTGAATGTGGAATGTGAATGTGAGTGTGAATGTGAATGTGTGAATGTGAATGTGAATGTGAGTGTGAATGTGAATGTGTGAAT
>NC_137670.1:0-82500 GCF_963422515.1 Blennius ocellaris
CTAACCCTAACCCTAACCCTAACCCTAACCCTAACCCTAACCTAACCCTAACCCTAACCCTAACCCTAACCCTAACCCTAACCCTAACCTAACCCTAACCCTAACCCTAACCCTAACCCTAACCTAACCCTAACCCTAACCCTAACCCTAACCCTAACCCTAACCCTAACCCTAACCCTAACCCTAACCCTAACCCTAACCCTAACCCTAACCCTAACCCTAACCCTAACCTAACCCTAACCCTAACCCTAACCCTAACCCTAACCCTAACCCTAACCCTAACCCTAACCCTAACCCTAACCCTAACCCTAACCCTAACCCTAACCCTAACCCTAACCCTAACCCTAACCCTAACCCTAACCCTAACCCTAACCCTAACCCTAACCCTAACCCTAACCCTAACCCAACCCTAACCCTAACCCTAACCCTAACCCTAACCCTAACCCTAACCCTAACCCTAACCCTAACCCTAACCCTAACCCTAACCCTAACCCTAACCCTAACCCTAACCCTAACCAACCCTAACCCTAACCCTAACCCTAACCCTAACCCTAACCCTAACCCTAACCCTAACCCTAACCCTAACCCTAACCCTAACCCTAACCCTAACCCTACCCTAACCCTAACCCTAACCCTAACCCTAACCCTAACCCTAACCCTAACCCTAACCCTAACCCTAACCCTAACCCTAACCCTAACCCTAACCCTAACCCTAACCCTAACCCTAACCCTAACCCTAACCCTAACCCTAACCCTAACCCTAACCCTAACCCTAACCCTAACCCTAACCCTAACCCTAACCCTAACCCTAACCCTAACCCTAACCCTAACCCTAACCCTAACCCTAACCCTAACCCTAACCCTAACCCTAACCCTAACCCTAACCCTAACCCTAACCCTAACCCTAACCCTAACCCTAACCCTAACCCTAACCCTAACCCTAACCCTAACCCTAACCCTAACCCTAACCCTAACCCTAACCCTAACCCTAACCCTAACCCTAACCCTAACCCTAACCCTAACCCTAACCCTAACCCTAACCCTAACCCTAACCCTAACCCTAACCCTAACCCTAACCCTAACCCTAACCCTAACCCTAACCCTAACCCTAACCCTAACCCTAACCCTAACCCTAACCCTAACCCTAACCCTAACCCTAACCCTAACCCTAACCCTAACCCTAACCCTAACCCTAACCCTAACCCTAACCCTAACCCTAACCCTAACCCTAACCCTAACCCTAACCCTAACCCTAACCCTAACCCTAACCCTAACCCTAACCCTAACCCTAACCCTAACCCTAACCCTAACCCTAACCCTAACCCTAACCCTAACCCTAACCCTAACCCTAACCCTAACCCTAACCCTAACCCTAACCCTAACCCTAACCCTAACCCTAACCCTAACCCTAACCCTAACCCTAACCCTAACCCTAACCCTAACCCTAACCCTAACCCTAACCCTAACCCTAACCCTAACCCTAACCCTAACCCTAACCCTAACCCTAACCCTAACCCTAACCCTAACCCTAACCCTAACCCTAACCCTAACCCTAACCCTAACCCTAACCCTAACCCTAACCCTAACCCTAACCCTAACCCTAACCCTAACCCTAACCCTAACCCTAACCCTAACCCTAACCCTAACCCTAACCCTAACCCTAACCCTAACCCTAACCCTAACCCTAACCCTAACCCTAACCCTAACCCTAACCCTAACCCTAACCCTAACCCTAACCCTAACCCTAACCCTAACCCTAACCCTAACCCTAACCCTAACCCTAACCCTAACCCTAACCCTAACCCTAACCCTAACCCTAACCCTAACCCTAACCCTAACCCTAACCCTAACCCTAACCCTAACCCTAACCCTAACCCTAACCCTAACCCTAACCCTAACCCTAACCCTAACCCTAACCCTAACCCTAACCCTAACCCTAACCCTAACCCTAACCCTAACCCTAACCCTAACCCTAACCCTAACCCTAACCCTAACCCTAACCCTAACCCTAACCCTAACCCTAACCCTAACCCTAACCCTAACCCTAACCCTAACCCTAACCCTAACCCTAACCCTAACCCTAACCCTAACCCTAACCCTAACCCTAACCCTAACCCTAACCCTAACCCTAACCCTAACCCTAACCCTAACCCTAACCCTAACCCTAACCCTAACCCTAACCCTAACCCTAACCCTAACCCTAACCCTAACCCTAACCCTAACCCTAACCCTAACCCTAACCCTAACCCTAACCCTAACCCTAACCCTAACCCTAACCCTAACCCTAACCCTAACCCTAACCCTAACCCTAACCCTAACCCTAACCCTAACCCTAACCCTAACCCTAACCCTAACCCTAACCCTAACCCTAACCCTAACCCTAACCCTAACCCTAACCCTAACCCTAACCCTAACCCTAACCCTAACCCTAACCCTAACCCTAACCCTAACCCTAACCCTAACCCTAACCCTAACCCTAACCCTAACCCTAACCCTAACCCTAACCCTAACCCTAACCCTAACCCTAACCCTAACCCTAACCCTAACCCTAACCCTAACCCTAACCCTAACCCTAACCCTAACCCTAACCCTAACCCTAACCCTAACCCTAACCCTAACCCTAACCCTAACCCTAACCCTAACCCTAACCCTAACCCTAACCCTAACCCTAACCCTAACCCTAACCCTAACCCTAACCCTAACCCTAACCCTAACCCTAACCCTAACCCTAACCCTAACCCTAACCCTAACCCTAACCCTAACCCTAACCCTAACCCTAACCCTAACCCTAACCCTAACCCTAACCCTAACCCTAACCCTAACCCTAACCCTAACCCTAACCCTAACCCTAACCCTAACCCTAACCCTAACCCTAACCCTAACCCTAACCCTAACCCTAACCCTAACCCTAACCCTAACCCTAACCCTAACCCTAACCCTAACCCTAACCCTAACCCTAACCCTAACCCTAACCCTAACCCTAACCCTAACCCTAACCCTAACCCTAACCCTAACCCTAACCCTAACCCTAACCCTAACCCTAACCCTAACCCTAACCCTAACCCTAACCCTAACCCTAACCCTAACCCTAACCCTAACCCTAACCCTAACCCTAACCCTAACCCTAACCCTAACCCTAACCCTAACCCTAACCCTAACCCTAACCCTAACCCTAACCCTAACCCTAACCCTAACCCTAACCCTAACCCTAACCCTAACCCTAACCCTAACCCTAACCCTAACCCTAACCCTAACCCTAACCCTAACCCTAACCCTAACCCTAACCCTAACCCTAACCCTAACCCTAACCCTAACCCTAACCCTAACCCTAACCCTAACCCTAACCCTAACCCTAACCCTAACCCTAACCCTAACCCTAACCCTAACCCTAACCCTAACCCTAACCCTAACCCTAACCCTAACCCTAACCCTAACCCTAACCCTAACCCTAACCCTAACCCTAACCCTAACCCTAACCCTAACCCTAACCCTAACCCTAACCCTAACCCTAACCCTAACCCTAACCCTAACCCTAACCCTAACCCTAACCCTAACCCTAACCCTAACCCTAACCCTAACCCTAACCCTAACCCTAACCCTAACCCTAACCCTAACCCTAACCCTAACCCTAACCCTAACCCTAACCCTAACCCTAACCCTAACCCTAACCCTAACCCTAACCCTAACCCTAACCCTAACCCTAACCCTAACCCTAACCCTAACCCTAACCCTAACCCTAACCCTAACCCTAACCCTAACCCTAACCCTAACCCTAACCCTAACCCTAACCCTAACCCTAACCCTAACCCTAACCCTAACCCTAACCCTAACCCTAACCCTAACCCTAACCCTAACCCTAACCCTAACCCTAACCCTAACCCTAACCCTAACCCTAACCCTAACCCTAACCCTAACCCTAACCCTAACCCTAACCCTAACCCTAACCCTAACCCTAACCCTAACCCTAACCCTAACCCTAACCCTAACCCTAACCCTAACCCTAACCCTAACCCTAACCCTAACCCTAACCCTAACCCTAACCCTAACCCTAACCCTAACCCTAACCCTAACCCTAACCCTAACCCTAACCCTAACCCTAACCCTAACCCTAACCCTAACCCTAACCCTAACCCTAACCCTAACCCTAACCCTAACCCTAACCCTAACCCTAACCCTAACCCTAACCCTAACCCTAACCCTAACCCTAACCCTAACCCTAACCCTAACCCTAACCCTAACCCTAACCCTAACCCTAACCCTAACCCTAACCCTAACCCTAACCCTAACCCTAACCCTAACCCTAACCCTAACCCTAACCCTAACCCTAACCCTAACCCTAACCCTAACCCTAACCCTAACCCTAACCCTAACCCTAACCCTAACCCTAACCCTAACCCTAACCCTAACCCTAACCCTAACCCTAACCCTAACCCTAACCCTAACCCTAACCCTAACCCTAACCCTAACCCTAACCCTAACCCTAACCCTAACCCTAACCCTAACCCTAACCCTAACCCTAACCCTAACCCTAACCCTAACCCTAACCCTAACCCTAACCCTAACCCTAACCCTAACCCTAACCCTAACCCTAACCCTAACCCTAACCCTAACCCTAACCCTAACCCTAACCCTAACCCTAACCCTAACCCTAACCCTAACCCTAACCCTAACCCTAACCCTAACCCTAACCCTAACCCTAACCCTAACCCTAACCCTAACCCTAACCCTAACCCTAACCCTAACCCTAACCCTAACCCTAACCCTAACCCTAACCCTAACCCTAACCCTAACCCTAACCCTAACCCTAACCCTAACCCTAACCCTAACCCTAACCCTAACCCTAACCCTAACCCTAACCCTAACCCTAACCCTAACCCTAACCCTAACCCTAACCCTAACCCTAACCCTAACCCTAACCCTAACCCTAACCCTAACCCTAACCCTAACCCTAACCCTAACCCTAACCCTAACCCTAACCCTAACCCTAACCCTAACCCTAACCCTAACCCTAACCCTAACCCTAACCCTAACCCTAACCCTAACCCTAACCCTAACCCTAACCCTAACCCTAACCCTAACCCTAACCCTAACCCTAACCCTAACCCTAACCCTAACCCTAACCCTAACCCTAACCCTAACCCTAACCCTAACCCTAACCCTAACCCTAACCCTAACCCTAACCCTAACCCTAACCCTAACCCTAACCCTAACCCTAACCCTAACCCTAACCCTAACCCTAACCCTAACCCTAACCCTAACCCTAACCCTAACCCTAACCCTAACCCTAACCCTAACCCTAACCCTAACCCTAACCCTAACCCTAACCCTAACCCTAACCCTAACCCTAACCCTAACCCTAACCCTAACCCTAACCCTAACCCTAACCCTAACCCTAACCCTAACCCTAACCCTAACCCTAACCCTAACCCTAACCCTAACCCTAACCCTAACCCTAACCCTAACCCTAACCCTAACCCTAACCCTAACCCTAACCCTAACCCTAACCCTAACCCTAACCCTAACCCTAACCCTAACCCTAACCCTAACCCTAACCCTAACCCTAACCCTAACCCTAACCCTAACCCTAACCCTAACCCTAACCCTAACCCTAACCCTAACCCTAACCCTAACCCTAACCCTAACCCTAACCCTAACCCTAACCCTAACCCTAACCCTAACCCTAACCCTAACCCTAACCCTAACCCTAACCCTAACCCTAACCCTAACCCTAACCCTAACCCTAACCCTAACCCTAACCCTAACCCTAACCCTAACCCTAACCCTAACCCTAACCCTAACCCTAACCCTAACCCTAACCCTAACCCTAACCCTAACCCTAACCCTAACCCTAACCCTAACCCTAACCCTAACCCTAACCCTAACCCTAACCCTAACCCTAACCCTAACCCTAACCCTAACCCTAACCCTAACCCTAACCCTAACCCTAACCCTAACCCTAACCCTAACCCTAACCCTAACCCTAACCCTAACCCTAACCCTAACCCTAACCCTAACCCTAACCCTAACCCTAACCCTAACCCTAACCCTAACCCTAACCCTAACCCTAACCCTAACCCTAACCCTAACCCTAACCCTAACCCTAACCCTAACCCTAACCCTAACCCTAACCCTAACCCTAACCCTAACCCTAACCCTAACCCTAACCCTAACCCTAACCCTAACCCTAACCCTAACCCTAACCCTAACCCTAACCCTAACCCTAACCCTAACCCTAACCCTAACCCTAACCCTAACCCTAACCCTAACCCTAACCCTAACCCTAACCCTAACCCTAACCCTAACCCTAACCCTAACCCTAACCCTAACCCTAACCCTAACCCTAACCCTAACCCTAACCCTAACCCTAACCCTAACCCTAACCCTAACCCTAACCCTAACCCTAACCCTAACCCTAACCCTAACCCTAACCCTAACCCTAACCCTAACCCTAACCCTAACCCTAACCCTAACCCTAACCCTAACCCTAACCCTAACCCTAACCCTAACCCTAACCCTAACCCTAACCCTAACCCTAACCCTAACCCTAACCCTAACCCTAACCCTAACCCTAACCCTAACCCTAACCCTAACCCTAACCCTAACCCTAACCCTAACCCTAACCCTAACCCTAACCCTAACCCTAACCCTAACCCTAACCCTAACCCTAACCCTAACCCTAACCCTAACCCTAACCCTAACCCTAACCCTAACCCTAACCCTAACCCTAACCCTAACCCTAACCCTAACCCTAACCCTAACCCTAACCCTAACCCTAACCCTAACCCTAACCCTAACCCTAACCCTAACCCTAACCCTAACCCTAACCCTAACCCTAACCCTAACCCTAACCCTAACCCTAACCCTAACCCTAACCCTAACCCTAACCCTAACCCTAACCCTAACCCTAACCCTAACCCTAACCCTAACCCTAACCCTAACCCTAACCCTAACCCTAACCCTAACCCTAACCCTAACCCTAACCCTAACCCTAACCCTAACCCTAACCCTAACCCTAACCCTAACCCTAACCCTAACCCTAACCCTAACCCTAACCCTAACCCTAACCCTAACCCTAACCCTAACCCTAACCCTAACCCTAACCCTAACCCTAACCCTAACCCTAACCCTAACCCTAACCCTCTAACCCCCTAACCCTAACCCTAACCCTAACCCTAACCCTAACCCTAACCCTAACCCTAACCCTGACCCTGACCCTGACCCTGACCCTGACCCTGACCCTGACCCTGACCCTAACCCTAAACCCTGACCCTGACCCTGACCCTGACCCTGACCCTGACCCTGACCCTGACCCTGACCCTGACCCTGACCCTGACCCTAACCCTAACCCTAACCCTAACCCTAACCCTAACCCTAACCCTAACCCTAACCCTAACCCTAACCCTAACCCTAACCCTAACCCTAACCCTAACCCTAACCTAACCCTAACCCTAACCCTAACCCTAACCCTAACCCTAACCCTAACCCTAACCCTAACCCTAACCCTAACCCTGTTTTTACGTCTCCCATAACGTACTGTCGTCCACTCCCCATAGTCTCCCATTTTGAGAGGAAACTGTATTTTTTACAGCTCCTCACAAACAAGGAATAATCGTTTTGTTTTGTATTATATTTTTTTGAAAATGAATGAAAAGAAAAAAAATTATGAATTGTGTGTATATACACAATATTATAAAAAGGTCTAGTTATAGTATAGAAATAAAAACCGTGCTCGGTCTGATATAATTATGCGTTCGTTAAACCACTAGGTTATTTCAAAGCAAATGAAAATAAAAAAGAAAAAAAGAAAAAAAGAAAAAGCTCCCCAACTCGGGTTGTCGCAAAAAAAACAAATAAACGTGCCCCGTGCAACGTTTCGACCCTCCTGGGTCTTCTTCAGGCACGATTGGCACGCTTTGTAAAAGAAAAAGGTGAAAAAAGGTGAAAAACAACTGTAAAATGACGGCTCTGGCTCATACAGCAGTGGTCTCTCTGTCTGTCTGAGTCGCAATGTTTTGCTGCTGCACGTGACGATAGTTAAAGGGACTGCATGGGTAGGGGAGGGGCTGCTCCTCGGAGGAGTGTGAGCGTGTAGGGGAGGAGGGAAAATTAACCCTATAAATGCCGAATGTTTTTTAAAAACCTGTTTAACTATATTTTTTTATCAATAAACCCCTTTTATAATATTTACCCTGTGTTTTTAATCCTTTTTGATGTCCTAAAATTTAAAGCATTTTTTTATAAATCCAAAAGTGTCAATTATATATTTTTAGTGTTTAAATTTAGGGATTATAATTTATGTTTTCCCTTTGTTATGGTTATATTTATTTTAAAATCCTTAGGTTTAGGATTTAATTCCAAATTCCCTATATGGTGAAGGGATTAGGGTTAGGGTTAGGACTATGAGGTTAGGGTTAGGATTAGATTAAGGGTTAGAGTTAGGCATGGGGTTAAAGGGTTAGGTTTAGGATTTAGGTTTAGGGTTAGGTTTAGGCATGGGTTTAAGGGGTTAGGGTTAGGATTAGGTTTAGGGTTAGGTTTAGGCGTAGGGTTAAGAGGTTAGGTTTAGGCATGGGGTTAAAGGGTTAGGTTTAGGCATGGGGTTAAAGGGTTAGGTTTAGGATTAGGTTTAGGGTTAGGTTCAGGCATAGGGTTAAGAGGTTAGGTTTAGGCGTAGGGTTCAAATTAGGTCTGGGGTTAAGGGGTTAGGGTTAGAAAAGGTTCTGGATCGGGGTTAGATTTATACATTTTTTAATTATTTATTGCAATTGGAATTAATGTTGAAGTTTGATGATTTCTGTATAGCCCCGTTATTTATTAATAAATTCCCCTCCCTCCTAACTAATTCCCTACTTCCTCTAATTATATTTCTTATTTAATCCCTTTGGCTCAATTGTTTTTAATAAATAAATCCACCTCCTCTCCATGGCCTTCCTCTCCTTATCCGTCCATGCCACACTGCTTTGTAGTCCACAAGCCCGTACAGATTTTAAACCGTGTAAAATAAAATGTTCTATTAATGGTGTGTGTGTCTCCTTCTTATGCTTTATATTATATATATGTTGCCACATCCTTGTGGCTATAGTATTACTAGTTTCTCCTATATATTGTTTATCACACCTCGCACAAAATATTATATATATACAATTTTTGGTTTGTGCGTTTAGTCTTTGTGGGACCGTATAAATTATTTTATTGGTTTGATTTCTTATGTATTTGATATTCTCATAATATTCTGGTGCCTTTGTTCGAGCCGTCTCATTCAAAGGTCTTAATTTGGCTCTGACCAGAAAATCCCCCAGATTTCTGTTTTTTCTATAAGCTGATATTACTTGGTGATTTTTTAGAGGGTCCCAATTTCCAATTATTGTCCTATAATTTGTTTTTATTTTGTTATTAATGACCCCACTGGTCGTTGAGAATTTAGTTATTAATGGGATCATTTCTTTCTGATTTTCCTCCTTTTGTTGTTTAAATGTTTTTAAACAATTTCTGAGAAATGTCCTCCCATATCCCCTCTGTCTTAATGATTTAAACAGAATTTCCACTGCTTCCGTGAAGTCCTCTTCTCTAGTGCATATTCTGTTAAATCTTAATAATTGTGATTTGATTAATCCTTTGAATGTGTGTTTCGGATGGAAACTAGTTTTATACAGTAATGCGTGTGTATCTGTTTCTTTGAAAAATACTTTTATGTTTAATTTCTGGTCCTCATGAAAATTGGCTCCCTTGTATACTGTAGTGTCCAGAAAATCTATGGATTGATTATTTATTATATGTTTTACTTTTATGGACGGGTCATGATTGTTTAATATGGTAATAAATTCCCCAAATGCTTCCTGTGAGTTTATCCAAATGCCAATTATATCATCCAAATATCTATAATAATGTTGTGGTTTTATTGGGCATTTGTCTAGGGCTTCCTTCTCCCAATTGGCCATAAAAATATTGGCATATGCCGGGGCAAATTTCTTTCCCATCGCTGTACCCTTTATTTGTAAGTATGTCTCTGAATTAAATTCAAAATCATTTCTGATTAGGTTAATTTCTAATAATTGTAATAGCTCCTTATCGGGCCTTTTTTGATCCGGGTACTTTTTAAATATATTTGCCACCGCGCTCAGCCCTGACTCAGTATCAATATTTGTGTATAAACTATCTATGTCTATTGTAAAGAATAATGCATTTGGGGGGATTTTTATTTTCTTTATACACTCAATGAAATGATATGTGTCTTTAATATATGACGGGTGTTTTATTGATAGGGGGTTTATATGATAATCAATGAATTCTGCAGTCCGATAGGTCTCACTATTGCAGTCAGATACAATAGGTCGACCTGGGGGAATTTGATGTGGTATGGTCCATAATTCTGGCTTTTTATGAATTTTTGGAAGGATGTAAAATCTTCTTTCCCTCGGCTGCATGTCCCCCATCAAGTATTTTGCCTGTTTTTTATTAATAAATTTTTGTGTACACATTGTGTTTATAATTTGTTGTATCATAGGTATTGTGTCTAAATATATTGGCCCGTCTAATTTTTTATAATATGTTGTGTTATTTAATTGTCTATATGCTTCTTTCAGGTATTGATCCCGTCCCATAATCACCACCACACTTCCTTTGTCTGCTGGTTTTATTACAATATGTTTATTCTTGATTAATTGTTTAAGCTCTATTATTTGATCATAAGTTATGTTTGATTTTTCCTGGTGAATTTGAAAATGTTTTTTGAAATCTATATTGTCTTTCTCTATTAACAGATGAATTTCCTCCGGGACTTTCTCATCTGGGGGAGTCCAGAGAGATGCCGGGGTGAAAGGTGGTGGTGTACGGTTTTTGTCTTTGAAAAAGGTTGCCAATTTAATTTTTCGATGATAATTTTGCATGTCCAATTGTAATTGAATTTTTTGATCCTTTGCCAGGTCAAAGGTCGGAATGAATGTCAATCCCTTCTCCAGTAGTTCCAATTGTTCAGGTGAGGGAATAAAGTTTTTTGTCAGGATCATGATGTTCCTTGAGGTATTTTGATGGGCAGCTACCTGACCCCCTACCTCATCCGGACTTAAGGGGCATTTAAGTTTAAATGTTGCACCCAGTGCTGGAACATCTGAGCCGCTGTCTCTGGTGTCCAGTGGATCAGATCCCCCTCCGTGTCGAACTCTGTGTGTTTCAGCCACGGGATGTGTTTTATGTTTTTACGTATGTATTCATTTAGAGTGTCCAATGTTTCCACTTCTGGTTCTGGTAGGTCGAAATTGTGATTAATGAGGGGGACCCAGATCTCGGCATTAGGAAACCGTCTCTTTGCCACCCTCACGGCACCACACATCTGTTTAATAGCAGTTTCCCTGGCCTTCTGGCCTCTGCTATTAATCCCAAATGAGAGAACGACCTGCTCAACGACATCTGCGTGAATCAGTGCCCTTGTTATTACTGATTCAGCATGTCGGAACGTCGCTCCCGGGTAACTGTCCACCTGTAGGTCTGGCAATGTGTGTGGGGGAAACCTCGCCAGATTCGAATCTCCCAAAAAGAGCCATTTTTTCCACACTGACAGTCCCCAGTCTCTTATTTTTTGTGCTGTTCTTATGTGTGTTTTAACGCCATATGTTCTTTTTTCTTTTTCAGGTTCCCTGTGTCCCTCTGCTGATTGCATTGGAGTCGACTGGTAAGTATTTAGACTTCTGCTGCCCTCTGGTGGTTGAAGTGGACTATGCAGGTGAGTATTCAGGTGAGTATTCAGTTGTACACTCCTAGATGGACCGGCTGACTGGTGAGTACTTCTCTGAGTACTGGGAGGGGTGGATGGGGGATATTCCAGGGAACATGAACTGTCCAGTCTCTGTGGGGTGAGTATAATTGGGACTGTCCCATCTGGAGGCCCCTCTGATTCCACCAATGAGTCAATAAGGGAGGCCCTGACCCTTGACCTTTCCTCCTCTTCTTCCTCATCCTCACTCTGATCCTCCCCATCCTCACTCTGATCTTCCTCATCCTCATCTTCCTCCCCCCTCTCTTCCACCTGTTCCGGTTCTTCCTCCCATCCCAGAAGGAAATTCACCTCCGGGAGTGCCTCTGGCTGACGCACCCGTGGTTCCCTCCTCTCTTTAGGCCGCGCTGCCTGGACCGGTTCTGCTGCTGGCCAGTCTCCATTTCCCTCTAAATCCTCTGTGGTAAGAACACGGTATCTAATGGACTCTGTCATAGTAGACACCGTATTCCTTTTAGGAGGGGGAGGAGGAGTAGGGTCTCTCTTTTTCTTTTTCTTCTGAGGGGGGGCTGGACCTGGCGGTTCTGGAGCTGGCGGATCTGGACCTGGTGGGTCTGGAGCCACATTGTTGTCTGGCTCCCTTGCTGCCGCCCTGCTTCCCTCTGGGGCCCGCTGACAAGCAGTGACCATGGCCTCTGCATGGTCCAGGATCTCCTGCTTGATGTGGGGCAGGTTTCTCCGGGCCCATTTTTTAGCCACCTCAAATGCCCCCATCCAGTCTACTGGTAAATCTGCCGACAGGTTCTCCAGTGTGTTTTCCAGTCCATTTTTATAATGGTCCTGGAGGATGGTGAGGGTATTATATCCCCAATTTTTAGCATTCCCCATAATCAAATCCTCAGTTTCTGGAGTTGGGCCTGCTGGTTTGATCATGGTGGCCAATATGTCCACCATGTTACTGATCATTTTGGGTTCTGCTTTGCCTGGTTTGGGGTTCACATTTTGGAGGTGGTGTACCATTTTTATTATAATATGAAATTTCCGCGCCAGAGCAGAAAACTTTGGGTCGGTGGGTTGGGCCTGCCTGACCGGGCTGTACTGCCGCCTTGGGTTCTGTTGCCCTGCTCGAGCCACCGCAGCATATGACCTCTGTGGGGGCTGTCTCTGAAAATAGGGCCGTGGGAAGGAATCATATCCCCGAGGAGGCGCTGGCCGGTTAGGATTTCTGAATAAACCCCGACCCCCGTATCCACGGGTGCCAGGGGGTGCTCTGTCCATCCTCCGGGGGTATGTACCATCCCTCCCTCGGTACCCATCCTTTCTCCGCCCATATTGTGGACCAGGGCCCCGATTGTCCCTCCATCCAGGGTCCCTGTTTTTACGTCTCCCATAACGTACTGTCGTCCACTCCCCATAGTCTCCCATTTTGAGAGGAAACTGTATTTTTTACAGCTCCTCACAAACAAGGAATAATCGTTTTGTTTTGTATTATATTTTTTTGAAAATGAATGAAAAGAAAAAAAATTATGAATTGTGTGTATATACACAATATTATAAAAAGGTCTAGTTATAGTATAGAAATAAAAACCGTGCTCGGTCTGATATAATTATGCGTTCGTTAAACCACTAGGTTATTTCAAAGCAAATGAAAATAAAAAAGAAAAAAAAAAAAAAAAAAAAAAAAAAAAAAAAAAAAAAAAAAAAAAAAAAAAAAAAAAAAAAAAAAAAAAAAAAAAAAAGACCTTGCTAAGTATGGACCCTACCTCTAAGTCCAAATCCGACTCTCTAGCCCTAATCCTGAACCCAATCCTAACCCTAACCTCATTCCCAACCCTAAATCCGGGATGGAACCCTAACGATGGCCTAATCCTAAACCTAAGGACTCTGGAACCCTAAAGCGGACGTATAACCATAATTAAAAAATCCAAAATGTGATTTATTAAATCTTAAACATGATTAAAAAATTATAATGGGCCATCAATAATTTATCCTAAACCTAAGGACTCTAAAAACATAATATAACCTAATTAAAGTAAGTCAAAGGAAGAAAACACATCACATGCTAAGAATATCCTTTATTTCATATATATATAATACTTAAAAACAGTTGGAGGGGTACCAAATGTCAAAAACAGGTATACAAGAAGGAGAGCTCCATTGGCTCCGCCCCCCTGGAGTATAAAAGGATGAAGCTCAGAGAGCAGAGCTCATTCATAGATGGGACCTGCAAGGGGAAACAGCCCACAGGGAAACCATGAGTTAGAGTGTGCAGTCCTGATGAAGGCCGAAAAGAGCCGAAACGTCGACACAGGCATACTCTAAAAAATCCATAAATGATCATAAATAATTTTTTGAAGAGGACAAGAGTCCTCTAAAAATACCAAACCTCAACAAAGGTACCAAACCTAAATCCAGGGACACAAAACCCAAACATGGGCACCAATTCCAAATTTGGAAACCATACATATATGAAATAAAGGCAAATAAAACCAAATCAAAAATACTTACCTGGGTCTATGATGGGAGGGGGATCCCCAGTGGATGGACCGTGCACTTACCGTCTCCTTCGGGGGGCGGTACCTCTTTCCCAACACCTAACCCGCCTGTGCCTCCCTGGGGAGAGCCTTACCGTCTTGACCTAGAAACCCAAAATTAAAGGGAGAAAGAAAGGAAAAAGGATGAAGGAAAGGAGGTGAAAGGAGGATGGATGATGGAAAGGGAGAGAAGAAAAGGACAAGGAATAGAGAAATTGGTACAGAAAAAAAGCAAGGAAACTTAAAATTTTGCCATAGAGCCCAAAGAGGGATGGCAGGGAGCCCAAAATGCGTGCCCCAATAATTATGTCCGGTAGCCCAAGGTGCGTGCTAACCAAAAATGGACCAAGCCCAAATTCGGAGTCTTTTGTGACCTTGCTAAGTATGGACCCTACCTCTAAGTCCAAATCCGACTCTCTAGCCCTAATCCTGAACCCAATCCTAACCCTAACCTCATTCCCAACCCTAAATCCGGGATGGAACCCTAACGATGGCCTAATCCTAAACCTAAGGACTCTGGAACCCTAAAGCGGACGTATAACCATAATTAAAAAATCCAAAATGTGATTTATTAAATCTTAAACATGATTAAAAAATTATAATGGGCCATCAATAATTTATCCTAAACCTAAGGACTCTAAAAACATAATATAACCTAATTAAAGTAAGTCAAAGGAAGAAAACACATCACATGCTAAGAATATCCTTTATTTCATATATATATAATACTTAAAAACAGTTGGAGGGGTACCAAATGTCAAAAACAGGTATACAAGAAGGAGAGCTCCATTGGCTCCGCCCCCCTGGAGTATAAAAGGATGAAGCTCAGAGAGCAGAGCTCATTCATAGATGGGACCTGCAAGGGGAAACAGCCCACAGGGAAACCATGAGTTAGAGTGTGCAGTCCTGATGAAGGCCGAAAAGAGCCGAAACGTCGACACAGGCATACTCTAAAAAATCCATAAATGATCATAAATAATTTTTTGAAGAGGACAAGAGTCCTCTAAAAATACCAAACCTCAACAAAGGTACCAAACCTAAATCCAGGGACACAAAACCCAAACATGGGCACCAATTCCAAATTTGGAAACCATACATATATGAAATAAAGGCAAATAAAACCAAATCAAAAATACTTACCTGGGTCTATGATGGGAGGGGGATCCCCAGTGGATGGACCGTGCACTTACCGTCTCCTTCGGGGGGCGGTACCTCTTTCCCAACACCTAACCCGCCTGTGCCTCCCTGGGGAGAGCCTTACCGTCTTGACCTAGAAACCCAAAATTAAAGGGAGAAAGAAAGGAAAAAGGATGAAGGAAAGGAGGTGAAAGGAGGATGGATGATGGAAAGGGAGAGAAGAAAAGGACAAGGAATAGAGAAATTGGTACAGAAAAAAAGCAAGGAAACTTAAAATTTTGCCATAGAGCCCAAAGAGGGATGGCAGGGAGCCCAAAATGCGTGCCCCAATAATTATGTCCGGTAGCCCAAGGTGCGTGCTAACCAAAAATGGACCAAGCCCAAATTCGGAGTCTTTTGTGACCTTGCTAAGTATGGACCCTACCTCTAAGTCCAAATCCGACTCTCTAGCCCTAATCCTGAACCCAATCCTAACCCTAACCTCATTCCCAACCCTAAATCCGGGATGGAACCCTAACGATGGCCTAATCCTAAACCTAAGGACTCTGGAACCCTAAAGCGGACGTATAACCATAATTAAAAAATCCAAAATGTGATTTATTAAATCTTAAACATGATTAAAAAATTATAATGGGCCATCAATAATTTATCCTAAACCTAAGGACTCTAAAAACATAATATAACCTAATTAAAGTAAGTCAAAGGAAGAAAACACATCACATGCTAAGAATATCCTTTATTTCATATATATATAATACTTAAAAACAGTTGGAGGGGTACCAAATGTCAAAAACAGGTATACAAGAAGGAGAGCTCCATTGGCTCCGCCCCCCTGGAGTATAAAAGGATGAAGCTCAGAGAGCAGAGCTCATTCATAGATGGGACCTGCAAGGGGAAACAGCCCACAGGGAAACCATGAGTTAGAGTGTGCAGTCCTGATGAAGGCCGAAAAGAGCCGAAACGTCGACACAGGCATACTCTAAAAAATCCATAAATGATCATAAATAATTTTTTGAAGAGGACAAGAGTCCTCTAAAAATACCAAACCTCAACAAAGGTACCAAACCTAAATCCAGGGACACAAAACCCAAACATGGGCACCAATTCCAAATTTGGAAACCATACATATATGAAATAAAGGCAAATAAAACCAAATCAAAAATACTTACCTGGGTCTATGATGGGAGGGGGATCCCCAGTGGATGGACCGTGCACTTACCGTCTCCTTCGGGGGGCGGTACCTCTTTCCCAACACCTAACCCGCCTGTGCCTCCCTGGGGAGAGCCTTACCGTCTTGACCTAGAAACCCAAAATTAAAGGGAGAAAGAAAGGAAAAAGGATGAAGGAAAGGAGGTGAAAGGAGGATGGATGATGGAAAGGGAGAGAAGAAAAGGACAAGGAATAGAGAAATTGGTACAGAAAAAAAGCAAGGAAACTTAAAATTTTGCCATAGAGCCCAAAGAGGGATGGCAGGGAGCCCAAAATGCGTGCCCCAATAATTATGTCCGGTAGCCCAAGGTGCGTGCTAACCAAAAATGGACCAAGCCCAAATTCGGAGTCTTTTGTGACCTTGCTAAGTATGGACCCTACCTCTAAGTCCAAATCCGACTCTCTAGCCCTAATCCTGAACCCAATCCTAACCCTAACCTCATTCCCAACCCTAAATCCGGGATGGAACCCTAACGATGGCCTAATCCTAAACCTAAGGACTCTGGAACCCTAAAGCGGACGTATAACCATAATTAAAAAATCCAAAATGTGATTTATTAAATCTTAAACATGATTAAAAAATTATAATGGGCCATCAATAATTTATCCTAAACCTAAGGACTCTAAAAACATAATATAACCTAATTAAAGTAAGTCAAAGGAAGAAAACACATCACATGCTAAGAATATCCTTTATTTCATATATATATAATACTTAAAAACAGTTGGAGGGGTACCAAATGTCAAAAACAGGTATACAAGAAGGAGAGCTCCATTGGCTCCGCCCCCCTGGAGTATAAAAGGATGAAGCTCAGAGAGCAGAGCTCATTCATAGATGGGACCTGCAAGGGGAAACAGCCCACAGGGAAACCATGAGTTAGAGTGTGCAGTCCTGATGAAGGCCGAAAAGAGCCGAAACGTCGACACAGGCATACTCTAAAAAATCCATAAATGATCATAAATAATTTTTTGAAGAGGACAAGAGTCCTCTAAAAATACCAAACCTCAACAAAGGTACCAAACCTAAATCCAGGGACACAAAACCCAAACATGGGCACCAATTCCAAATTTGGAAACCATACATATATGAAATAAAGGCAAATAAAACCAAATCAAAAATACTTACCTGGGTCTATGATGGGAGGGGGATCCCCAGTGGATGGACCGTGCACTTACCGTCTCCTTCGGGGGGCGGTACCTCTTTCCCAACACCTAACCCGCCTGTGCCTCCCTGGGGAGAGCCTTACCGTCTTGACCTAGAAACCCAAAATTAAAGGGAGAAAGAAAGGAAAAAGGATGAAGGAAAGGAGGTGAAAGGAGGATGGATGATGGAAAGGGAGAGAAGAAAAGGACAAGGAATAGAGAAATTGGTACAGAAAAAAAGCAAGGAAACTTAAAATTTTGCCATAGAGCCCAAAGAGGGATGGCAGGGAGCCCAAAATGCGTGCCCCAATAATTATGTCCGGTAGCCCAAGGTGCGTGCTAACCAAAAATGGACCAAGCCCAAATTCGGAGTCTTTTGTGACCTTGCTAAGTATGGACCCTACCTCTAAGTCCAAATCCGACTCTCTAGCCCTAATCCTGAACCCAATCCTAACCCTAACCTCATTCCCAACCCTAAATCCGGGATGGAACCCTAACGATGGCCTAATCCTAAACCTAAGGACTCTGGAACCCTAAAGCGGACGTATAACCATAATTAAAAAATCCAAAATGTGATTTATTAAATCTTAAACATGATTAAAAAATTATAATGGGCCATCAATAATTTATCCTAAACCTAAGGACTCTAAAAACATAATATAACCTAATTAAAGTAAGTCAAAGGAAGAAAACACATCACATGCTAAGAATATCCTTTATTTCATATATATATAATACTTAAAAACAGTTGGAGGGGTACCAAATGTCAAAAACAGGTATACAAGAAGGAGAGCTCCATTGGCTCCGCCC
The DNA here is from genome assembly GCF_963422515.1 of Blennius ocellaris. NCBI lineage: Eukaryota > Metazoa > Chordata > Actinopteri > Blenniiformes > Blenniidae > Blennius > Blennius ocellaris. Next base: position 18,544 of record NC_137670.1, read on the forward strand.
CCCTGGAGTATAAAAGGATGAAGCTCAGAGAGCAGAGCTCATTCATAGATGGGACCTGCAAGGGGAAACAGCCCACAGGGAAACCATGAGTTAGAGTGTGCAGTCCTGATGAAGGCCGAAAAGAGCCGAAACGTCGACACAGGCATACTCTAAAAAATCCATAAATGATCATAAATAATTTTTTGAAGAGGACAAGAGTCCTCTAAAAATACCAAACCTCAACAAAGGTACCAAACCTAAATCCAGGGACACAAAACCCAAACATGGGCACCAATTCCAAATTTGGAAACCATACATATATGAAATAAAGGCAAATAAAACCAAATCAAAAATACTTACCTGGGTCTATGATGGGAGGGGGATCCCCAGTGGATGGACCGTGCACTTACCGTCTCCTTCGGGGGGCGGTACCTCTTTCCCAACACCTAACCCGCCTGTGCCTCCCTGGGGAGAGCCTTACCGTCTTGACCTAGAAACCCAAAATTAAAGGGAGAAAGAAAGGAAAAAGGATGAAGGAAAGGAGGTGAAAGGAGGATGGATGATGGAAAGGGAGAGAAGAAAAGGACAAGGAATAGAGAAATTGGTACAGAAAAAAAGCAAGGAAACTTAAAATTTTGCCATAGAGCCCAAAGAGGGATGGCAGGGAGCCCAAAATGCGTGCCCCAATAATTATGTCCGGTAGCCCAAGGTGCGTGCTAACCAAAAATGGACCAAGCCCAAATTCGGAGTCTTTTGTGACCTTGCTAAGTATGGACCCTACCTCTAAGTCCAAATCCGACTCTCTAGCCCTAATCCTGAACCCAATCCTAACCCTAACCTCATTCCCAACCCTAAATCCGGGATGGAACCCTAACGATGGCCTAATCCTAAACCTAAGGACTCTGGAACCCTAAAGCGGACGTATAACCATAATTAAAAAATCCAAAATGTGATTTATTAAATCTTAAACATGATTAAAAAATAATAATGGGCCATCAATAATTTATCCTAAACCTAAGGACTCTAAAAACATAATATAACCTAATTAAAGTAAGTCAAAGGAAGAAAACACATCACATGCTAAGAATATCCTTTATTTCATATATATATAATACTTAAAAACAGTTGGAGGGGTACCAAATGTCAAAAACAGGTATACAAGAAGGAGAGCTCCATTGGCTCCGCCCCCCTGGAGTATAAAAGGATGAAGCTCAGAGAGCAGAGCTCATTCATAGATGGGACCTGCAAGGGGAAACAGCCCACAGGGAAACCATGAGTTAGAGTGTGCAGTCCTGATGAAGGCCGAAAAGAGCCGAAACGTCGACACAGGCATACTCTAAAAAATCCATAAATGATCATAAATAATTTTTTGAAGAGGACAAGAGTCCTCTAAAAATACCAAACCTCAACAAAGGTACCAAACCTAAATCCAGGGACACAAAACCCAAACATGGGCACCAATTCCAAATTTGGAAACCATACATATATGAAATAAAGGCAAATAAAACCAAATCAAAAATACTTACCTGGGTCTATGATGGGAGGGGGATCCCCAGTGGATGGACCGTGCACTTACCGTCTCCTTCGGGGGGCGGTACCTCTTTCCCAACACCTAACCCTAACCCTAACCCTTAACCCTTACCCTAACCCTAACCCTTAACCCTTACCCTTAACCCTAACCCTTAACCCTTACCCTTAACCCTTACCCTAACCCTTAACCCTTAACCCTTACCCTAACCCTTAACCCTTAACCCTTACCCTAACCCTAACCCTTAACCCTTACCCTAACCCTAACCCTTAACCCTTAACCCTAACCCTAACCCTTAACCCTTAACCCTAACCCTAACCCTAGGACTTAACCCTAACCCTAACCCTAGGACTTAACCCTAACCCTAACCCTAGGACTTAACCCTAACCCTAACCCTAGGACTTAACCCTAACCCTAACCCTAGGACTTAACCCTAACCCTAACCCTAGGACTTAACCCTAACCCTAACCCTAGGACTTAACCCTAACCCTAACCCTAGGACTTAACCCTAACCCTAACCCTAGGACTTAACCCTAACCCTAACCCTAGGACTTAACCCTAACCCTAACCCTAGGACTTAACCCTAACCCTAACCCTAGGACTTAACCCTAACCCTAACCCTAGGACTTAACCCTAACCCTAACCCTAGGACTTAACCCTAACCCTAACCCTAGGACTTAACCCTAACCCTAACCCTAGGACTTAACCCTAACCCTAACCCTAGGACTTAACCCTAACCCTAACCCTAGGACTTAACCCTAACCCTAACCCTAGGACTTAACCCTAACCCTAACCCTAGGACTTAACCCTAACCCTAACCCTAGGACTTAACCCTAACCCTAACCCTAGGACTTAACCCTAACCCTAACCCTAGGACTTAACCCTAACCCTAACCCTAGGACTTAACCCTAACCCTAACCCTAGGACTTAACCCTAACCCTAACCCTAGGACTTAACCCTAACCCTAACCCTAGGACTTAACCCTAACCCTAACCCTAGGACTTAACCCTAACCCTAACCCTAGGACTTAACCCTAACCCTAACCCTAGGACTTAACCCTAACCCTAACCCTAGGACTTAACCCTAACCCTAACCCTAGGACTTAACCCTAACCCTAACCCTAGGACTTAACCCTAACCCTAACCCTAGGACTTAACCCTAACCCTAACCCTAGGACTTAACCCTAACCCTAACCCTAGGACTTAACCCTAACCCTAACCCTAGGACTTAACCCTAACCCTAACCCTAGGACTTAACCCTAACCCTAACCCTAGGACTTAACCCTAACCCTAACCCTAGGACTTAACCCTAACCCTAACCCTAGGACTTAACCCTAACCCTAACCCTAGGACTTAACCCTAACCCTAACCCTAGGACTTAACCCTAACCCTAACCCTAGGACTTAACCCTAACCCTAACCCTAGGACTTAACCCTAACCCTAACCCTAGGACTTAACCCTAACCCTAACCCTAGGACTTAACCCTAACCCTAACCCTAGGACTTAACCCTAACCCTAACCCTAGGACTTAACCCTAACCCTAACCCTAGGACTTAACCCTAACCCTAACCCTAGGACTTAACCCTAACCCTAACCCTAGGACTTAACCCTAACCCTAACCCTAGGACTTAACCCTAACCCTAACCCTAGGACTTAACCCTAACCCTAACCCTAGGACTTAACCCTAACCCTAACCCTAGGACTTAACCCTAACCCTAACCCTAGGACTTAACCCTAACCCTAACCCTAGGACTTAACCCTAACCCTAACCCTAGGACTTAACCCTAACCCTAACCCTAGGACTTAACCCTAACCCTAACCCTAGGACTTAACCCTAACCCTAACCCTAGGACTTAACCCTAACCCTAACCCTAGGACTTAACCCTAACCCTAACCCTAGGACTTAACCCTAACCCTAACCCTAGGACTTAACCCTAACCCTAACCCTAGGACTTAACCCTAACCCTAACCCTAGGACTTAACCCTAACCCTAACCCTAGGACTTAACCCTAACCCTAACCCTAGGACTTAACCCTAACCCTAACCCTAGGACTTAACCCTAACCCTAACCCTAGGACTTAACCCTAACCCTAACCCTAGGACTTAACCCTAACCCTAACCCTAGGACTTAACCCTAACCCTAACCCTAGGACTTAACCCTAACCCTAACCCTAGGACTTAACCCTAACCCTAACCCTAGGACTTAACCCTAACCCTAACCCTAGGACTTAACCCTAACCCTAACCCTAGGACTTAACCCTAACCCTAACCCTAGGACTTAACCCTAACCCTAACCCTAGGACTTAACCCTAACCCTAACCCTAGGACTTAACCCTAACCCTAACCCTAGGACTTAACCCTAACCCTAACCCTAGGACTTAACCCTAACCCTAACCCTAGGACTTAACCCTAACCCTAACCCTAGGACTTAACCCTAACCCTAACCCTAGGACTTAACCCTAACCCTAACCCTAGGACTTAACCCTAACCCTAACCCTAGGACTTAACCCTAACCCTAACCCTAGGACTTAACCCTAACCCTAACCCTAGGACTTAACCCTAACCCTAGGACTTAACCCTAACCCTAACCCTAGGACTTAACCCTAACCCTAACCCTAGGACTTAACCCTAACCCTAACCCTAGGACTTAACCCTAACCCTAACCCTAGGACTTAACCCTAACCCTAACCCTAGGACTTAACCCTAACCCTAACCCTAGGACTTAACCCTAACCCTAACCCTAGGACTTAACCCTAACCCTAACCCTAGGACTTAACCCTAACCCTAACCCTAGGACTTAACCCTAACCCTAGGACTTAACCCTAACCCTAACCCTAGGACTTAACCCTAACCCTAGGACTTAACCCTAACCCTAACCCTAGGACTTAACCCTAACCCTAACCCTAGGACTTAACCCTAACCCTCACATTTTTAATTTCAGGAGTTTGTGTTGATGTACCGTCCCAGTAGCAACAATTTTTTATTTCAGGAGTTTGTGTTGATGCACCTTCCAAGTAGCAATAATTTTTTATTTCAGGAGTTTGTGTTGATGTCCCAGCAAGTCTTTGTCATTGCAGGAGTTTGTGTTGATGGAGAAATACTTGCCGGTCCATCAACACAACCTCCTGTAATGATAAAGACTTGCTGGGACATCAACACAAACTCCTGAAATAAAAAATTATTGCTACTTGGAAGGTGCATCAACACAAACTCCTGAAATAAAAAATTGTTGCTACTGGGACGGTACATCAACACAAACTCCTGAAATTAAAAATACTTGCCGGTCCATCAACACAAACTCCTGAAATGACAAATTGCTACTATTTGGACGGTGCATCAACACAAACTCCTGAAACAAAAAATTGTTGCTACTTGGACGGTCCAGCAACATAAACTTCTGAAATTACAAATACTTGCCGGTCCATCAACACAAACTCCTGAAATAACAAATTGTTGCCACTTGGACGGTCCATCAACACAAAGTTCTGAAATAACAAATACTTGCCGGTCCATCAACACAAACTTCTGAAATTACAAATACTTGCCGGTCCATCAACACAAACTCCTGAAATAACAAATTGTTGCCACTTGGACGGTCCATCAACACAAACTTCTGAAATTACAAATACTTGCCGGGCCATCAACACAAACTCCTGAAATGAAAAAGACTTGCTGGGCCATCAACACAAACTCCTGAAATAAAAAAAATTGTTGCTACTTGGACGGTGCATCAACGCAAACTCCTGAAATTACAAATACTTGCCGGTTCATCAATCCTAACTCCTGAAAGGACAAAGACTTGCCAGGCCATCAACACAAACTCCTGAAAGGAGCTGTGGGAAGAGGGAGACAGTTTCTTTTGACAAAATGGGGGAACATGGAGAGTGGACAATGGTGCATTATGGAAGGCGCAAAAACAGGGACCCCAGATGGAGGGACAACAGTTGCCTTGGTCAACAATATGGGCAGAAAAATTATGGGTGCCGGGGGAGGGATGGTACATATACCCGATGGATGGACTTACACCACATAGGACAACATGCATCAAGACTACAAAGCAATCACAATTCAAACAACTTTTTTGCATTTGTCATTTTCATGGTTTGTAAAAACATACATGAGACCACAAAACCAGTGAAGCCACTATTTTTGTGGCTTTATTGTTTGTAGAACAATGGGACAATTAGGAGAATCCGCCATGTTCAGAATTGTCCAATAGATCCAGATATTTCCTGAGAGCCAGATGTTTCCATTGAATCAAGACTTTTCCATGAGATCCAGGGCTTTGTTTTAATTAAATTGAGGGGTGCTGGATTTGACGCATTTCCCCATTTATTTGCCAACATTGGAAACACCTCCATTATGTGCATCACCTTCATTGTTTGAAACCCATGGTTGCACCTCAGAAATGCACTTCTTGTTGATCATTGTTGCATTGAAACAAGTTTCAGGTTTCTTTTTTATCATGCGAGATGAAACCCAACCAACTTTCATGTATGCATTTGGCATCATTGCACACCTAGCTGTCCATGTATTTCCACAGCGGAGTTGCTGCTTTTGAGGTTCGAACAGATACGGTTTTACTTTTCCCAAATAAGAGCTCATTGATTGGAAAGAATGTCTTCCACACCCCCACAAAAAAGAAACCAAAGAAATATACATTTACATAATAGGAAACTGAATCATTTGGAGGAAATCTTTAAGGCTCAACCACCATGCATTGGACATTTGTTCCCCATGTCAACCAACGAGTCAACATTAGGGGATGGAGTCTGAGATTGTCTCAACCCAACAGCATGAAATGTGCAGACAAATAACACTTTGCAATACCCTCATGTTTATTGTTGTGCCAAAAGTTTTTACCCTTTGCTGACTCTACATTTCCCCCAACATGTTTGCACAGAGTTGTACCACAGATTTGACTAAACATGGGCGGCCGATTGTAGTTGAAAGCCCAGGCAGCATAAATTGCAGGCTTCAAGTGGGACACAACATACAGATGGAACATGCATTAACACTACAAGAAACAATTCAACCACCATGTATTGGACATTTGTTCCCCATGTCAACCAACGAGTCAACATTAGGGGATGGAGTCTGAGATTGTCTCAACCCAACAGCATGAAATGTGCAGACAAATAACACTTTGCAATACCCTCATGTTTATTGTTGTGCCAAAAGTTTTTACCCTTTACTGACTCTACATTTCCCCCAACATGTTTGCACAGAGTTGTACCACAGATTTGACTAAACATAGGCGGCCGATCGTAGTTGAAAGCCCAGGCAGCATAAATTGCAGGCTTCAAGTGGGACACAAGACCTACTTGGCACACAACATACAGATGGAACATACATTAACACTCCAAGAAACAATTCAACCACCATGCATTGGACATTTGTTCCCCATGTCAACCAACGAGTCAACATTAGGGGATGGAGTCTGAGATTGTCCAAACCCAAGAGTATGCAAACAGATGCATGGAACAAAAGGTCTTACAACTTGGAATTTTCTAAAACACTTTATTCAGCTCAAGTACATTTGAAGTCATTAAACTGACAGTGAAAAGTGACTGTCATCCTCAATTGTACCACGGATGTAACCAACATTTAAACATGGGTGGCCCAGCTTAGTTTAAAGCCCACTCACCACGGCAAGGTGTAGGCCTCGAGTGGGGACACAAGACAAGACATTTGGCACACAAGACAAACTCAGACAGGACAACATGCATCAAGACTACAAAGCAATCACAATTCAAACAACTTTTTTGCATTTGTCATTTTCATGGTTTGTAAAAACATACATGAGACCACAAAACCAGTGAAGCCACTATTTTTGTGGCTTTATTGTTTGTAGAACAATGGGACAATTAGGAGAATCCGCCATGTTCAGAATTGTCCAATAGATCCAGATATTTCCTGAGAGCCAGATGTTTCCATTGAATCAAGACTTTTCCATGAGATCCAGGGCTTTGTTTTAATTAAATTGAGGGGTGCTGGATTTGACGCATTTCCCCATTTATTTGCCAACATTGGAAACACCTCCATTATGTGCATCACCTTCATTGTTTGAAACCCATGGTTGCACCTCAGAAATGCACTTCTTGTTGATCATTGTTGCATTGAAACAAGTTTCAGGTTTCTTTTTTATCATGCGAGATGAAACCCAACCAACTTTCATGTATGCATTTGGCATCATTGCACACCTAGCTGTCCATGTATTTCCACAGCGGAGTTGCTGCTTTTGAGGTTCGAACAGATACGGTTTTACTTTTCCCAAATAAGAGCTCATTGATTGGAAAGAATGTCTTCCACACCCCCACAAAAAAGAAACCAAAGAAATATACATTTACATAATAGGAAACTGAATCATTTGGAGGAAATCTTTAAGGCTCAACCACCATGCATTGGACATTTGTTCCCCATGTCAACCAACGAGTCAACATTAGGGGATGGAGTCTGAGATTGTCTCAACCCAACAGCATGAAATGTGCAGACAAATAACACTTTGCAATACCCTCATGTTTATTGTTGTGCCAAAAGTTTTTACCCTTTACTGACTCTACATTTCCCCCAACATGTTTGCACAGAGTTGTACCACAGATTTGACTAAACATGGGCGGCCGATTGTAGTTGAAAGCCCAGGCAGCATAAATTGCAGGCTTCAAGTGGGACACAACATACAGATGGAACATGCATTAACACTACAAGAAACAATTCAACCACCATGTATTGGACATTTGTTCCCCATGTCAACCAACGAGTCAACATTAGGGGATGGAGTCTGAGATTGTCTCAACCCAACAGCATGAAATGTGCAGACAAATAACACTTTGCAATACCCTCATGTTTATTGTTGTGCCAAAAGTTTTTACCCTTTACTGACTCTACATTTCCCCCAACATGTTTGCACAGAGTTGTACCACAGATTTGACTAAACATAGGCGGCCGATCGTAGTTGAAAGCCCAGGCAGCATAAATTGCAGGCTTCAAGTGGGACACAAGACCTACTTGGCACACAACATACAGATGGAACATACATTAACACTCCAAGAAACAATTCAACCACCATGCATTGGACATTTGTTCCCCATGTCAACCAACGAGTCAACATTAGGGGATGGAGTCTGAGATTGTCCAAACCCAAGAGTATGCAAACAGATGCATGGAACAAAAGGTCTTACAACTTGGAATTTTCTAAAACACTTTATTCAGCTCAAGTACATTTGAAGTCATTAAACTGACAGTGAAAAGTGACTGTCATCCTCAATTGTACCACGGATGTAACCAACATTTAAACATGGGTGGCCCAGCTTAGTTTAAAGCCCACTCACCACGGCAAGGTGTAGGCCTCGAGTGGGGACACAAGACAAGACATTTGGCACACAAGACAAACTCAGACAGGACAACATGCATCAAGACTACAAAGCAATCACAATTCAAACAACTTTTTTGCATTTGTCATTTTCATGGTTTGTAAAAACATACATGAGACCACAAAACCAGTGAAGCCACTATTTTTGTGGCTTTATTGTTTGTAGAACAATGGGACAATTAGGAGAATCCGCCATGTTCAGAATTGTCCAATAGATCCAGATATTTCCTGAGAGCCAGATGTTTCCATTGAATCAAGACTTTTCCATGAGATCCAGGGCTTTGTTTTAATTAAATTGAGGGGTGCTGGATTTGACGCATTTCCCCATTTATTTGCCAACATTGGAAACACCTCCATTATGTGCATCACCTTCATTGTTTGAAACCCATGGTTGCACCTCAGAAATGCACTTCTTGTTGATCATTGTTGCATTGAAACAAGTTTCAGGTTTCTTTTTTATCATGCGAGATGAAACCCAACCAACTTTCATGTATGCATTTGGCATCATTGCACACCTAGCTGTCCATGTATTTCCACAGCGGAGTTGCTGCTTTTGAGGTTCGAACAGATACGGTTTTACTTTTCCCAAATAAGAGCTCATTGATTGGAAAGAATGTCTTCCACACCCCCACAAAAAAGAAGCCACAGAAATATACATTTACATAATAGGAAACTGAATCATTTGGAGGAAATCTTTAAGGTTCAACCACCATGCATTTGACATTTGTTCCCCATGTCAACCAACGAGTCAACATTAGGGGATGGAGTCTGAGATTGTCTCAACCCAACAGCATGCAATGTACAGACAAAAAAACACTGCAATATCCTCAAGTTATGTTTATCGTTCTGCAAAGGGTTTTACCCATTACTGTCTGTGCATTTCCCACAACATGTTTGCACAGAGTTGTACCACAGATTTGACTAAACATAGGTGACCGATCGTAGTTGAAAGCCCAGGCAGCATAAATTGCAGGCTTCAAGTGGGACACAAGTCCTACTTGGCACACAACACAGATGGAACATACATTAACACTCCAAGAAACAATTCAACCCACTTTGTTCAACCACCATGCATTTAACATTTGTTCCCCATGTCAACCAACGAGTCAACAGATTAGGGGATGGAGTCTGAGATTGTCTAAACCAAACAGCCTGTAAACAGATGCATGGAACAAAAGGTCTTAAAACTTCTTGGAATTTTCTAAAACAGTGTTTATTCAGCTCAAGTACACTTGGAGCCATTAAATTGACAGTGAAAAGTGACAGTGCATCATCCTCAATTGTACCAAAGATGGCCCATCTTAGTTTAAAGCCCACTCACCACCACGAGGTGTAGGCCTCAAGTGGGGACACGAGACAAGACATTTGGCGCACAAGACAACCTCAGAGGACAACACATCAAGACTACAAAGCAATCCCAATTGCATATGAAATGCCTTAATTAGGAGAATCCGCCATGTTCAGAATTTTCCAATAGATCCAGATATTTCCGCTAAGAGCCAGATGTTTCCATTGAGTCAAGGCTTTTCCATGAGATCCAGGGCTTTGTTTTCATTAAGTTGAGGTGCTGGATTTTACACATTTCCCCATTTATTTGCCAGTATTGGAAAAACCATTCTGTGCATCACCTTCAATGTTTGAAACCCATGGTTGCACCTCAGAAATGAATTTCTTGTTGACCATCATTGTTGCATTGAAACAAGTTTCAGGTTTCTTTTTTACCAGGTGACATGAAACCCAACCAACTCTCATGCATGCATTTGGCATCATTGCACACCTCGATGTCCATGTATTTCCACAGTGGAGTTGCTTTTGAGGTTCGAACAGATAGTTTTACTTTTCCCCAAATAAGAGCTCATTGATTTTGAAGAGGATTGGGAAGAATGTCCAGCATCTGTGGCATTTCACGGATTTTGCAGTTTCAGGACATTTTGCTTCCAAGTCAAGAGGCCCTTCCTCAATTACCCTTCCAGATCCTCCAAAGCATGCTTTTCCTTTAAAACTCCAAGACAAGCAATGCATCCAACCTTTTCTGCTTTGGCTCTTAATGCAACAAAAGATTGTGGATTTTACACTTTTACCCATTGATCATTTTCCAAAAACATTTCAAACACCATAATTGTCATGTGCGTCGCCATTGTTTGAAACTCAGTTGCACTTCAAAAACATTTTTTGTTGAACACCTTTTATTAAACAACTTTCAGGTTTATTCTTTATCAGGCAACATGAAACCCAGCAAACTTTCATGTAGGCATTCATCATTGCACAGCCAACCCAGCTCACACCACATTTTTACAATTAATTTGTTGTTTGACATGAAACCTTGGATACTGGCTCTGAGGTTCAGCTTAGTTTGACAGTTCTCACCCTTTCACATTGAGCTACAAACCCCACAGCAGTCAGTTGAATTGTTTTTTCAGTGTTTATTCCCAACCCATCGCAGTCGGCAGCGGATGCACCAGAGTCAATGGTGATGCCAGACAGTGCAGCGTGTCTCCATGGTAACCAGTAAAGTTCAGTGTCAAAGTCAGCACAGTCAGTCAAAATGGTTCATTTGTGACTCACTACAGCAACCAATGCATTGGATTAGCAACTATACTTCAAAATGCATGTGCACATGATTTTTATTTGGTCATCTGTTGTGTGACGTGACATGCACTCCTACCTCCTTGCATTGGATGTGGTGCATGCAGTGATTCTCAGGTCCAACCGCGCTCCAAGAACGGTCCAATACTGCTTCAACATGGCTCCACAAACCAGTCCTGTGTCATGTGGGAAGAAAGAGTTAAAATGACACTGCCACCATTGAAATGCACATTCAATAGAAACACTTACCTGGTTCCAAACCATTGGCCAAAAGGCTGATGTCATCTGTAGAACAGCAAACAATTCTAACAATCACCAAGTAGAAAGACTCACCTGACTAAACAGTTTGGCCTCCACAGAGTAGAATCAGTCATCTGGCTCCAAACTGTTGGGCTGATGACATCTAGAGAACAGAGGAGGAAAAAGTAAACATATTTTACCATTGAAATATAGATCCAGTAGAAACACTGACCTGGCTGCAAACTGTTGGCCAAAAGTCCAATGACACCTGGAGAAAAGACGAACATTTTTAAAACATGTTTTCACCAAATATATATATCCAGGAGATACTTACCACAACTGATGACTTCCCAAGGTTCACATTTCTTAGGTGTCTCTGTATCACTCAGATCAACCACTCCCTTGATGTGTGGGATTTGAATGTTTGATATATTGTAAGAAGCTTTAATTATTCACAAGACATTGATATAAACTTTTTCAAGGGTGTCCTGGTAGAAGTGCATACAATAAATTTACAGTGTCAGTAATACTAAAATGTTCAAAATAGCAAGACAATTTCATGAAATATGAAAGTACAGCCACAGAGTACATGAAAGATAAGGGTCAAAAAACAAAGTTTAAAATAAGTTTGGTAAAACAGTGACTTGTTTCCAACTGGTGTAAAGGGCCCCAAACTCTCCCTGTGAGACCAGCCCTGATTTTATATCATTCTGTAAAGTATTCCATGAATATGAAGAACGCATGAAGGCTTTTATGCCCAGTTCCATTTGAATTGTTGGAATTGTGAGTACAAATAAGTCTTTATACCACAGACTGTAGTTATTTTAGTTTTTGCATCATAACTGCAACAGTACAGAGGCAGCAAACCAAGAAGTGCTTTAGACAAAACCAAGCCAGTGAATGTGTCTGCATAGAGATCGAGCTGTTGTAGCAACTTTTGTATTTGTTTCTTGGGGATTTATCTAGTTTGTAAAAAACAAAGTGCAATCAACTTTATAGCAAACATGACATTCCTTGATCAGGAGAATCAGACAGGCAGGCTTTTCCTGAGACCCAGTTTTTTTTAAACCACAACAGAAGAGGCATTGATCTAATACTTATTTGCTCACAACATTGAAAACGCCACCATAATGTTCATCATGTGCTTCAACATCATTCATTGATCCTAACTGACCCATCATTGGTTTCACAAATGCATTTCAACTGAAAACAATTTCTGCTTTGAACCAAGCTTCAGGTTTCTCTTTATCAGCTGACATGAAACCCAACAAACTTTCATGTGCACATTTGGTGTCATTGCACACCCAAATCAGCCCATTTTGTACCCTTGATTGGTTGTTTGCCATGAAACCTTGATGCGATCCCTTACACCTGCTGCTAGGTCAAGCTTAGCCTTCGAGTTTGTAGCCCACTCATCATGACAAGGTGCCGGCCTCAAGTAGGGACAAGACGTACTTTGCACACAAGACAAACCCAGACAGGACAGCATACAGGAACAAGACTAACAAATGGTATTGCAGCTGTGAAATCTTGACAATTAAAATTTAAACCAATATGAAATAACTTGGGAGAATCTACTAAATCCAGGCTTTTCCACTGAATCAAGGTTGGTTTTTTTCTTTACTACAATAAAAAGGTGCTGATTTAACCTGTTTTCCCATTGATTTGCCAACAACATTGTAAACGCCACCATCATTTTCATAATGTGCATCACCATTGTTTGAAACTCAAAGTTGCATCTCAGAAATGCATTTCTTTTTGAACACCATTTTTACCTTGAAACAAGTTTCAGCCCTTTGTTTAATCAGCTGACATGAAACCCAACAAACTTTCATGTATGCATTTGGCATCATTGCACACCTGAACCAGCTCTGTCAAACCATTTTGTACCACTGATTTGTTGTTCGGCATGAAACTTTGGATGTGATCTTATGGTGGCTGTAGGTCCAGCTTTGCATTTATGATCCTGGGATGAAAAACAGTTTGCCTGCTTTCCTTTTCCTCCTTGTGGTCTTGACTGATTGGTTGAGAAAGATTCACTCCATTGGATATTTTCCTTCAGTCTCACATCCTCTTGTTCATTATGCGATGGTTTGAGTCCTCCATGTCCAGGCATTTCCAAGGTTGAGCTGCTGGATTAAAGGTTCCGACAGATGTCATTTTACTTTTCACAATAAGAGCTCATTGCTTTTTAAGAGGCTTGGGAACATCCAGTTTCTCTGGCATTTGACTGGTTGTTTTGCAGATGTTGCAGCAAGGTTTGCTTCCAGGTCAAGCAGCTCTTCCTCCGTTATTCTTTCTGCTCCTCCAAAGCATATCTTTCCTTCACAAATGCAGCCTTTTCAGCATCTGCTCTTACTGCAGTAGAAGAGGGGCTGGATTTTATACTTTTATCTTGATTTGTCAACATTTGATCCACCACCATAATTATGTGCATCACCATTGTTTACAACCCAGTTGCACCTCAGAAATACATTTCATGTTGAACACCATTTCTTTCAACAACTTTCAGGTTCCGTTTTTAAATCAGGGGAACTTTAAACCAAAGAAACTTTCATGTATGCATGTGACATTGCACAACCGATCCAGCTCCATCACCATTTTCTTTTTAACAATTTGTTGTTTGACATGAAACCTTGGATGCCATCCCCTATGCTGGCTGCTAGGTTAGGGTTAGCCTTTGACAGTTTTCAGCCCTTCACATTTAGCCACAAACCCCTCAGCAGTCAGTTGAATCATGTGTTTTTTCAGTGTTTATTCCCACACCATCACTGCAATCAGCGGCAGACACCAGAGTCAATGGGGACATCAATCATAGCGCTGCATACCTCCATGGTAATCGGGAAGTAAAAGTTCAGTGTCAAAAAGTCCTGCAACTTGCTATAGCAACCAATGCATTGAATTAACAACTATTCTTGCAAATACAAGTGCAAATGATTTTTATTTAGACATTGTGTGACGCTACATGGAAATCTACCTCCTTGCGTTGGGCGCCATGCATGCAGGGATTTTCATGTCCATGCGGCTCCAAGAACACTCCAACACTGCTCCACACCAACTACAAAGCCCAGCATAGGATGAGAAGTAAAATATGCAAGCCAACATGCTGTCACCATTGAAATACTGATCTAGTAGAAACACTCACCTGGCTCCAAACTGTTTGGCCTTGATGTCCATGAGAAACATCCATGTGGCTCTAAATCATTGGTCATGGGGCTGATGTCACCTAGAGAACAGAATAAATGTTTAGTCAATCATCATTGAAACAAACATCCAGTAGAAACACTCACCTGGCTCCAAACTGTTAGCCATTAGGCCAATGTCACCTGGAGTAAAACATTTTTACAAAGATACTCTCACCTTTGAAATGTACATCTAATTGGAACACTCACCTGGCTCCAAACCGTTTAGCCTTGATGTCCAAGAGAAACATCCATGTGGCTCTAAATCATTGGTCATGAGGCTGATGTCACCTGAAGAACAGAAATGTTTAGTCAATCATCATTGAAACAAACATCCAGTAGAAACACTCACCTGACTCCAAAGCATTTGAGCTCTACATCAAGAACACCAACTCAAAATTGTAGGCCAGTCGGGTGATGACACCTGGAGAACAGAAGGAATCAAGTCAAAATATCACCATGGAAATAAACATCCAGTAGAAACACTCACCTGGCTCTGAAGCATTTAGTCTCCACCTCCAGTTGAAACACTCACCTGGCTCCAAACCGTTTGGCCTTGATGTCCAAGAGAAACATGTGGCTCTAAATAATTGGCCAATAGGCTGATGTCACCTAGAGAACAGAATAAATTAGTCAATCATTGAAATACACATCAATACACTCACCTGACTCTAAAGCATTTAAGCTCAACAACTCGAAATTGTAGGCCATTCGTGTGATGGCACCTGGAGAACAGAAGCAATCAAGTCAAAATATCACCATGGAAATAAACATCCAGTAGAAGCACTCACCTGGCTCCAGACCTCTTGACCTTGATTTCTAAGAGAAACACCCACATGGCCATTGGATTGATGATCTAAAGACTTAGGAGAAACATTTTTTAAAACATTGTCACTGTAGTGACTTAAAAAAAATGTCTCACTAAAGTTCAAGTTATGACAATATGGATATGAATATATGATACAATATGTTCAAAAATATATGCAACCCCAATTCCCCTCCCTTCTCTATCACTCTTGAACAGGACAGAAGTTCTTGCTGCCCAAACCAGCCACCTCCAAACCAGTTAAAGAGCAGCCTGGAATGACTGCCTCCCACCCCATGGTGAAAAGGAAGATTTCACTCCAGTGATGTTCACCTTCTGCATTAGATGACCAGAGTAAAATGTTGACAAGCTTCCCGAGTCAGAGAAGGCAAAAGTTCCCATCATGTCACTTCCAAGTTGTTTCACTGAAGAATGGATGGGATACACCAGTCCTCCAACTCCTTTATGTCCACATGCCTGGGGTGAAAATTGTTGGTCTGCTTTCCTTTTCCTCCATGTGGTCATGACTGGATGGTTGAGGAGATTGACTCCATTGGACATTCTCCTTCATTCTCACATCCTCCGTTTGTGATAGTTTGAGTCCTCCAGGTCCAGGAGTTTCCAAGGTTGAGTTGCTGGATTTAAGGCTCTGACAGATGTCATTTTACTTCTTCAAATTATAGCTCATTACTTTTTAACCAGCTTGGGAACATCCAGTATCTTGCATTTGATGAATCCTTTTTGCAGTTGTTGCAGTAATGTTTCCTTCCAAGTCAAGCAGCTCTTCCACCTTAGTTATTCTTCCTGCTCCTCCAAAGCAGACCTTTATTTAAAAATGCAGCATGAGAAATGCATGTAGCAGTGCTGCATTTTACACTTTTGCCCATTGGTTATTTGTCAACAACATTTGAAACACCATAATGTGCATCACCATTGTTTGAAACCCAGTTGCACCTCAAACACATTCCTTGTTGAACACCATTTTTGCTTTCAAGCAACTTTCAGGATTTTTTGTTTATTTTAAATCGGGGAAATGAAACCCAACAAACTTTCACATACGCATGCAGCATCATTGCACAAACGAACCAGCTCCGTCACCATTTTCTTTTTAATAATTTGTTTGACATGAAACCTTGGCTGCCATCCCCTATGCTGGCTGCTAGGTTCAGCTGAGCCTTTCACATTTAGCCACAGACCTCTCAGCAGTCAGTTGACTGTTTTTTCAGTGTTTATTCCCACACCATTAACGATGGACACACCAGAGTCAATAGGGACATTAGCCATAGCGCTGCATGCTTCCATGGTAACCAGGAAGTAAAAGTTCAGTGTCAGTCAGTCAAAAAGTCCTGTAACTTGCTACAGCAACCAATGCATTGGATTACCAACTACCCTTCAAAATACAAGTGCATATGATTTTTATTTGTATTGTGTGATGCTACACGCAATTATACCTCCTTGCTTTGGACGCCATGCATGCATTGATTTTCCAGTCCAACACTACTCCAACATGACTCCACACTCCAACTCCAAAGCCCAGCATAGGAGGAGAAGTGAAAGATGTAAATCAAAATGCTGTGACCATTCAAATACAGATATAGCAGATCGACTCACCTGGCTCTAAAGCATTTGGCCTCCACCGCCAGTAGAACCATTCACCTGACTCCAAATCATTGGCCACTAGACTGATGTCACCTGAAGAACAGAAAAGGAATAGAGTCAAATTCTTAACCATTTAAATGTATATCCAGTAGAAACACTCACCTGGCTCCAAACGGTTGGCCATTGGTCTGGTGACACCTGAAGAACAGAAAATAATGCAAGTTAAAATATCACCATTGAAATGCACATCCAGAAGAAACACCCACCTGGCTCCGAAGTATTTGGCCGTGACATGCAGTATAAAAACACACCTGGAGCCTTTCAGCTGATGTCACCTGGAGAAAATAAATCAAGTCAAATATTATTGAAACACAACTCCAATAGAAACACTCACCTGGCTCCAAACTGTTGGCCATTAGGCCAATGTCACCTGGAGAAAAACATTTTTACAAAGATACTCTCACTATTGAAATGTACATCTAATTGAAATACTCACCTGGCTCCAAACCGTTTGGCCTTGATGTCCAAGAGAAACATGTGGCTCTAAATCATTGGCCATTAGACTGATGTCACCTAGAGAACAGAATAAATGTTAGTCAATCATTGAAATAAACAGCCAGTAGAAACACTCACCTGACTCCAAAGCATTTAAGCTCCATGTCTTAAACACCAACTCGAAATTGTTTTCCATTAGCATGACGACACCTGGAGAACAGAAAAGGAATAGAGTCACAATATCACCATTGAAATGCATATCCAGTAGACCAGGGGTGTCAAACAGATCCTCGAGGGCCGAAGCTCTGCACGTTTTCCACGTCTCCCTCCACTGAATGTCCTGATGCTTCATCACCACATTCAGCACAAAGCCAGATAACGAGCTGCTCATTGCAATCAGCTGTGTGGAAGCAGGGAGACATCCAAACCGTGCAGGGCTGCGGCCCTCGAGGACTGGAGTTCCACACATGTGCAGTAGACACTCACCTGGCTCAAAATCATTGGCTGACGACACCTGAAGAAAAGACTTGAGAAACAGTTTGACAACATTGTCACCGTCGCGACTTCTAACCAACAAAAGTCATGGGCTGAAGTTGGAATTCTGCACCGCTGACTCGTTCCACAGAACACCCCACTTGTGTTCTTTAGTGTACAGGTTTATTTGGACTGTCAGGCAGAGAAGGAACATCTTTCTCACTGGAGTTTAAATGACAATATGGACATTTGAATATACAATGATACTATATGATATACGATACATTCAACAAAAATGCAATCCCAAGTCACCCTCTGCCACACAGGACAATAGAAACCTTCCAATCAACCCACATCAGCAACACCCACGTGACATCAGCAATGAAACATTGCATGATACGGCTCCTACAGTCACCATCAAAATACACATCAAGGAGATACTGAACTGATGACTGAGAAGGTAGATGAACTTCCTGGGTCTGAGAAGGCAAAAGTTCCCATCATGACACTTCCAAGTTGTTTTTGCTCATGGAAGAATGGATGGGATACACCAGTCCTCTAACTCCTTTATGTCCACATGCCTGGGGTGAAAATTGTTGGTCTGCTTTCCTTTTCCTCCATGTGGTCATGACTGGATGGTTGAGGAGATTGACTCCATTGGACATTCTCCTTCATTCTCACATCCTCCGTTTGTGATAGTTGAGTCCTCCAGGTCCAGGAATTTCCAAGGTTGAGTTGCTGGATTGAAGGCTCTGACAGATGTCATTTTACTTCTTCACATAATAGCTCTTTACTTTAAGAGGCTTGAGAACAGTCAGTATATGGCATTTGACAGATGATTTCGCAGTTGTTGCAGCAATTTTTACTTCCAAGTGGCTCTTCCTTAGTCATTCTTCCTGCTCCGCCAAAGCATGCCTTTCCTTTAAAAAAAAAAAAAAAACCAGCACGAGCAATGCCTGCAGCCTTTTCTGCATCTGCTCTTAATGCAACTGAAGGTGCTTCATTTAACACTTTTACCCATTGATTTGTCAGCACCACAATTATATGCTTGACTTCCATTGAAACCCAGTTGCACCTCAGAAATGTTTCTTGTTGAACACCATTGTTTTCAAACAACTTTCAGGTTCTCCCCTTTCAATCAGGGGAAACGAAACCCAACAAACTTTCACATGTGCATGTGGCATCATTGCACAACCCAACCAGCTCCGTCACCATTTTTAAACAAGTTGTTTGACATGAAACCTTGGATGCCATCCCCTATGCTGGCTGCTAGGTTAGGGTTAGCCTTGGACAGTGTTCAGCCTTTCACATTTAGCCACAAACCCCTCAGCAGTCAGTTGAATCATTAGTTTTTTCAGTGTTTATTCCCACACCATCACCACAGTCAGCAGCAGACACCAGAGTCAATTGGGACACCAACCATAGCGCTGCATGCGTCCATGGTACCCAGAAGTAAAAGTTCTGTGTCGAAAAGATCTGCAACTTGCTACAGCAACCAATGCATTGGATTAACAATTATCCTTCAAAATACAAGTGCATAAGATTTTTATTTGGATATGTATTGTGTGATGCTACATGCAATTCTACCTTGTTGCGTTGGGCGCCGTACATGCAGTGATTTTCCAGTCCAACACGGCTCCACACTCCAACTCCAAAGCCTAACAGAAGTGAAAGATGTAAAACATGCCATGACAATTGAAATACACTTGTAGTAGAAAGACTCACCTGACAAATTTTAAGGTCAAATTATTTAGCAATGAAATATATATCCAGTAGAAACACTCACCTGCAAAAATCTACCTTGCCAGACTGGAACCGTCTCTCCCACAGTTGAAGACATGCAGGTGTTCGGAATCTAAAAAGTCCAACAAATTATACATTTTAAATATTTATCAAATCAAAAACTAAGTCGAACCACTTCAGCTCATACATTATAAAATAAGACTTTGAACCATTTTAAGATGTTTTGCAATTGAATTCACCAATTGAGACACCAAACAAATGCTGCCTCAGCTGCTCTCACTCAGGTGTGTCTCAGTGCAGGAAGAATGCTCAGGTGAGCCAACCACTCCTTTTTATAGACTCCGCCCTCTTCTTGCAGACTTCCTTTCACAACTTACTTCCTGTTGCCACCCCGTCAGACACATGCAGTAGAAACAATTACATCACTCATCAGTTTACTTCTGCCTCCACCACAGTGACTCAATTCTGATTATCCAATAGCTCAGGAACAATCATTCCTGGATAAGCCACTTCTCTAGAGTGTCCTGCAGTGGAAAACTGAACAAGGGAGACCACCATCAAATAACTAAAAGAGTTAGAACAGGTGTGACAAAGAAAAAGGTTCATTAAATAATTGAAGACTGGCAGAGTTGGAGACTTTGCATTTGTGCCAAACACCTATACATACAATTAAACCAGATGCGCTGTTGCTTAACTGAAAAACTAAACTGTCATTTTGATCCGGAGATCAAAATTCTTAAATATATTTTTTTAAAGCTTTAACTTATTTCTTTTATCAATATTTTTTATTATTATTTGTAAAGCACTGTGAATTGCCCCATTTTTAACTCGTACTCTCAAATTAGTCTTGGTTACAATGGAACCAGCATCACCGTCCCATAACTAAAGAACTGGAATATCCTGAGATTTATGAATATAGCTAAAGGGAGCGCGAGGCTCCAGGTGGGCGTTACCTGGCCAAAGTGTATAGAAAGGAAGATCCTGACATTTAACCACCGGCTGTGATTAAATGTCCTGAAACACACTACAAACCACTGGCTGTGGTTAAATGTCCTGAAACACACTACAAACCACTGGCTGTGGTTAAATGTCCTGAAACACACTACAAACCACTGGCTGTGGTTAAATGTCCTGAAACACACTACAAACCACTGGCTGTGGTTAAATGTCCTGAAACACACTACAAACCACTGGCTGTGATTAAATGTCCTGAAACACACTACAAACCACTGGCTGTGGTTAAATGTCCTGAAACACACTACAAACCACTGGCTGTGGTTAAATGTCCTGAAACACACTACAAACCACTGGCTGTGATTAAATGTCCTGAAACACACTACAAACCACTGGCTGTGGTTAAATGTCCTGAAACACACTACAAACCACTGGCTGTGATTAAATGTCCTGAAACACACTACAAACCACTGGCTGTGGTTAAATGTCCTGAAACACACTACAAACCACTGGCTGTGATTAAATGTCCTGAAACACCCTACAAACCACTGGCTGTGATTAAATGTCCTGAAACACACTACAAACCACTGGCTGTGATTAAATGTCCTGAAACACACTACAAACCACTGGCTGTGGTTAAATGTCCTGAAACACACTACAAACCACTGGCTGTGATTAAATGTCCTGAAACACACTACAAACCACTGGCTGTGGTTAAATGTCCTGAAACACCCTACAAACCACTGGCTGTGATTAAATGTCCTGAAACACACTACAAACCACTGGCTGTGATTAAATGTCCTGAAACACACTACAAACCACTGGCTGTGGTTAAATGTCCTGAAACACACTACAAACCACCGGCTGTGGTTAAATGTCCTGAAACACACTACAAACCACCGATGTGGTTAAATGTCCTGAAACACACTACAAACATAGTAAGGAAAATAGTGCAAAAAGGAGGGTGGGGGTGTAAAGGAGGTAAGGTGCACAGTCCAGTCCTGAGAGCAATACAATATGTTGTGTGTAATTTACAGGAAATAAATATGATACTATATACAGATGTGTTCACATTGTGGGTGGAAAGTAAAAATTATGTTGCACATTATAAAGTATTATTGCACATTATAAAGTGTAGACCAGTTGTGTTCACATTAGGTGGGTATGGAACGTAATGAAAGGAATGCACACAGAGAGGTGCTAGACTGTAAAGTCAGTGCAGATGAGAGTTCACAGTGGTTATGGCTTTGGAGAAAAAACTGTTCTTGAGTCTGTTTGTCTTAGACCTGATGACCCTGTAGCACCTTCCTGAGGGCCGCAGGTCAAACAGGTCAGAGCCAGGGTGGGAGCTGTCCTTCATGATGTTCATGGCTCTGCTGAGGCAGCGGGAGGTGTAAATGTCCGTCAGGGAGGGGAGAGGGCAGCCGACGATCCTCTGTGCTGTCTTTACCACTCTCTGGAGCCTCTCCCTGTCTGCAGCAGTGCAGCTGCCATACCATGTTGTGATGCAGTATGTCAGCAGGCTCTCAATGGATGAGCGGTAGAAGGTCAGCAGCAGGTTGGAGTCCAGGTTGTACTTCTTGAGGAAGTGCAGCCACTGCTGAGCCTTCTTACTGATTGCAGTGATGTTCTCTGTCCAGGAGATGTTGTTGGAGATGAGGACGCCAAGAAACCGGAAGGTGTGGACCCTCTCCACACACTTGCCGTTGATGTAGAGGGGGGCTCGGTCGGTGCTGTGTTTCCTGAAGTCGACGATGATCTCCTTAGTTTTCTTGGTGTTCAGAGCAAGGTTGTTCTCTGAGCACCAGTCTGCCAGCTTCCAGACCTCCTCTCTGTAGGCTGCCTCGCCCCCCTTCGAGATGAGTCCGACCACCGTAGTGTCGTCCGCGAACTTCACTATGAGGTTGTTGTTGTGGGTCGGACTGCAGTCGTAGGTGTAGAGGCAGTACAGGAGAGGGCTCAGCACACAGCCCTATGGGGAACTCAGCGTGCGGGTGGAGGAGAGGTGGGGGCCAAGTCTCACAGTCTGGGGCCGGTTGGAGAGAAAGTCCTTAATCCAGGCACATGTGAGGGGGTGGGAGGCCTTATTGTCCGGTATTATTGTATTAAAGGCAGAACTGTAATCCACAAAGAGCATCCGGACGTAGCTCTGCTGTTGCTCCAGGTGGTGCAGAGCAAAGTGGAGAGCTCAGGAGAGCCCACAACATCCTCAGGGTCTCATCACACCACTGTCATCTCTTTGAAATTCTGGCATCAGGGAGGTGTTTCAGGGCAATAATGACAAAAACAAACCGACTTAAAAACGGTTTCCTCCCCAGAGCTGCTGTCGCCCTGAATGCCTCAAACACCAACGAACCCTGAACTGCTGTTTTATCCGCTTTCCTGTAAATACCCCCTGGGGACTGTAGGTTTATATATATATATATATATATATATATATAGGTTTTATGTCTGCACTATTCTATTTATTTTTGCAGTTTTATGGATCTTTGTTGTTTTTCACACCAATACACTAATTATCATGCACTTTTCCGTTGTTGGCACTGTTTTCTATGAGAGCTATTATTTTTAATTTCATTGTGCAAATACAACAAAATAATTGTATTCTATTTCTATCAACACTGAATGTTTCCTCATTGTAAAGCTGGATCCAGAGTTTCTGCCTGTTGCCTGCACCAGACGGCCAGGAACCTGCTGCTGCAAACAGTCTGAGCTGTGAACGCCACTGAGTCATCTATTGCATTGTAGCTCTTCTTCCAAAACATTTTCTCAAAGAAAACTAAACAAAACAATGGTGAAAAATGCTCAACTTCAAGCAATCCCAGATGTGTAATGAAGCAATGGCACACATATAAGCTAATGTATTTTCAAGAAAATAATTTAACCCTAACCAAACAAACATTCTTTGTACATCTCTGTTGTCTCTGTAATATAATTCGATTGGGGGGGGGTTGTCTCTTGATTGGGTTGTCAAACATGATGCCTCTGGAAGGGACCAGCAGCCCTCAGGTACTGCCATCACAGGGAAACAAGAAACAGAAGGAATAGAAATGTTAAAAGTCATCCATTTGCCAGTTTTAACTGATTCAGTCACTCACCTCAGATGAATCATGGATGAGAGTTGCAGAAAGCACAGACACTGTGTTTTAGGGTCAGCTCAATAAAATACTACAAGAAAAACTAAATAAAATGATGTCCTGATGTTTTCAAGGTCGGGTCAGTAAAATACTATTGAACTTATTCCACTCCACTCTCTTTCAATTCAAATCTACTTCCACTGATTCTCCCAGTAAACTATAGGCTGCTGTTTGTATCTCACCAATAAAACTGCAATAAAACATAAGAACCGACACTGACACAAGTATTTTAAAGTGGGACCACATGGAAGCTGAGACTATCAGACTGCATCATATCAGCCATCCAGGGACCAGTGGAGCCTCCAGGCTGTTCCTGCAATGTTGGTATCGGGAAAGTCTTATAGCCTCAATATTCTGGATGGTAATCCTCTGAGATCAGTTTTAATAACTACAACACCAGTAGTAAGC
This sequence comes from Blennius ocellaris, assembly GCF_963422515.1. Classification (NCBI taxonomy): domain Eukaryota; kingdom Metazoa; phylum Chordata; class Actinopteri; order Blenniiformes; family Blenniidae; genus Blennius; species Blennius ocellaris. The sequence continues at coordinate 43,045 of NC_137670.1, forward strand.
TGAAGTGAGCGACGATACAAACAAGGGTACTAAACCAGAAGTTTGATCATCTTTCGATGCAATATGGGAAAGTTTTAGTAGAAATAAAGTCAACATGACAGTGGAGGAGGCAGCGTGACAGTGGAGCCTCTCACTGGTGGTCTGCAGCCTGTCGCACCTTCTCAGAATTCTCCTGGATAAGCAGTGAAAAGAAACCAATTCAGGCTGTACAAAACATTACTTCAAATTTGTTAGAGAAATGTGTCTGTAGTTCATAACCTTCTGCAACTGCATCAATGTTTTGTTTGGATTTTTACAAGAAAAGCAATTTTATTTTTATTAAAATACAATCATGGAGGCAAAGCAGTAAAAAAACCAACAACATGACTCTCGAGCTCACAAACATGTTTAATGAACAATCTAGAGTCCATAATCAATGTTTTCAATCAAACTCAACAAGAGCACAGAAAAACTGACAACTCAAAATTATGCTTTTGGTTTTTGTGTATATTAAAATGCATTACATTCTGAAAGGATGCACACTAAATGCAGTTTTTTAAATAACTGTCAGAATTAACCTGAAATGTTAAGAAAAAGGTGCAATGTCAGCTCTTTATGCAGCCTTTAACATGTTTCACACATTCACCACAGTCTGGTTTGATGAGTTTTTTGCCCTGTGCTCTTTAGTTTTGAGACCGTTGTCATGACCGCCACTCTGACAGGAACAGTGCGCACCCCCCCCCCCCCTCCCCCCATGGACGAATGAGGAACATCACTCTTATTTAACGCCTTGATGAATATTTTGACATTTTTAAGTGACTGAAACCGACTTCAGGTCACATGTTAGACACACTGAATGTAATATTTTGGCCAGTCAGAGGTCAGAGAGGGGATCTGCATCATGTCCTGGAGGCAGTCCATGCGGGACTTCAGGGACATGATCTTGGGGGGGTGTGCCTTCTTGAGTTCCCTCTGGACATGAGCTATTTGGCTTCTTGTGGACCAACATGTGTCTCTTCAGGTCTCCCTTTCTGGTGAAGCCTCGTGCACACACAGCACAGCTGAAGGGTTTCTCTCCCGTGTGGACCATCATGTGCGACTTCAGATAGGACTTCTTGAGGAATGCCCGGCTGCACAGCTCACATTTGAAAGGTTTCCTGCCTGTGTGCACATTCATGTGGCTGATCAAGACGCCCTGCTCAGTGAATCTCTTGCTGCAGATTTGGCATCCAAAGGGCTTTTCGCCAGAGTGGACTCTCATGTGCCGCCTGAAGTTGAATGGGTGTCTGAATCTCTTCCCGCATTCGTCACACTGGAACGGTTTCTCTCCGGTGTGAACGCCCATGTGCGCCCTGAGGTTCGCCTTCCGGTTAAATGTTTGTCTGCAGATGTCACAGCCAAACACTTTCTCACCTGTGGGGACCTTCACCTGTGACTCCATGTCCTGCATCAGCCTTAAACGTTTATCACCCAGTAAATGGCTCAGAGGAATTCCTGAGTTATAAGACACATGTCTCTGACAAGGCTGCTTGAAGAGACTCTCCGGGACGACCACAATGGTTTTGGCATCAGCGTTCACACTCGCCTTCGTCACTGCTCTTATCCCCGTGCTCCTGTCAAAGTTTGAAGTTTCAGATTCAAAAATGGGCAGTGACTTCTGCCAGCTATCGTCATCATTATCATCAGTTTCAGAGTCAAACAGAGACTCAACTTCTTCGATTCTCACTTCATTCTCAAAGGTGTTGGACATCCTCCAGTCAGTGCTCAGTCCTTGACAGTCCACATCAGCACTCTGCCGTGTGTCTTCACTTTTCACATGGACAGCAGTGACCAGACACCTGCTCCCCTCCTCCTCCTCCTCCTCCTCCTCCTCCTCTTCCTCCTCTTCCCCGAGCTTGGGGAGCTGCTCTCCTTCCTGATAGGTCGCAAGCTCCTCCTGTTCCAACTTCACAGAGTGGAGGTCTGAATCCTGCTGGGTGTCAGCAGGGCTGCATGGATGTAAAATGTCTGCCTGTTGAACATCTGCAAACAGAAGAGACACAAAGACATACCAACAGCCAAACATAAGATGCTTTTTTCATTATAAACAGGTTTTCTTCAAAATGCTTGACATAAACATTTAAAAGCATGAAGCAGATCATGAAACAACAGAAAACATAACTGTCTGCCCAGCCTGTCACACCAAAATAATGAGCAGTCTGGGCAGCTCTGCTCGAACTGCTGCCTCCGCCACCCGGCCTGGATAAGTGGCAGAAAATGGATCATTGGTCATTTGAATGTGAATTAAATACAGGTTTGAGACGTCTGTTCCCAAATATTGAAAATTGAAGTGTTGTATTTTTAAAAACACACACAAAAAAAATCAGGGTAATTGCACACAAACACTAGAAGATTATTCCACTGAAAAAGTTTAATTTGCAACAACAACAATGTGTTGTTTACCTAAAACAAAATTAAATGTATGTAGAAGCCATTTGTCACCCAGCTGTTATGCTATTTTGTTTTTAGTGTACTTGTCTTGAACTAGTGATTGGTTCCTGGGCAACGCTGCAGGGTCAGGGTTAGCTAGAGCTGCAGGCGACGGTCAGGGTCATGAGGATGGTGCAGTTAGTTTACGTGACAACATTGAATCTGTTGCAACCATGTGAAATAAGGATAATTAATTATGCCTTAAAATACAAAACTGTTGAGCCAAGAAACCAGGAACAATACTGTCATGATGATGAAAGTATTCAAGCAAGGTTTCTAGCCACTCAGTCAATCTTTTACACGGTCTCTAAACATTCCAGTCAATGAGCCGGGTCAATACTGAAGATAACCGGTTGGTAAGCTGGTGAAACATGATCATACAACTGGGCTAAACCAGATCTACCGTCATGACACTGAACTGGGTTCAAGCAACTCAGATTTGTTAGTCAACTTCAAACAATGAACCTCCAGAAAATTGTAGCTGAAATGGTGACAGCTAATATGGCGAGTGAGGAGGTACAAACCTGATGTGGACAGCTGAGGTGCACCAGTGTTTCCAGCCTCCTGTATTGTGTGGCGTCGCTTTCTCTTTTTACAGTCAGACAGCTTCCTCTCATAATCTATGATTGTACTTTCAAAAAGTTTAATTATTTCTTCTGCTGCTGCGTCCAGCTGCTGTTTCACCAGCTTTCTCATGGCCTCCTGTTTAGACATGTTTACTCCAGAAGAGTCCTGGACCTGTATGGATGGGACAATAGGATTAAATGGGGAAATCCTTTTCCCACAGAAGAGTCAAAGATTTCTGGTTGCTCTGGTGTGTTCTCTGCCGAGGGATACTCTGCATTAACACTTTTGTATCATCTCTGTGCCCAGGTTCAACCACCCAAACACACATACATACATACATACATACATACATACATACATACATACATACATACATACATACATACATACATACATACGTTACTAAGCAACACAGCTTTGCTGAGCTTTCTGTCTCCCTCCATTGCATGCTACTGCTCCTGAGCTCCAACTGGACCTACAACACCAAGGGCTGCTGGCCATCAACAAGAAATGCTGAAAAACACAGGTATGTGAACACAAAAATGATATTAATACTAATAAAATCACAACTATTAATTTATTTTAGATATTACAGATATATGTGGCTGTGAGTAGGGTTTAGCAGATAAATAACAAACAAGTTGTTACAAAACAAGAGTTATTCATGTTGCAGCACATTGATTATTTTGGATTTACAGAAAATATGTAATTTATTTGATGTAAAGAAAAACAATAAACAGTTAGAAATCGCTGATTTCACCATTTACTTGCACCAACATTTTGACATGTGTTCGATTTTTGACGGACGTTCTGTTTAAATATATTAAATACTAACAATAACAATAACAGTGCAAACTGGATGTGTGCGTCGCTATAAACCGTCCGGGTGCCACATTCATATCTCTACATTTCGCTTGTCGCTTAAAACCTCTAAACCGAGGAGTTATCGACATACTAATGTTGGTCAACATGTTTTTGTAGTACTCGGAGCTAACCTAATCCACTTCGTAAGGATAAACGACAATTAGTAGTCTCCGTTAATAATCGTAACTTAAACATTTCTCGACAAGCGCCAACAGCGAGCCGGTTCAGAAACGCTCTGCATCACAATTACGAGGTTATTATTCTTACCTCCGGGTAAGTTTACAGTGACATTCTAAAAACAATCCACACTCAAACCCGTTTTTTTAATGTTCAGAGTTTGAACTCGTGATGTTTATATATTGCTTCGTTTCAGACGATGGACCAGATAGGTGTCTGTGCTGATGCCTGTTAAAAAATAACCAAATACCACGAAAAAAAAAAAGTCTTCCTGTGTTTATATTTTTCTTCCATCTCTTATTCAAAGACGTTTACTAAAACTATTAAACAGTTGCCGAAGATTAAGAGAGAAAAATATTATGTAGAATGGGTGCAAAATATAAATATTCAATTAATTAATGAAACGCATTAAAGGTTTTAGTTCTACTCTGATTATTCTTGTTCTGATACAATAAAAGCCAAATTCAGGGAACACATAATAGACTGTGAGAATAATAGTTAGACGCAATGAAACCAACAGACAGGAGATAAGATCCAACCCACACACAAAAGCATATCCAAGATTAAAGTGAGACGAAATCAAGAAAAAATTATCTGAAATCTCTCTTGGATTTCAGTATTTCAAAGAAAATGATTGAGACTCCTGATATGATTATTATTACCTTATTTTATTTCATTTTTGTCTCAGTCAAATGAAAAAAATTAACATCATAAATGTTTGCCTTTTTTTCCTGGGACGATCCTAATAATAAATAAACATTGAGAATAGAATAGAATAGAATGACTTTGAAGTAACTTGGGGGGGGTGGCTGGCTTATCAAAGTCACTATCAATTCACCTTCCATTGTGAAATTAAAGGGGACATTCTGTCTTCTTTTTTAAAAATAAAAATCATAACTTAAAAGAAATGCGAGTCCAAACTCTGGCTTGTGTGAATATTTTTTGTAGAAATTGAAATTAACTACAAATTAAAATATAAGGTATTGTGGCTGACTTTCTCTGACTTTTCTATCAGCCAATCAGGACGCAGTGTGTCACTCGTACTTTGCGCACGCGGCTCCTCAGCCAATCGGGGATCGTGACGTCACCAGGGCAAGCTGGACAGGAAGTGGGCCTTCACGCTCCGGGTCCGGGTCCCGGTCCGGGTGTAGTAACTGCTCGGGGTTTGCCCGGGTCACCCGAGGGGAGTCACCATGAAGACCGGGGATCGGTTCCAGCCGCGGGGCGTCGTGACGAGCCAAAGCTCCGGTAGGTAGAGCAAGCCGAGTGTTGGGGAGCTAACTGCTAGCGGGCTGGAGGGCTCACTAATGTCACATCTCCGGTTCAGAAACGCCAAGTGACGCGTGAGTTCCACCTGGACGGTTTACAGCCAAACATCAAGTTATACTGGAGTTTATTATTGCAAAAAGAAGAAGAAGAATTGAATAGATAAATCAAAATTTTCTACATTGTGGGGTTCCAGTCTCAATAACAGCTTTATTAGACTAATTGGAGTATTTCTGCATCACATGCACTGATTTGATGCATAAAATGGTTTTATATCATTTAAATCAAATAAGGCGTTATATTTTATTTTGTGCAGAAATGCTGGCTAACAATACATGAAGGCATTTAAAAACATCCAGTGCAACTTTGTGCTGTTTTCACAGTCAAGTGTTGATTTTTGGTTTTCCATGAGCTGTTTAGCAGTTCTATGAATGGAAAATTACTTTTCATTTTTTAATAATGAATTAGTGACCCCAAGAACTTGGACTGTTTATATTTATATCTAAGACACATAAATGAAAAGATTTCTCTATTTTAACCTTTAATTTTCACTGAAGTATAAAGTAAGGTTTGAAACTCGTCTTAAAAACCAATTTTTATTCTTTTGCTTTTACCTCAGCGTGAGACTTTGCTCTGTTTTTGGTGCCTTCGGTTTTTTTGGGGCGTTATTTTTTTTAATTGTTTTAACTTTTTATGTTTTGTTTATTGTTTTACCATCTGATTGTTTTTATTGCTTTAACTTTTTTTTATTGTTTTAATGTTTTTATTTTGCCTCTTATATTTTTATTTCAATGTACAGCACTTTGTCTCAGCTACGGCTGCTTAAAGCGCTTTATAAATAAAATTGAGTTGAGTAAGGTGAACCCATCGTGCTTTTTCTGTACATTCTTACATTCCTGTGATGTTAAAATGTAAACAGTTTGTATTGAAGGTATAGAAAGTTTGGGAAATTGGATGGAAACCTTTGAGATGATGAAGTTCAGTCTGTTCCTCACTCTGTCGAGTTCTTCCTTATAAGGTCATCGGCTGCAGGCAGAGCACATTTGGGACTGAGGCAGCTGCAAGATGAAGAGGCTGGTGTCAAATTACTAGCATTCAATACTGCAAGAAGGGGGGCCTTAAAGAGACAAAGGTCTTGATTCATGAAGCAAATGGGTTAACTAAGAGGAGCGAAGCAAGTCTGACGGTGAAAAAACTATTTTAGAGGACAATGAAGGAAAGAAGAAAAAGTCATTTGAATGTGTGTGGCGAGATGTGACTAATGTTTCCTAAATGTTAAGACATTTGAAGGGATGGGTCTAATAATTGTATTAAATTGACTGATCTTTAAAAGAGAAATGTTTGGTTTTGCTGCATTTTCTTTCACAGCCAATATATTAAATATGTGCCAGACAAAGAGGCTGGTGTCAAATTACAGGACATGTCCTGAGACCGTAGTGAGGTGGGTTTTTGCAAGACAAAGGCATTGTTTAAAAATAGGAGCAGCTTAAGGAACTCCACACATCACTATGACATAAAGACAATTGTTATTCTAAATGTCTGGATTATAAAGGTTCCAGGTCCAGGAGTGACGGCGTCGGCCCACAGAGGTTTGTCCCGTTGTGCCAGCTGGCCAAGACACTGAGCACATCTTATTTCCAATAATTATTTGTGTCTGAGGCGTTTAGGTCGGGTAAAGAACTTAAATTGCGATGCTGGAGTAAAAATTGACTTGTCTGCATTGGACTGGTTTTGCCTGGCGCCAGGTCCCAGATGTGTGGCATAAAACATTTGAACAAAAATCTGAATCTGAATGGAGGGAAGTGAAACTGAAAAGTCGGAATGAAATGGGAAGCTGAATTTTCAATTGCATGAAATACCATTTCAATTTTATTGTGGTACACATTCAAACCAATAGATTAAATTTCAAATTAGACTGCTCAGATTCAGATTGAAGGAATTCAAATTCACTTCCTGCTTCACAAGATTTATCCCACAACACTTGAATGGAAATAAGTGTGAGCGAGTGAGCATCTTAAAGAAGCTGTTTTATACTTAAACATTTTAGTTATTGATTTTTATCAGTCTTAAAATAATCTAACACTGTGAGGTAGAGAAAGTAGCTCAGGTTTCTGTATGCCCTTTCGTGCGGTGGAAACGGGACTTATGAGAACCCGTGTCCTAAACAAACACTCTCACTGTGTTTCAGGGTTGCCCGTCGATGTCCAGCAGGTGTTGGTGGTTAAAGAGGAGATTCCCTGGAGCCCCGGTGAGCAGGAGGACCCGGATCTCTGCCACATAAAGAAGGAACCGGAGGAAGAGGAGGAAGAGCTCAGCAGGTTCCCGTTCACGGTGGTGACTGTGAAGACTGAAGACAAGGAAGAAGAATCAAATCTTCCAGGCAGCAGCTCCAATAAACTGAATAGAGAAACTGATGGAGGATCAAACGTTAATGAGAAGAATGCAGACTCCTCTGAGGCTGAAGTCAGTGTGGATGATGGTGAGGAGGAGGAGGAACCTTTATCGGACTCTGGCCCTGACCATAGGAACAAGCTGAAGGAGGGCGAGGAAACCTCGGAGGTGGGAAACCCAGCAAATAAACCCTTCAGCTGCCCGCAGTGCGATCGGCTTTACGCCCACAAACGATCGCTCATGAAACACTTGAAGGCTCATTCAGAAAAAAGCACGGTGAAAGAGAAAAGTTTGAAAGCAAACACACAGCCGGTGGAGAAGATCTTCAGCTGTAATGTGTGTGGACAGAGTTTTAACAGAGAGCCACATCTGAAAACACACATGAGGGTTCACACGGGTGAGAAGCCATTCACCTGCACAGAGTGTGGGAAAAGCTTTAGCCAGCAGAGCAATCTCACCACACACATCAGAGTCCACACGGGGGAGAAGCCCTTCTCCTGCCAGGTCTGCCAAAAGAGCTTTGGGGGCCCGGGGACCCTCAACAGACACATGAAGGTCCACACGGGTGAGAAGCCATTCGAGTGTGACTTCTGCAGCAAGAGATTCAATCTGAATACACACCTGAAGAGACACTTGCTGGTCCACACGGGCGAGAAACCCTTCGGCTGCGACGTGTGCGAGAAGATCTTCACACAGCAGGTGGACCTGAAGAGACACATGAGGATCCACACGGGTGAGAGGCCATATGGGTGTGACATCTGTGGCAAGAGGTTCAACAGCAAGTCCAACCTGAAGAGGCACACAAGTGTGCACACGGAACCCAGGCGCATCGTGGTGGGGATCATTGTGAAGAGTTAGCGGTGCAACGTGACAAAGTGCATTCATGTGGCTTGGTCTTTATTCTTGGTTTTTCTGGTGCATATATTAAATTATGTGAAACGCAGTCTTCATGTGTTATTTAGACGAAACAGAACAACCGTTAAGTACTCCTATCCCACAAATGTAGACTTTAAAACAACCTTTGGTGTGACCTCAAGACCAACTGACCATCTTCTGAACTGCTTCATCCCACTGAGGGCCACAGAGCTCCACTTTGTAAATGGTGAAGGGGTTTTACTTATTCACTTGATCTGTGTCAACACGCGGACTATTCACAAACTAGTGGTGCCCTTCAGGTGTCAACACTCTTGTACAAGAAGCTTGATTTTATCGTATTAATTCCCTTGGGGAATTGACCCCCCCACCCCCACCGGTGTAAACCTTCCACTGAGTATCTACCTGAACACACCGCTGGGCACTACATTGGGTTAAGTGGGTCTGCTGTACCAAAGACTTGTAGAGCATTGAACCAGCAACCTTGGAATTAGGAGACAAACCTATCAACTGCTCTGCTTCATGTACTGACATGTTATCACCCCTTGGTGTCAGCAGTCAGCAGCTATGATGAAGCGCTCATTAAAAGACCATCTGACTAAACACTGAAAGAAAAGGCTGTGACAACAAAAGATATGGTGGATTAAGAAAATTGAAAAAGATCATTACTTATGCATGTTGACAGGCTTTGATGTAAGCCCCATGAAACTGCATATTTGAACCATTGTTATTGAAAGTACAAAATCAAATATGAAAGAAGAGTTGCGTTCCAGATTGGAATACATGTCACACATCCACTAATCAGTTTGCGCTATTAATTAAATCATTTTGTGTCTGCTGGTTGGGCTGGTAGGTTGGGCAGGGCTTAAAACACTTTAGTTGATGCAGAATGAGGACATGCGTCAGCACAAGATGAGACATTTGATAACATTTGACAAAAAGAAGGAATTCAATGAAAAAAATTCAATTGTGTACCTTTGTTTGGCCCAAAATATGACATTAACATACGAGACAAATGTCCAGAAACAAATAAATGTATTTTGGGTTTTTTTGCTACCTAGGATATTTGCTCTTAATTCTGCCTGCATCCTAGATAGTGAAGTACATGGAAGTTTGTTTCTAATCCCATCAGAGAAGCCTGCAAGGCGGCACTTTACAAGCTGTCGAATGTCATTTGCATGTTTCGTTGCCAGACAGTTTGGCAGCACTAATGTGTAAATCACATTCACACACCAATGAAGGATGCCACCATGCGAGGTTCCTCATCTCTCCATCAGGAGCAGTTTGGGGTTCGGTATCTTGCTCAAGGACACTTTGGCATGTGGACAGATAGAAGGTTGCAGGTTCGTTTCCCAGATTAAGAGATGACCACTCTACCAACCAAGCCACAGCCGCCCTGAGAGGTGTGAGCTTTGTTTCAAAGTAAACATACAAATTGTTTTAAAGCTGACCATTTAGCATTATAATACCACACTTCACCACAAACTGGTACAGTGAGACAAATACTACCTTTGTGCTATCGGTGGCAGCAGTGAGTCACTCAATTAATATACATGCATCCTGCAAACGAGAAAAAAAGGACATCAAGCTAGTTGAGAATTAAAACCACAGCTTATATTAAACAGATTTTTAAAAAGAAACTAAATCAAATTTATAAACGCCATTTCACGTAAACAAACAAACAAACAAAAAAAACAGTTTTCACCTCATCTGTTGCAGTCTGTAAAAATAATACCCAGGAGTTCAGCTCACTGGATTAGTCTGAATATGCAATAATTTAAACCAACATAAACACTTTAAATTACACATTCCCTGATTCACTGTGCTTTAGATTCTTTTCTCCTTCCATCGCAGTCCTACAGTATGTGGTCTTTGCGGAAATTACAGGAGACAAAAGCCCCTTCCAGGTACAGTGCTTAAGCCGGCAGGTTTCTCAAGACAAGTCCTTGACGACTGCCTTAAAATCCAACCACAAAGAAGAAGAGACAAAGTCACCAGTGTCCTGGAGACGTCCAGAATCACCTCACAATTTGACCTGCTGATTCACATTAAAAGGCACTGGAAGTCCAACAGAGCCCACATGGTGCTCTCACACTCAATACACAGAAAAACATCTTTTGAAATGATGTGCAAAGAAAAACAAAGTTAGTCTTGTCAGAATAAAGTCACACTTGATGGTTTGTCCCACTCAGATTTACAGCGACAGTCTGTTTCTTTCTCTTCATACAACAGAATAGATGCTGGCCACTGCTAGCAGTGCGATGACGTCTATTTAGGGCGGCAACCAGGGATATTTGAAGCCAGTGGACAACCCAATTGCAGTTTTGTCCCTGGTCAGCCCACTGAACGCACAATAACAAGCCACTAAACTCTGTCAGAGACTGCGTGCATGAATCCTCCCTGTAAACACGGCTTTAAGTGATTCACAAGTTTAAAAGCAGTAAAGTTGGTCAACTGTAAGTCATTCTGTATTAATGATTCACTTCTGTAAAAAGGCTGAACTGACAGGAAGAAGCAGTTTGTTGAGGTGATTTCAGTCCAACGGTGATGAGGTGACCGATTTGACTATAAAAAGGTCAAACCTCAGTAGCTGTTGGTACACAGGGAGAACTTTGAACGTTGATTCCAGTCACAAAATCTGACACCGATTAATCAAACATGCTTTTCTAACTTAATGAACAAATGGTACTTTCCAAATTGCCTCAAGATGTCTTTGCATAATTCTCCCCAAACTAAGTTCATTAATCCAGCCACTCTTCATTTAGTCTGAAGAAACTACACCTCTGGTTTAAGTTTTCAGGATACAGAGTTTCTGTTACTATATGGAAAGGTAAGAAAATTACTGGATTTGACTCTTAAACAACATTGGACATATAAAACAATCAAAAACCCTGATTTCAAGAGAAATAAACCTGGACAGCAAAGAGATGAAGCATCTGAAAGAGTCTGTGGATCTTTGAGTTCCTGTGGAAATCGTTTAGTTTTACCTTGTCCTATCTAGACCTGCAAATCACCACAAAGTCAGCCTGAGGAACAACCACATGCACGCTTAAAAGCTGGAGAAATGTTCTCCTAAATAAAACTCAGCCTGTTGAAGAGTCACAGCAGCTGTTCTTCACACAAAGAACAGACTTTCATTCCAAGAGAACAGAGTGAAATAGTCACGAAACTTCATTTCTAGGGAAAAAGTCTTCGTCTTGGATAGAGAACCACAAATGATGAAGCCATTTCTGACACAACATCTAAAGAAGTTCAATATCCAGCAGAATTCATATTAAAGATCAATTCTGTTAAGAAAGATGCTTTTTTTTTTTACTTGCAAGCTTACAGCTTTAAGAGGGATGACTTAAAAAAAAAAAAAACATGTCTCAAATGAATATGTTAGATATAAAGTTGAGTTCTGAAGTTTGAAATTTAGGCCTAAATTCAACAGAAAATTTGTGACTGAAGTACAATTTTTTAAGAATTCCAAATTTTAGATGTGCAGAAAAAAATCCAAATGTTAAAAAAATGAACAAGAAATACTGAAATAATGAATAATCATTTTGCACAAGATCTACATGTTGATAAAGTGCAAAAGTTAATAAAAAATAAACATAACTTATTTTAACAACTTTCATCAAGTCTACATTTTAAAAATGTAAGTGTTGAAAAAAAATCACCCAAAATGTAAAAAAAGAAAAAGAAAACTGGAAAATAAAGTTTGAATGTAAATACTTTGAGAATATATCCAAAAATGGAATATAAAATCAAAACAGTCATAAATCAAAACATCGAGAATCATGTAAATAAAATAACAACAATAAGGATTAGGTTTGTAAAATGAAACAAAAACGGATGAAAATGTTGAGGGGAAAAGAAAATGTCCAAAAGCTGAGGTTATATTGTCACATGCTCACAGTGATGAAGGTCCCTGATGATGACGACAATGAGATGTTCTCTCCTCTGGTGACGCTGCCATGTTTTACTGGTGATGTCACCAGGTTTTACTGGTGCATGAAGAGGCGGATCAGGCCTGGTGACGTCACCATGTTTTACTGGTGATGTCACCAGGTTTTACTGGTGCATGAAGAGGCGGATCAGGCCTGGTGATGTCACCAGGTTTTACTGGTGATGTCACCAGGTTTTACTGGTGCATGAAGAGGCGGATCAGGCCTGGTGACGTCACCATGTTTTACTGGTGATGTCACCAGGTTTTACTGGTGCATGAAGAGGCGGATCAGGCCTGGTGATGTCACCAGGTTTTACTGGTGCATGTAGAGGCGGATCAGGCCCGCCTGGTGCAGCTGCTGCCACAGAACCATCTCCAGGCGCAGGTCATGGTTGATGTAGAAGCCCACCGAGTGGTAGGTGCTGTCGTAGTAGTGGTCCGAGTATTTGGCATAGTCTGGAGTCATGAAGCCGTACGCAGTCACCTTCAAAGCAAGAACAACTAGAAGTCAGGCATGTTTCTGGACACCTTAGACTGGTTGTCATGAATTGCCCTCTTCTGGTTCATGTTTCAACTCGACCCTCTAAACTTCTAGATCCCACATAGAAAGGTGGAGGAACCGGTTCGGTGACATGGGCTACGTCTTTGAACCAGATTCATGAACACAGCATCAGGTTTCTGTGTTCACTGTTGAGGAGGGTTTAACCCTAACCCTTACTGAAAATCAATACTTTACTACACTTCCTCCCCCGAAAAGCATTTAATGACAGAAAAATCCTGTACTGCCTCAGTGTGTCCCATGTTTATCATAGTTACTGGTCCGGTTAGCATGAGCATGAGCTCAACTGTCAGCAGTGTTAGGGTCAATTTCAAGCTCGGTTCATTCAATTCAGGAGGAAGAATGTGCTCTACAATCTGACGATAATAATAATAATAATAATAATAATACTGCACTGGGGTTTGAGGTTCAGAGTCTTGCCCAAGGACACTTCAGTATTCCAATTGGGAGACAACCGCTCTACCCACCGAGCCATACCGCTCCATGACAGATGCTCTATAACAGGCTTCCCTAGTTCAGAGCCTTGAGGTCCGGTGTCCTGCATGTTTTAGGTTTCTCCCAGTCGCAACACCTGAATGCAATGACGGCCTCATTACTTGGCTTGTTTACAAGCTTGACGATGACGTCAACATCAGATTGAGGTGTGCTGAAGCTGGGAGAGCGAAAATCTGCAGGACAATGGACCTCGAGGCCCAGAATTGAGGAACCCTGCTCTATAATCTGACGATAGAGGAGGAAGATGCTCTATAATCTAATGTCAGAGGAGGAAGGACTCACCTGGTCACAGGTGTGCAGTGCAGCCAGCAGCATCGTAGCGCCTGTCGATGGTCGGTAGATGTCCCGATATTTGGTTTTCATAGCGTTTGATGGAAGGAACCTGAAACAAGAATATTTACAGAATTAGTGGATAAAAGAGAAATGGTGGAAGTTAATATGGGATGCAGGTGATCTTCAGATGGTAGAACGTGAATAACAGAACTGTTTGTGTATTAGAAAACACTGCATGAAGTCAGGAAGACTTCCACCAATCACTGTCCTCCTTCAAACTTGTAAAGGTTTCACATAGAGCTGCTATTCCAAACGTGGGCTCGTACATTTAGTGAAATGGTGCCCGAGTTTTACATTCCAGTGTGTTTTCTGTGATCAACTGGGAATACAGCGATTGCTTCCAGCCAGGGTTGGTTGTTTTCTTCATATTTGCATTGTCCTAGTATTGTTCATCAGCAGAGTTTTCACTGAGCAATCGTCTTTTCAGCAGTTCATTCCAGTTTGAGCCTCTTTTGGCTCTTCACTTTTAATCTCTTCAAGCTTTTCTCAACGTGAACCCTGCTTTTACTCGGCTTACCGGTTTCTGAGGTAACGGATGAAATCGGGGTGGTACATCTTCAGCTTTGCTGCCGATACGTCCTCCCCAAAGTATTTCGATGGACTGCCGAGAAGAACAAGACCAGATTAAAGAATGGTTGACTGGTTAGAAAGATGTTTTTACTGTGTTGAAAAAAGTTAAGTAGAAAATGGAATTGTTTTCCGTTGATAGGCTCAAGGGCAGAATGTGGAAGTGGTAAAAGTTAGACTGTGGGTTAAGAAATGACTGGAAGCAGTACGAGTGTGAGAAACACTCCTGTTCAAATGAAAGAATAAAAATCACTCCACTGAATCCAGAAAAGAGAGGAAAGTCAGGCACTTTGTTTTATTTGTTGAATACATAAATAACCCTTGAAAATGACTAAGTTGACCTTTCCTGTAGCGCCACCATCAGGCCAAACCTATTCATTTGAATTATTGTATCTTGAAAGGTTTTCAGCCAAATGTTTAATTTACTGACAGAGTAAGTGGTCATGCAGCGACCTGCGCGATGGAACACCGGCCTGCAACGTGACACCATTGGACTCTGTCCTGCACCGGTTAAAGCCGTCGCGTCTGCTCTTCCAGGACCAACATGAAAGTTGTGCAGCAAAGAAAAAAAAAACAACCAGCGCAAAGCTGAATATGTTAACAGAGGATTCATACAGCCAACATATTAAAATATTGAGGGTGTCGTAAATCACTGACCCATCAGCAGACGACTCCTCAAAATCAGAATCAAAAGCGTCAACCTTTAGAGCGCTTATTTCCAGAAAAGCCCAAATTCTTGCAGTGGAAACCCGAACTTTACCTTTAACTTTACATTCCTGCACTTTTTGTGCAGTGGAAATGGGGCTCAAGTCTACCTGCTGGTGAAGTGTGGATAGGAACCATATTTACATTTTGGGAAGGGACAGTGTTTGCTGGTTTGACACAATAGGAGGGTCAAACTCTGAGAATCATCCTCCTCAACTCAGTCCTCAGTGTCCTACATATCTTTCTCTACGTCACCGTCACTGTCAAGGAGTTTCTGCAGAACCTCATGGACAGTAAAGAGTTTATGGATATTTCCAGGTGAGAGAGCAGTGCAGGTTGCAGTTGAGACTGATAAGAGGGCTGCCTGGAAAGACTTCCTATGTTTGCTCTTCCCTTATTTCACATGAACCAACAATGTCACTGCTGGAACACCAAACCCTCCACAGCATGGGAAACATCCATTCTGCCAGGATGATGATCAGAATTCTGGTGGGAAACGTTTCTACCCTCAGATGTGTATGAAGTCAACACTGCACTGCAGGAGGGGAATGGTGGCTCTCACAGACAGACAGACAGACACTTTGGAACATACACTTTTTTGAAATGTTGTAAAGAAGCCATTCAAGATATTATAGTTGTGAGCCGTTTTCCCTGTTTCCCTGTCTTTTTTGCTTGGTTTTTTTTTTTCTCCATTTGAGGCTCCTTTTCTATTTTTTCATTAGTTTTAGATATTTGAGATGTTTCAGTTTTTTTTCTCAATTTTTGGTTCTCATCATTTCAACTAGAAATTTAAAAGTGACCAGTTTTTTGTACCAATTTGTGATTTTTTTGGCATTCATGCAATTTTAGCTTTTTTCAACTTGTTTTTCTGTGGTTGATGCAATCTTAGCCAGTTTGGCTGTTATCCCTTTTAGCCAGAGGATGAGAAACCTTTTTTTTTTTTTTTTTTTTTTTAAGTACAATGTGAAAATATAATGAAGAAAACTTTTTTTTCAAATACATTTTCAGACAGCTTCGGGGAGCCACTACACAGGAGCTAAAGAGTCACTTGGCAGGTTACAGAGCCCTGCACTATACAGCCAGACTGGGATGAAGCCTTTATTACTGTGCACTTTGTTTTGTTTCCAGGCATCTTATGGGTTTGTAGTAAAACTAATGCCACCACCAACCTGTGAGGTGGTTTAACTCATGTGCAACGAGTGAAAGGAACAAAGAAGACAATGATTCCTTCAGGGAAACTGACAAAAGGCAGTGGATTATCTCCCCAGACCAATATTTAAACATGAGGACAGATGCAAATACATATTCTGGCAGTTTTGAACCATCAATGTTTGGATTGGAAATGTTGTCCCACATGAAGCCAGCAACATGTGCCACCTTCTGCTCGATGTATTCATTAACAACCACAACAACAGAAAGGAAATCAAACATGAAATCAAGCCCAAAAACTAAATTCCAAAAAAGAAAATACTGATAGAAACGGGATCTAACAAAGATTTAATAAAAAGATACTCTAAAACCACCCAAATGACCTCAACTCAGCCCAAATCCTGTTAGCCTTCCATAAAAAGGAAAAAAAGTAATCAAAGACTCAAAAACAAATCCCGTCCAAAACTGGTCTAAATGTAGTTTAAAATCACAACAGAAACAATTCTTGAATTGTTCAGAAAACAAATTGAAATCAGTCAGAATTCAGCTTCAATTCTGTCCAAACAGAGTCTAAATTCATTGTAAATTGCACAATATCAGTCTATGATGAAGTTCAATCAAAGCAGTACAAAACTAGTATCAAATCATTCTGAAGTTAAGTTCACTACTAGCATGTTGTGAATTCAATCATCAATTTAGAAAAACTAAATCTGATTCATCTTCACCAAATGTCTGGACAATCTTTCACTGCACTCCGCCTTGTATCTCGTATGGAAAATGACCGAGGAAAAGACTTATGGACATTGAAAAGACAAAGGACGTGAAGTGGAGTGGCTCACCGTTGCTCCTTCTCTGGGCCCCGGTCCACCAGCGTGCGAGTCGCTGCCGCCTTGACCAGCAGATAATCGCGGTCGTGGTCAGGCAGGAAAACGTAACGCGTTTCCTGTGGAGGGAGCAAAGGCGCCACTGAGATTCTAGTCAAGTCAGCTTTATTTTTATAGCACTTCAAAACAGCTGAAGCCAAAGTGTTTCCTAAAAATACAATGCAAGATTAAAAACAGTAAAATACAGTAAAAACTAAAAATAAGATTGACAACAATAAAACCAGACACTGAGTCTCAAACATGGTTAAAAGCCAAGGAATAAAAATGTGTCTTAAGATTAGTTTTAAAGGCTCATTAGGGAGGACTGCCTAACTCCAACATAAAGTGTTACAGTAATCCAGCCAGGATGTAATGAAAGTATGGATTACTGTTTTTAAGTCTTCACCTTTGCCTTCTGGATTTGAAGAAGCTGGACTGAACCGCTGCCCTTATCTGAGAGTCCAATTCAAAATCAACGTCCATTCTAAAACCCAGGTTTAAAACCACCGTCTTCACAGGTGGAGTCAGGGGACCCAGGTGGAAGAGGGGGGGTTCACAGGAGCCACTGGGCCTGAACACCATCACCTCAGTTTTGTTTTCATTACAATTTAGAAAGTTAAAAGCCATCCAGGCTTTAATGTTGCTGAGTCAAGAAAGAAGAAGAGACGGTGAGGAGGCATCTTTCTTTTTAAGCAGGACATAAATCAGGCTGTCGTCCGCATCTACTGGAGGATGACTGGAGACGGCCTTCAGTTTCCATCCTCACCTTGGACACGGGGGGTCCCTTATACCCGACATGTGCATAGCTCCTCATGGAGTTTATTAAGGTGTTGGTGGAGAAGGTGTAGTGGGTAGTCCGAGACCCCACGTCCTGCTCAAAGCCCTTAGTGATGGCTCCGTTGGTCCTGGAAATCACAAACAAGCCCGATTAAATAGACTCAGTGGTTTTAATATGCTTTACTAGTTTTCTCTCATATACATGAACCATTCTATTTCTTTGGAATTAATTTGTCACTGCACACAATGAGGGAAAAATTTACTTTTGAGCTCAACTTGAAACAATAAACTCGAAGGTAAAGAAGCAAAGTAGCAAGCGTCAAGAGGTAAAGCCCATTTATTTGTCTGGCACCATTCAGACAAGGCAATCCAAGAATATACGTTAAAACAAAGGTTCCTCCTTTTTATGCCTGCTAATCAAAGTAAACGCTTTATTTCTATATCACCAGTATGTTCAGCTAAACAGCATCTGTGGTGCTCCTCTGATGGAAGCTGCCTACAACCAGGGTTAGCGGGACCCTGGTACTACGCCACCAGAGCTCGGAACTGTGAGTAGAGACAGACACTACCTGAAGACATAGTGATGAGCGTCGATCTCCTTCCCTTTTTTGGAGTCTTTCAGTATCCCTCCGTTTCCCACCACAGCGCAGCGGCTGCATTCAGACTTATTGCTGCGACTCGTCCAGTCGTCCAACATCTGCCAGTTAGCAGAGGAGTTGAGGACAGAGAGCGTTTCCACCAGTGCTGTTGATGACAGAAAGCAGGATGTTTGCTTCATTGCAAATGAAATAGAATCATCACGAAAGTCACAATAACAGTGAGTTTGTGTAAACCTGCAAAAAGTCCAGAAACGGGCTGCTCTGGAGAGAAACCAGTTTATAGATTTGCTTTTTAATGTGAACATTTTCAGATTTGGTCTCAAGAGGGGGGGTCGCCCCCTCACACGGACTGTCCCGCCCCTTCAGTCAAAATGTAGTATTTTATTTATATATATACTTTTCAGTCTATGATGTGTTCATAACAACCCAAAACTCAGAAGAAACTCCACTGACTTGTTAAAACCATAATAATCAGTTTTAGAAATTCAAATTCCGAGTTTTCAGTGGTCCTTGAACACACCACACGATCACGAATCTGACGTCATCGTGTCAATCCGCCACAGAGATTATCCAGCGGCTGTATATTTTCAGTCACCTCTCACGTATCACTGATGGCACACAAATATAAACTTGCACACAAATAAATAAAAAAAACTAACAAAGCAAAAACAAACTATTAAATTGTATAATTATCTGTGGCAGTGTGTTGTAACTTGTGCCTGACCACGCTTCTATGTGGCTGAGATCAAGCAAATGGCCTGCATACATTTTCTCATACTCTGCATCACGTCACCGCCCCCCCCTCGGGTTTCAGCCGCCCCCCCTTCTGTAATGAGCTGCAGCCGGGACGAACACACGCACGCTTTGGGAGGGCTCAGCTGACTTGATTTGTCTTCAAGTTTTCATTGTTCTACCGTCATAATCAAGGAAATGTAAACAAGGCTTTACTTTTGTAGTCGATCCCACCCCAGCCATGAGCTCCTGGATATTGGCTCAGACGCTGGTGCTCTGCAGGAGTCACATGTTCGGCCCACTGCAGGACTGGAATGCCCTCCAGAAACCGCTCTCCGAAGTCGGTCCCTCCCACCCGCCGTCGGACGCTGTCTGTGCAGTCCTGCATAGGGGGGCGGGGGTCAGACAACACAGCCATTAAACCACATGCAGACACTCTACATCCTTGATCATGGGCACAATCGTTATTATTAGTTTGGCTCAGCAGGCGACACATCCTCCATGTTGCCCTCCGGATTCTCACCAGGGGCAATTATTGGCTAATTATAGGACTAAAAAAAGATTCGCTCCATCAACAAGAGGGATGCTGGAGGGATCATCGACTGCTGACACATTGTGGCATTGAAGAGAAAAAAAACAATCAAAGGATCAATAATACAAATTTTAAAAAATGCTGAATTTCATCTGTAAGGTTTCAGTTATTCCCATACAACCGTTTCGCCTCATGTTTACTGCTGACTTGTCCTGAAAAGTCAGATTGTTGAAAATTCTCCAGAAAACAGGAGGGAGTGAGTGAAAATGTAAGGTCTGGATGTTTGATGTGTGTAATTCATTCAAAGTTGACCTGAACTCATATTTTCTGTTTCTTCATCCAACACATCTCAACTGTCTGAGGACTGACCACATATTGAGGCTGGAACATTAACGTGACACTCCACATAAAAAAACTAGAAAAATTAACATGACATTAACCAAAAACTGCTGCATCATGCCACTTTCTTTCCCACCAAGTTTCAGTCAATCCTTTCCAGCATCATGTTGGAGAAATTGAATACAGGTCTGAGTAGACTTTTTTTTTTTTTAGAAAGATACAACTGAACATTAATGAACTACTGCTACTCCTATTGGTATTTAAGACCTATAACAACAGCTATATTCTCACAATTTATGGGAAGTGAATAATTTTCATGATTTCTGCTTTTTTTTATATACAAAATTCTTGTAAATAAGTTTAATTAATTTTTTAAGGTATTGAATTAAACCAAGAACTCGTGTGATTTTATGAAAAATAAATACAAGTTAAGCTCAAAATGAAGCAGATTTAATACAACTTTACCTGGAAAGTTACTCCTTTGTTCTAAGTGAGGATTTTACAGTAAGAGTGAGTTAGAAATGTAATTTTAGTAATCAGTTACCAAGTTACTGAACTTCAGAGCTTGTGACTGGTGTTGCAGGTGGAAAGCTGCCATCTCGCTCTGTTTTAAGGTTTTAGCATGAACGTTATCAGACGCAGTTTGTTCCCCCCTCCGGCGCAGAGATGTTCGCGTTGGCATTTCCCACAGCTGCTGTCTTATCTTATCCTGCTCACTCAGGACGCCGTCGCACCAGCCCTGTTTTAGCCCAGACCCGTGCGTTTCAGGGAAAGTACACATCGGTTGGGTCAGTGTGAAAGCTCCCTGGACTCTGATCCAGATTAAACAAGTGAACTCTGGCCCACTTGGAAACCTGCATCTGGGTTCACTTGCAAGTGAACAAACAAAGCCAAGAGCCCAAATCTGAAGGAGCAGATGCAGAAAGAAGGAAAGAAGTAGGGAGGAAGAAGTGGAAAGGAAGAAGTTGGGAGCAAGCTGTGAGTGCATTTCTCTTTGATGTGGGAAAACCGTTAGAGGACGGAGGTCTATGGTCGGAAGTAGGAAGGAAGAGGAGAGGAAGAAGAGGGGAGGATGAAGGGAATACTATTAGAGGATGGAGGTCTATGGTCAGAAGTTGGAAGGAAGAGAAGGAGAGGAATACCGTTTGAGGATGGAGGTCCACGCTCATGTAAGAGTCTCCGATGAAGGATGGCTCCGTCGGCTCAGGGGCTTTGGGAAGTGTCACTGTCTGACTTTTAGTCCGACCCTCAGCTTTGGACTTGAAGACATGGGGCTCGTCTTTCTGAGCCCGTTCTGGTGCAGCAGCGACTGTAGGACTCTTCAAGGCTCCAGCCTGAGCTGCTCGGCCCGGCTGAGAGGTGGAGGGTGGCCGGGTCAGCTGCTCAGTGTTGACCTCTGGCTTAGTAGGAGGAGGAGGAGGAGGAGGAGGAGGAAGGTCCTCTGACTTTTCAGACCTGCTGTGAAAGACAGAACAGTCAGAGGACCTCTGGGTCAGGAGGAGACCCCTGGTCCTCCCTGGACCCTTGGTCTTCCAGGTTGGTTGTGTTTGCGTGGTCTCTGCCATGGCTGTAGCAGGACCCTGGAATCATGGCCCGGCACGGCTGCAGGGGTCCTACAGACCCAACTATCCCACCACAGCAAGGTGCTGATCATGTTGGGATTAATGATTCTGGATTTTTTTTTTTTTTTTTTTACACTTTTTGCTAAAGCAAGCAGATTTGTTAGATCAAACAAATGCAAACATGATAAAATAATCATTTTGAGAGGGTTTTGTGTGAAATTGTCCAGTGTCTTGGCAGATAAGCCAAATATTAATATTATTATATTATTACATTAGCAGCTTTTCCATACTGTGAATTGCAGACATCGTTAGACTCTGAAATGCTTCATTCTCAAACACTATATTTTATGAATTGAGTGATGTTCTTGACTAAACTTCAGAATTGCATTTAGGAAAGTGAAGGCATTTGGTCAGCACTTTACAGTTTCTGCTGGGCAAGTGGAGGTCTTCTTGCAGTTTCTGTCTTCCTCTTAATGGATTCTACATTGTCCTGCTGGCTTTTAAAGCCGGTGTATGCCCGCTGCAACAAAGCCTGCATCTCGCATACGTGTGCCGGAGTCCACCTCCAGTCCAATAACTGCGGGGGCTTTTCTCATTACTGCAGCTTGAGCGCTGTGTGGCTCTTTTGTTGGCACCACAATGATACAACTGGAAGTGGAAGGAGGAGGGGCAAGTACTGGTAGCCCTCATACCACTCAAGATGTAGCAGCTTAACCCTTCAACTCCATCCTCCACCACACACTTCAGACTTTTAGGTTTATTTTCATACAACAGAGGAATTTAACTCAGATTGTTAGATGGGAATGAAACATTACAAAACTAAAGTTTGGAGAAGTTACAGCCATATCGCTAATGATCACCACCACAAAGACATGCTGGCGTTAACAGGGTCATGAACTTAGACAAAGTATGCACGCATTCAAACCATTTTGAAACTGTGATCTCATGATGTGAGGTGGATACTTTTCAACTCAGTTACTTTGTTTATTTCCTGGTTATTGGTGGAAAATCATCAAGATCCTGCAATGTTACACTGTTTGAGATCAAAGTAGTAGAACAAGAGTTCTAAGAACCTGGAGGCTGCAGTAGTGTTGAGAGTATGCAGGGAGCAGTGAAGACTAAAGTTTGCTGCAAAAGATAAGTGCTAGTTTTCAAATGCCGTTACTCAGAAAAAATACCACAAATCAAAACAAATCCTGCATTTTGCTTCCTTAGTGCCAAGACAGGGATTGAAGGGAGTGAAGGGAGTGAAGGGAGCGAAGGCTGCAAGCCTTGAAGTCAACGTCTGTCGGACCTTGAGCTCAAGTAAAACATAAAACAGATGAAATGTGAGACGAGTGTGGCAACGACACAGCTGTGGGTTAAATATGTGGAAAATAGTCACAAAAATGTTTTTAACTTTATATTCTGTTCTTATGTATTTTACTGCTTAGATTGATAACACTTTACAAAAAAATCAAATTCAAAAGTGCAAATTCAATCACAAAAATTAAGCGATTGGATCAAAGCGTCCTTTCAAGGAGAGCGGCTGTATCAACCACGTGACTCATCATCATAACTCGTGCTTTTTTCATTCCATTTCCAAATCAATATTCCATGTGGAGCAGTGCTTTACATTTTCCTGTCGTTGACAAAGTAATTCTTTTGTATACGTTGTGTTAGTAAACTAAGATAAGCTTCACTGATCTTCAACAGGATAAAATGATATCAAAGGCAGGATGAAGTTCTGCTGGATGAGGGAAAATGATGGTCATGAAGTTCTCTCACGATTTAAGACTATGAGAGAAAACACAGATTCATTTAAAGAAAGAAAGTGGGGATTCAAACCCACCAGTGCTAACCACAACACTTCACTGATGAAGTATCAGCAGTGACGACAATGTTCCAGTTGCCTTTTTCTTACACTTCAAGTTGTTGTTTTTTAATGCAAGATTTTAACGGACATTGACCAAGATTTTGGTAAACGAGTTCTAAAGAGGGTCAAACTGTTACTTCCTCCTGGTTTCAGGTGACAATAAGCATCTTTAATGGATCCAGAGTCTGAGGTTCACTGACCTCGCGCCCCCCCCTGATGGGCTGTGGAAATGGCCCAGGGGTCTGATGGACCAGGCCCACGGCCTCTCCAGGTTCAGACACAGGACATAGAAGCACAGCAGGGAGCCGACAGTCAGCGCAGCGAGGACCAGCCTCTTCTGCAGCGCCATTCCCCACCAACAGTCACCACCAGGAGAGCGCCCCCAGGAGGCAGGCCGCCTGCAGGCACATGAGGAGGCCTTCGTCACCAGGATCTGGACAGGAGGACACGGGGACAGTTTGTCCTTTACATCAAAATATATACAGCATATCTGTCCCCCACGCCACCACAACCACTATCAACTGAACAAGGGTCGTGGACCTTGAAAGGCGGGGTGGAATAATCCCTTTTTAACTCAACTTCTGAGCCCAAAATACCAGCGTCACTTGTTTCACATCAAACCTTCAGCACAGAAGTGAGTTAACAGGAAGGCTGCTGTCAGCTCCCCAACACAACAAATGCAGGAAGCAGAAATGAAATGTTGGCATTGACCCCTCCCACTTGTCACCTCTTTGTAAGCAGAGTTAGAAACTCAGCGCCCATCCCTCCCCAACACATGAGCCCAAACTTCCTGGATTAATAACTAACGGCCCTATGACAATGTGTGGTACAGAACAGGACGGAAAGAATGTGATCGGTGATAAACTCTGTGTCTGTGATCAAAGACAGAGCAGGAAACACCCCAGGAGATGCGCTTTTCTTCACAATAAAGGAAGAGAAAGACATTTTGAGCCACTTGGCCAAAGTTTTGTGTTGAACAAGCAGGTTTGAAGTGGATAAGGAGCTTCAACATGGCTGTTAAGGTAGAATGAAGGAAGCAGAACACAGCAGTCATGCATGACACACACACACACACACACACACACACACAGACAGACAGACAGACACACAGACACACAGACACACACAGTCTCACCGGCGCAGGGCTCCAGTCCTCAGCAGAGTGTTCAAGTTCACCAGAGGAACTGAGGAACTGGAGGCGGGACGCAGCAAGAAATGAGCAACAGCTGTCGGCAATTGGTCAACTCCCCTGAACTCTGGGAGGGGGGGGAGGGGGGGACTGTAATAGTTAGCAGGCAGAAACCCTGAACACACACACACTGATAATCACACGACTTAAAACAATAACAATTATTTATGTATACACGAGAGAGAGAGAGAGAGAGAGAGAGAGAGAGAGAGAGAGAGAGAGAGAGAGAGAGAGAGAGAGAGAGAGAGAGAGAGAGAGAGAGAGAGAGAGAGAGAGAGAGAGAGAGAGAGAGAGAGGGGCTTACAGCTGGAGGCTACAGACTGCTCCACTGGGAGCAGTTTGGGGTTCAGTGTCTTGCCCAAGGACACTTCGGCATGTCGCTAGGCAGAGATGGGAATCAAACCTGCAAACTTTTGATTGAACAATATTTAAGTGGAGTCTGTGAGTTTATAGCAATAGTGCTTTAATACAACGGGGAAGGTTATTTACCACTTGGGAGAAGCTTCAGATAAAGAACAAATATTTCATCCCCCATGGAGTCCAACAAACACACAATACTGCTGTGAAGTCACAATTAAGTCACCTTTAATAAAATACAACAGCAGTGAACAGCTTGTGTAAGATAAGCTAAGCTAATGAAAATTGCTATCAGCATTTTAAGCAGTGAAACACTGATGCAGATTTATTACACTGTAAATCTTTGAGTAATTGACTATAAACTTTCTTTGAAAGCCAATTTTGAAGATGTGTTCATGCAAGTCAGAACTGGAAGTGTAAACCCTAAATTCCCATGATTCACATTGGCATGCAGATGCGCCAACGCCACATTTGTTTGTGAACCAAGTTAGCATTGTTAGCACAATAGCTGTTAGCTCATATTGGTGCTGACTAATAATGCATCCATTTTATACAGCGCTTTTCAAGATGCTCACAGACGCTTTAGATTGCATTGTTCATCCACTCCATATTAGATGATGTAAACTACGTCTGTAGCTACAGCTGCTGTGGAGCAGACTGACGGAGGAGAGGCTGCTAGTCTGACCACCACCAACCACTCACTCTCTCACTCATTCACCCAGGCAGTTTGGAGTTCAGTACCTTCCCACTTACTTGTAAATGTGTCACATTAATTCTTTTTTTGACTCAGTTATTACTAATGTAAATTTATTTTTGTACTTTTGGTGAGGCTACCTCCATGTATATACATTTTTGCCTTATTTATTGTTTAAATGTATTTAGTTTTGGTAAATTGGACTGATATTACATATTATTCAATTTCTTTATTCGTTTTGGCGCTCCACACTCCGGTTAGGTTTCCTCTGTGAAAAGGAAGGAATTACACCCCGAGAGAACAGACACGTCTGAGTACACAGTGGTGGTTGCTAGCGCCGTCCAGAGGAAGTGGGAGGGAGGGAAAGAAAGAGGAGAAGTGGATCAGCTTAGGACAGATTATTCCAGATGTATAGGCGGAAACATCCCGAGGGAGGTTTTAGCTCATCTCCATAAAGGCCAAGAACACGTCTGGTTTCATTCATAGGAAACAAACGGCAGTTTACTTTTTGACAATTGGAGAATTAAAAACTCCATAAATCCTTTGTGGCTGTTGGTGTGGAATCCTGAGATATCACAGGATGATAAGAGGGACGGGAACAAACAAACAATTGTCTGAAGCAGCCTGTTTTTTTAAATTCTTCTTTTACAAACGAACAAGCATCAGAACCAAAAGTCAACAGGAGGGAAGCGGTGTGTTCAGGTGCTCGACAGTAACGAAAGCATGCAGAGCGGCTGGAATGACCCCCCCACCACACACACACATGGCATGTGTCACACTGCCATCCTCGAGTATTCAGTGGCATTAATTTAAATCTTTAATTCATTAAAGCTCATATCAAAATGAAAATTTCTTCTGGCGTTATTGTTCCATCTGTGCAGAATAATGATTCAATTATAATCATTGGAGTATTTTTCACATTGAATTCCCTCCATTTGTCTCTTGGGGAGGGGGGGGGGTGTCCTCATTCGGCAGCCAATAGGAATATTTGATTTCCTTCTCCATTGTGCTGCATATACAGAGACGCAGAGCTTCTTCACACATCAGCTAAAACCTGAGCTGGCGGAGGCTTCGCATACTCTCTTTTCACAGAAATATAAAACAAGCACAATTAGTTCATGAAAATCTCAGTCAGTTCTGGAAGAAGCTCCTTTATAGGAAAAAGATAAATATATGGCACTAAAAACTATTTCACGGAGTCAGTGGTTGAGCTGCTAAACTCTCTTCTAACAAAGTTCCTCGTCCTCGGCTCTGAAGTTTGACAAACGACAACTAAATCAAACATGGAACAAAACTCCTTGTTCCTTCATGTCAACAGAGAGAAAGTCTCCGACGACTTCCATGTCAGAGAAAACCTGGCCTGCTCTCTTCAGACCATCTTCAAATGTCAGTCAGTCTCACTGGGACCAAAACTGCTGGACTGTTTCAGTTTCCTGCTGCAGGATGATAGAAAGAAACCGAGGAAGAAGAATCAATCTGTTGTGATGTGGGCTCATGTGACCGAGACGGGTTCTCACATGGTGCTGGTCCTCAATACTTACCTCCGGGTTCAGTTTCTCCTGCCCCCCCCCCCCCCCCGACTCAAGCTATGGACTGCTCCGACTGAAATCTAATCCACAAAGCCATTCTGTGTCCAGGGGGTGGGGGTGGGGGTGGGACTAAAAAAGGTTGATCTCATCTAATGTAATGCAATCTAATGTAATATAATCTAATGTAATGGAAACTAATTGAGTTTGAGGCCCAAGCTCGTTTTATTGGTTGTTTGGTTCTTTGGATGACTGAAAGTCAGGAAAACAGGCCGTTGCCAACAAGTGGCTAAATGAGCTTGAGGAGACGTTGAAGGTAGTTTGTGCTTGTTTTAGTTTGAAACATTTTAACGGAAGCTGAGAAAAGAAAAGGGGTCATTTTATTGTTAGGCACTGAAGTTAGCATGCTAACCAGCTAGCTGCAGCGTCTAAAATGCAACAGAGACTGCAGAACACAGTAATTACTCACTAAAACACTGCAAGATAAAACTGGGTTACTCACTACTGCCACGTAATGGTCAAAGGTGGTGTTGCTCAAAGTCGATTTACTTCACTTTAAACTCCGTCGAAATAACCCTAAAGGAACTGAACCAGCGTCAGTCCACAAGATTTAAAGGTTAATGAGGAGACAAAAATGATGCTTCATTTAATTAAAATGAGAGTTTAACCTCCGTCTGCTGAGTTCAGAATTCAGATCAAACTTTTTGTTGGTCCGAATGTGAAGCAAGTGGATACGAGTGTAGATGACAGCCCTTTTTATCTCAACAAATCAATCATTCAGTGGAAATACAAGCTAAACAAGGACGGATCACTACAGTGTGATATAAAATAACTACAGAATGGGATATTTTCAGTTGTGATATACATAAATATGTTCAACACTATGTAAGCAATGAGTTAGAAAAATTCATGTTTAAAATGGATTCAGTCATTTGTCACCAGGCACAAGCTTTCTGCTGACGACGCTGCGCTGTACAGGGAGGAGGCGGTGGAGTTTACTAGGGTTTTAATAACTATTGCCCTTCAGCTTCTCTCATCCTCTAAACATTCCCCCGCTCCTCCTCTTCCTTCCCTTCCTGACGTTCTCAAACCTCCAGAGCAGCGCTGCAATCATCTGACCTCAACCTCTCATTTCTCTTTCTCCTCTCCCTTCCATCTCTCTGCTCTTTCCATTTCTCTTTCTCCTCTTCCTTCCAGTCCTCTGCTCTTTCCATTTCTCTTTCTCCTCTTCCTTCCAGTCCTCTGCTCTTTCCATTTCTCTTTCTCCTCTTCCTTCTAGCCCTCTGCTCTTTCCATTCTTTCTTCCGAACAGAGGTCCCTCATGCTTTCTAAATTTGGCCTGGAGCCAGCGTCAGGGGTCATTTTGGCTGAAGGCCCACAAAACATGTGATGAGAGCGGGTGGCGCGGAGTGGGTGGGGGGGGGAATTTTATAACTAGTGTGAGCCTGCAGGCGGGACATGACTCGACACAGCAAGAGAGCGAATAGATTCAGGCTGAATAAGAGCTCATGCTTGAGGTCCTGGCTGTAGGCCCCCCAGTTCAGAACAGAACCCCCCCCCAGAGTCCACATCTGAACATCTGGAAGCATTTGGCTGTGCGGCAGCTCTGTGGGCAAACATTCCTGCTCCTGGCGCTGCGGGGGTGGGGGGGGGGTACAATTACTCCCAACCAGTGAAACAGAGAGACGTCTGGTCCGACATGCAGACGTTCCTACAACACGTTCCTTCGTGCCTGGGCGGCCGTGAGTCATCCCACGTTCCTTCATGCCTGGGGGGCCATGAGTCGTCCCACGTTCCTTCATGCCTGGGGGGCCGTGAGTCGTCCCACGTTCCTTCATGCCTGGGGGGCCATGAGTCGTCCCACGTTCCTTCATGCCTGGGGGGCCGTGAGTCGTCCCACGTTCCTTCATGCCTGGGGGGCCGTGAGTCGTCCCACGTTCCTTCATGCCTGGGGGGCCATGAGTCGTCCCACTCAGGACGTTTTACATGAGGTAGGACAAGTTTCAGTCACTTGTTCAACCACCTGAAGTTTCACAGGTTCAGTCTTGCTGGAGGAGAAAAAAACAATCCTCAAGAGATGGGGGAGGCGAGAGGGAGTGTGTGTGTGTGTGTGTGTGTGTGTGTGTGTGTGTGTGTGTGTGTGTGGTGGTGGTGGTGGGGGGGGGGGGGGTCCGGCATCGTCACTTCTCCAACAGCTGCTTCTTCTGCTGCTCCCACAAGGCCTCCAGGTGGTCCGCCCTTTTCACAGCAGCCTATCAGATGACAAGTGTGTGTTTACTGGAGCTGTCCGTCATCTGGGACTGTCTCACTCTTGGGTGGGGGGTGTTGGGAGGGGGGGTGGGGTCACCTGGTGCTGCTTCTGCAGGGTGCTCACAATCTCCTCCTTCTTCAAGATGGCAGACTTCACTCTGGAAAACAGACATGGATGAAGAGGGTTTTTTTGTGTTCACAAATAACATCAACATGTTTACACCCGACATTAACATGTTTACATCCAACATTACGGTCCAAGCAGGGCTGGTACGGACCACCCTAGTCCGAGTGTGTGTGACCGTTAGTGTGGAACCAGATGGTGGGACGCTTTTCAGATCCCCTTGGTGCTCTTACCTTTGGTGGACTTCAGCCAGCTCCTCCTCCTTGTCCCGGGTCAGCCTCTCCACCTCCAGCCTTAGCCGGGCTCGCACCTCCGACACCTCCACCTTCAGCCGGCGGTTCTCCTCCTCAGTCGCCACCAGCCGGTCTGCAAACTCCTGCCTTATCACCTCGGCCAGGCCACGGCGCTCGTCTGCCAGCTTGTCTCTGGCCTGGAAGACAAATGGAGGACGTTGGTAAGGTGTCCAAGAGAAGCTGTGTGAAATCTCAACTTGTCTGTGTGTGAGGTTGGTTTTTCACCTGCGTGACCTCCTCCATCTCCTGCTCCTTCTGTCGGACTGTGGCCTGCAGCCTGAGCAGCTCTCCCTCCGTCTCCACCTGCTGCCTCCTCAGCTCCTGATGTTTCTCCACCGCCGTCCTCTCAGAGCGCTCCAGCTCCCTCAGCTCCACCTCGTACTTCTCCCTCTGCCGCTTCATCCTGAAAGACACAGGTGGTCCTCACCAGGGTCACGCTGGTTTTAACCACTGGGAATAGAACAGGACGACTTTCCAAGGAACTGGTGAGAAGCTTTGCTTAGCTTGTTTGTTGTTGAACACTTTTAGAGCTGCTGTTATTTTATCCCACCTGTAAGTCAAGTTTTAGCATCAGATAGTTTTCCACATTTACTGTTTAACTAAACTCCTGTTTACTGAGGAGGAGCTTTATTATTCCAGAACTTACTCAGTCCTCCTACCAGCAACATAGTAAATTACATTAGCTTGTTTCACAGCCAATTACTGGACAGCAGCATTAACATGTTTACATCACAAGTAGCTTCTTTTTCTAAGAGCTGTGAGGATGTTAGTAGCTTATCTCAGGTGCTTTATCAAGAAGAGATCATCCAGATTATAGAGCATCTTCCTCCTCTAATCCAGATTATAGAGCATCTTCCTCTAATCCAGATTATAGAGCATCTTCCTCATGTCTCTCTTCCCAACTTTTAACACAGTCAGCATGGTTTTGACAGAGCCACTCACACGCTCACACGCACACACGCTCACACGCACACACACACACACACACACACACACACACACACACACACACACACACACACACACACAACACACACACACACACACACACACACACACACACACACACACACACACACACACACACACACACACACACACACCTCCGTATTTCGCATCAAGTTCCAAAGCTGTTAAGACCAAAGAACCCTGTATTGAATTTAATCTGTAAATTGAATTATAGAATTTCTTTCTCTCTTTCTGTATTTTTTCTTTTTTTTGTATTCCTGAAATGACTGATGTGAAAAGCCGACTTTTGTATGCATATATAACTCAAACCTCTTGCTATGTTAATGTCACATTTTGCTCATTGTGTTAATTTAAAAAATAAATAAAAAATGTGTATCCAGTCATTCAATCAGTTCATGTCTCTCTTCCCAACTTGTACCAGTCAGCCAGGGCTCCCCACCTGACTGCTGGGTTTCACCTGCAACCTTTCACACATCCTCACACATGTAGTTTACCACTGAAATGACACCTCAGAGATAAGGCGGAGATATGGTGGAGATAAGGCGGAGATAAGGTGGAGATAAGGCGGAGCAGGGTTAACTCCAGGATTATGTAGCGCACAAGCACGCGGTTGCAGATCATGTGATCAGTTATTTTGATTAATTATCAATATCCTTTGAAAAACACTGTTAATTTTATTAGAAAAATCCAGTATCCTTTTCAAGAGGATGTGAATATTTATTTGTATTTCTTGATGATTGTTGATTTAACTCAAACCACACCCATGGGAGGGGTTTACATCTTAAAAGCAGAGTGGGAAGCTGCATGAAGAGCGAACGTCCACGGTTGTTGAGCTGCAGTGTAGATTCTACAGTGTAGAATCTACACTGTTCTTGTCAAATGTACGTAATTTAAAGATGATCAGCATCAATGGCCGCCCTTTAAGTCTCTTTGATCTCAGGCAGCAACTCGGTAGAGAAGCGTCGCTCTGCCACACAGGCAAAGAGAGAAACTGCACATCAAAGAGCTTGAGTACAAACACATCTGGAAGGTTTTTTAGACTCCAGGCTTCTTACTCCACCCTCACCTCACCTCCCCTTCTTACTCCACCCTCACCTCCCCTTCACCTCCCCTTACACAATGACTTTGAATGGTTTTCAATAAAACAGGATGTTGACTTAAGTTTTTTTTCTGAATTTCTGCAGCAGTGAGAACGTGTGGGTTAGGGTTAGGGGTGGTTCCTGTTAAGGTTAGGGTTAAGTTAGGGTTATGGGTGGTTCCTGTTAGGGATAGGGTTAAGTTAGGGTTAGGGGTGGTTCCTGTTAAGGTTAGGGTTAGGGTTAGGTGGTTCCTGTTAAGGTTAGGGCTAAGTTAGGGTTAGGGGTAGTTCCTGTTTGTTCCTGTTAGGGATAGGGTTAAGTTAAGGTTAGGGGTGGTTCCTGTTAGGGTTAGGGTTAAGTTAGAGTTAGGGGTGGTTCCTGTTAGGGTTAGAGTTAAGTTAGGGTTAGGGGTGGTTCCTGTTAGGGTTAGAGTTAAGTTAGGGTTAGGGTGGTTCCTGTTCAGGTTAGGGTTAAGTTAGGGTTAGGGGTGGTTCCTGTTAAGGTTAGGGTTAAGTTAGGGTTAGGGGTGGTTCCTGTTAGGGTTAGGGTTAAGCTAGGGTTAGGGGTAGTTCCTGTTGGTTCCTGTTAGGGATAGGGTTAAGTTAAGGTAAGGGGTGGTTCCTGTTAGGGCTAGAGTTAAGTTAGGGTTAGGAGTGGTTCCTGTTAAGGTTAAGTTAGGGTTAGGGGTAGTTCCTGTTGGTTCCTGTTAGGGATAGGGTTAAGTTAAGGTTAGGGGTGGTTCCTGTTAGGGTTAGGGTTAAGTTAAGGTTAGGGGTGGTTCCTGTTAGGGATAGGGTTAAGTTAAGGTAA
This sequence comes from Blennius ocellaris, assembly GCF_963422515.1. Taxonomy (NCBI): domain Eukaryota; kingdom Metazoa; phylum Chordata; class Actinopteri; order Blenniiformes; family Blenniidae; genus Blennius; species Blennius ocellaris. Next base: position 75,920 of record NC_137670.1, read on the forward strand.
GGGGTGGTTCCTGTTAGGGTTAGAGTTAAGTTAGGGTTAGGGGTGGTTCCTGTTAAGGTTAGGGTTAAGTTAGGGTTAGGGGTGGTTCCTGTTAGGGATAGGGTTAAGTTAGGGGTTAGGGGTGGTTCCTGTTAGGGTTAAGTTAGGGTTAGAGGTGGCTCCTGTTAGGGTTAGGGTTAAGTTAGGGTTGGGGTAGTTCCTGTTGGTTGCTGTTAGGGATAGGGTTAAGTTAAGGTTAGGGGTGGTTCCTGTTAGGGGTAGGGTTAAGTTAGGGTTAGGGGTGGTTCCTGTTAGGGTTAGGGGTTGTTCCTGGTAGGGTTAGGGTTAAGTTAGGGTTAGGGGTGGTTCCTGTTAGGGTTAGGGGTGGTTCCTGGTAGGGCTAGGGTTAAGTTAGGGCTAGGGGTGGTTCCTGTTAGGGTTAAGTTAGGGTTAGAGGTGGCTCCTGTTAGGGTTAGGGTTAAGTTAGGGTTGGGGTAGTTCCTGTTGGTTGCTGTTAGGGATAGGGTTAAGTTAAGGTTAGGGGTGGTTCCTGTTAGGGTTAGGGGTGGTTCCTGTTAGGGTTAGGGGTGGTTCCTGGTAGGGCTAGGGTTAAGTTAGGGTTAGGGGTGGTTCCTGTTAGGGTTAGGGATGGTTCCTGGTAGGGCTAGGGTTAAGTTAGGGTTAGGGGTGTTTCCTGTTCAGGTTAGGGTTAAGTTGGGGTCGGGGTGGTTCCTGTGTGCTGCTCCACTGCGTTTCCTCACCTACAGTCTGCCGCCCTCTCGCTCTCCTCTTGGTCCTTGCTGCTCTCCTCCTCCAGGGCCCAGATGGCGAGCTCAATCTCTTTGTCACGTTTCCGCCACAGTTCCTCCTTCAGCTCACGCTCGCGGCTCAGCAGCCATGCTTCCTACAAACACGTTCAGTCAGGCCACAGGATTTCCCCAACCCTAACTGTTGAAACCGACGGTGCTGAAAACCACACAGGGACGTGGTCGACGTTTGTCTTCACAGAGGAGGAGCTGTGATGAGGCTTTACCAAGGTTCTATATGAGGAGAGGACGGAGAGCTGAAAACCAACCAATCACTGTGAAGCTTCTTGCTCAGGTTTATGTACACCAGTCATTTCTCTAGTTCATATGCTGAAGGGTTAGTCCATAAACCTAACCCTAACCCTAACCAGGTTTCTGTGCACCAGTCATTTCTCTAGTTCATATGCTGAAGGGTTAGGGTTAGGGTTAGGCCATAAACCTAACCCTAACCCTAACATGTCCTGATGCCCCCGACTGTCCTCTCTCCTACTCTTCAGGTACAGACCCCCCCCCCCCCCCCCCCCCAGACACACCCTCGTGTCCACGATGAGTCTCCATGTATTTGACAGTTTTACAGGAAGAGAAAAGAGCAAAAGTGGTATTAAAACCCCAAAATTCTAAATGTTCTTCAGTATTAAGAACGGGTACCCCTCCGCACTGCAGCCTCTCCACACAGTTTTTGACAACGTTCCCCCCGACGGACTTGGCGGTAGCTGTTGCTAACGTTAGCCAGCTAACACACGTTCTCAGCCGCAGCATAGGGCGCCCGGTGATCCGCCATAAACCCGTCAGAAACCGTCACCTCGGTTACCGGCAACGGGTATCGGAGCTACGGATCCAGTTCAAGGCGCGCTGAAAAGCTGAACCTGAACGAAAACAAAGATAATCAAGATTTGGCTCCCAGACACACAGCTGCCAAAGCTGTGTTTTGTCTTCATATCTCCTGGATGCGCGTGTGAATCAAGGCTCTGCCCCCACCCCCTCACCCCTTACTACCCCTCCTCCCACCCTCCCTCCCCGGACATTCTTGCCTCTGGAAGCCAGGACATTCACCGCTTTCGCTGTGCCCCTACCCCCAACCACCAGCAGAGGCCACTGGAGAGGGCGGCTGCGTGCCTGGTGAAGGCGTCGCGCCTGAAAAAACCTTCTCCTAGTGGCGGACTGCAGAACTACCCTTCATGTATCCCAAATGCTGTCTCGAGAAATGTTGTAACCTGTCTGTGTTGATGCTAAACGTGCCCGAGGTGGGTTTTTTTCCCAATTACAGCCTGTGCTCCTCAGAACACAGTCTTTAATCTGCCTTTTTCCCTCCTCTCCTCACCTCATGTGTCCTTCTTTCCCCAAAACTTTCTATGTGAATGCAATTTCGTTGTACCTGTACCTGTACCTGTACCTGGACAATAAAGTAACAATCAATCAATCAATCAATCAATTATTTGGTGAAGATCAGGAAATAAATCAAACCCAGACAAAGTCTGAAGATTTAAACAAACCAACCTGTTTCTTCTTGTAGTTTTCTTCCCATGTCTGTTTTTCAATGTCCAGCCGCTCCTGTAGCACCTTCATTTCTACCTATACACACACACACACACACACACACACACACACACACACACACACACACACACACACACACACACACACACACACACACACACACACACACACACACACACACACACACACACACACACACACACACACACACACACACACACACACAGATTAAAATCTGATGATGATGATGACGATGATTGTGAGGACGATGATGCTCTCCTCACCTGGTGCCTCCTCTCCTGCTCCTGCCGGCTCTGGTCCAGCTGGTCTCGGAGAGCTCGTCCAGCCAGAGAACTGTTCTGCTCCAGCTGCCGCCGCAGATCCTCCAGCTCAGCGCGCTGCCTGCCACACAAAGTATTCACAATACTGTATTCATGTAAACAAATACCCCAATTCAGGAGTGCTCAAACCACGTTTTAGGTCTCTCAGCGTCAACACACCTCAATCTGGTGATGATGATGTCATCGTCAAGCTTGTAAAAAAACACCAAAAAGGATCCTCATGACATTCTGCTGGGACAGAACTGGACCCGGCAGGACCAGAATTATAGACCCCAGCTCAAGTATTGGTACTTTTGTGAGCAATTCATTTTCTTCTTGAGTATACTGGAGAAATAGTTTCTGTATTCTCGATTATTATATTTCATAGCTGACTTTAATTACAGAAGCTGCTGCGGTCAGTGGTTAGGGGTCAGGGGTCAATGGTCGATATTTAGGGGTCAGGGGTCCAACAACCACGATTCTCTAACAGCAAGTCATTACTATGTTACTGGCGTGAGTGACCACAGAGTTAATTCATGCTTAAACCTTCTGATCTGCCAGTTTGCAGCCAATAAGTTACATATTTTCAATTCTCTAACAGAGATTTTTTTATTAATTTACATGTGTAACTTAAATGTACTTTGCGTGCACTTGGTGTGATGAATGTGCTTTAAACTGGAGCTGCAGTATAGCAGATATTTAGATGACGTGGAAGACTTCCTGTTTTGGAATATGCACTCTCAAATAACAGTGCCTTTTCTTCCATGGAACAAATTTTGACCAGAGGCAGGATACCATTTTAATTTGTATTATCTATTCTTTTAATCACATGCACACATTTTCACTACTCATGCCATTGGTTTTACATTGAGGTAACCAGACACATTCCAACATCACATGGTACAATCCCTTCCCAAACAAGTGCCCTCAGGTAGCTCAGTTTCCTATAACTACATCAGAAAGCGCAGGTCTCATATTTGAGTAGATTTCCTTGCTTTGCACCATGTGACCACCGAGAAGAGCCCCTTCAGATGACCTTTGACCTCACCTTGCAGCCAGCTGAGCCAGCTTGTCCTTCTCATCAGACACATCCTTGTAGAGACGCCTTCTCTGCTGCTGCAGGGACAACTCCTCCTCCTGCAGCTGCTTCTCATATCTGACACAACCACAGAAGACGTGAACAGTTGAGCGCAATGCGAAGATGTTAAGAAATCCACAGATGTAATGTTGATGTTTGCTGCTTTTTCTTCCATTATATTTACTGGTGCATTCAAAAAGACATCATCAGGAAATGTCCAATATTTCAAAGAACAGTTGGTACAGATGATGAGTTAGTTGTTAGAGTGCTGCCCTCTGGAGCTTCATGCAGGAGAATGGGGGGGTGGATCTTTCAGTCTTCAGTCAGGGAGGCTGACAGTCTCTACTGAAGGTTGGCTCAGGGTCAGGGTCTCACCTCTGCTTGGCCAGCTCCCTCTCTCTCTGTCAGGGTCAGGGTCAGAGTCAGAGTCAGAGTCAGAGTCAGAGTCAGAGTCAGAGTCAGAGTCAGAGTCAGAGTCAGAGTCAGGGTCAGGGTCAGGGTCTCACCTCTGCTTGGCCAGCTCCCTCTCTCTCTGTCAGAGTCAGAGTCAGGATCAGGGTCTCACCTCTGCTTGGCCAGCTCCCTCTCTCTCTGTCAGGGTCAGAGTCAGAGTCAGAGTCAGAGTCAGGGTCTCACCTCTGCTTGGCCAGCTCCCTCTCTCTCTGTCAGGGTCAGTCAGAGTCAGAGTCAGAGTCAGGATCAGGGTCTCACCTCTGCTTGGCCAGCTCCCTCTCTCTCTGTCAGGGTCAGAGTCAGAGTCAGAGTCAGGGTCAGAGTCAGAGTCAGGGTCAGGGTCTCACCTCTGCTTGGCCAGCTCCCTCTCTCTCTGTCAGGGTCAGAGTCAGAGTCAGAGTCAGGGTCAGGGTCTCACCTCTGCTTGGCCAGCTCCCTCTCTCTCTGTCAGAGTCAGAGTCAGAGTCAGAGTCAGAGTCAGAGTCAGGATCAGGGTCTCACCTCTGCTTGGCCAGCTCCCTCTCTCTCTGTCAGGGTCAGAGTCAGAGTCAGGGTCAGGGTCAGGGTCTCACCTCTGCTTGGCCAGCTCCCTCTCTCTCTGTCAGGGTCAGAGTCAGAGTCAGAGTCAGGGTCTCACCTATGCTTGGCCAGCTCCCTCTCTCTCTGTCAGAGTCAGAGTCAGAGTCAGAGTCAGAGTCAGAGTCAGGATCAGGGTCTCACCTCTGCTTGGCCAGCTCCCGCTCTCTCTGTCAGGGTCAGAGTCAGAGTCAGAGTCAGAGTCAGGGTCAGGGTCTCACCTCTGCTTGGCCAGCCCCCTCTCTCTCTGTCAGGGTCAGAGTCAGAGTCAGGGTCAGAGTCAGAGTCAGGGTCTCACCTCTGCTTGGCCAGCTCCCTCTCTCTCTGTCAGAGTCAGAGTCAGAGTCAGAGTCAGGATCAGGGTCTCACCTCTGCTTGGCCAGCTCCCTCTCTCTCTGTCAGAGTCAGAGTCAGAGTCAGAGTCAGGATCAGGGTCTCACCTCTGCTTGGCCAGCTCCCTCTCTCTCTGTCAGGGTCAGAGTCAGAGTCAGGGTCAGAGTCAGAGTCAGGGTCTCACCTCTGCTTGGCCAGCTCCCTCTCTCTCTGTCAGAGTCAGAGTCAGAGTCAGGATCAGGGTCTCACCTCTGCTTGGCCAGCTCCCTCTCTCTCTGTCAGGGTCAGAGTCAGAGTCAGGATCAGGGTCTCACCTCTGCTTGGCCAGCTCCCTCTCTCTCTGTCAGGGTCAGAGTCAGAGTCAGGATCAGGGTCTCACCTCTGCTTGGCCAGCTCCCTCTCTCTCTGTCAGGGTCAGAGTCAGAGTCAGGATCAGGGTCTCACCTCTGCTTGGCCAGCTCCCTCTCTCTCTGTCAGGGTCAGAGTCAGAGTCAGGATCAGGGTCTCACCTCTGCTTGGCCAGCTCCCTCTCTCTCTGTCAGGGTCAGAGTCAGAGTCAGGATCAGGGTCTCACCTCTGCTTGGCCAGCTCCCTCTCTCTCTGTCAGAGTCAGAGTCAGAGTCAGGATCAGGGTCTCACCTCTGCTTGGCCAGCTCCCTCTCTCTCTGTCAGGGTCAGAGTCAGAGTCAGTATCAGGGTCTCACCTCTGCTTGGCCAGCTCCCTCTCTCTCTGACACTGCTCCTCCTTCTCCCTCTGCAGCTGCTGCCGAAGCTCCTCACACTGATGGATGAAGCGCTGCGCCGCACGTTGGTCCGCCTGCAGCAGCTCCGCTTCGTGAAGCGCCCGCAGCTTCTTCAGCTCCTGTTTGTGTTTCGAGATGAGCTTCTGGATCTCTGGCTCCAGACCTGGGGGAGGGGGAGGGGGGGTGTCCCATGTCACTACTGTGCAGAGGTGAAGGGCTATTCACCCCTCTAAACAGAGCATTTACAGATGCACACTTTAAACAGAGGGGTAGTAGGACATGGCGCCGAAGGACTCGCATTTCACATATATACACTTCTAAAGTTCTATAAACCTGTTGTGTTTTATAGTAGTAAGAACGGCAGTAGTGCTGCTGTATGTAGCTTCCGTGTGTATTTGTTTGGTAGAGACTGTTTATAACATTTTATTATTACACTGTAGAGTTCCAAAGTCTTCTAACATGGGAGTTTTGAAAACAGGGTCCCCCGAGCAAACAAGGAAGCTCCTCCGCTTTCACATGGTGAATGAGGAAATATTTCTGAAGTCCAAATACAAAAACTGAAGTAATCCACATCTCCGTCTATTTCTTCACCTTGATGTGAAACAAAGCAGCCAAGCTGCTGCAACACGGTGAATTTGTGACGGCAGGACGACGCTCCTGCTGGAAAATCAACAAACATCCGTGGCTCACCGCTGCTGATATAACGGCGCCGTATTATGATGTCAAAACTGTGAGATGGAGGGAGAGGGGCGGGGCTGAGCAGAGGGGAGGGGCGGGCCTGAGCAGAGGGAGAGGG
>NC_137670.1:87500-122500 GCF_963422515.1 Blennius ocellaris
GGCTCAATGCATAGTGGCTCAATGCAGGGTGGCTCAATGCAGGGTGGCTCAATGCATAGTGGCTCAATGCAGGGTGGCTCAATGCAGGGTGGCTCAATGCATAGTGGCTCAATGCATAGTGGCTCAATGCAGGGTGGCTCAATGCATAGTGGCTCAATGCATGGTGGCTCAATGCATAGTGGCTCAATGCAGGGTGGCTCAATGCAGGGTGGCTCAATGCATAGTGGCTCAATGCAGGGTGGCTCAATGCAGGGTGGCTCAATGCAGGGTGGCTCAATGCAGGGTGGCTCAATGCAGGGTGGCTCAATGCATAGTGGCTCAATGCAGGGTGGCTCAATGCATAGTGGCTCAATGCAGGGTGGCTCAATGCAGGGTGGCTCAATGCATAGTGGCTCAATGCAGGGTGGCTCAATGCAGGGTGGCTCAATGCAGGGTGGCTCAATGCAGGGTGGCTCAATGCAGGGTGGCTCAATGCACGGTGGCTCAATGCACGGCAGAAGAGTGTCAATGCATCACCAGAGCGGCCTGCAGCATGCTGACGGTGCGCTTCTTCTCCTCCAGCTCCATCTTGACTGTCATCATGCAGCCACTGAGGTCAGCGGCGGCCGAGCGCTCCACGCCGGCAACCTCCTCCTCGGACAACATGGCCTGCAAACACACGGATCCACTGAGCTTCGCCAACATGGTTCCTCTGTTAATGAGCAACACGAGCAGCGAGTAACACCCTGTGTCCACTTTGATGACTGCTTTACACTGGGGGGCTGGTGAGAGGACCCTTCACTACTGCTTTACACTGGGGGGGCTGGTGAGAGGACCCTTCACTACTGCTTTACACTGGGGGGGCTGGTGAGAGGACCCTTCACTACTGCTTTACACTGGGGGGCTGGTGAGAGGACCCTTCACTACTGCTTTACACTGGGGGGCTGGTGAGAGGACCCTTCACTACTGCTTTACACTGGGGGGGCTGGTGAGAGGACCCTTCACTACTGGTTCAGATCGTGTGTGTGTGTGTGTGTGTGTGTGTAACTTGGATAAACGTAGTATTACAGATGGACCCAACAGGCACGAGGTGAGAGAACCACGACACCACTGGATCAATAAAGATATTAAGTGACTGACGTTGGGATTGTTGGGGCTAAGTGAGCAGAACAGAAATAAATCATTTAAGTCAATCAGCTTCCTTGAAGATATAAAGACCTATTATCATATAACGTGAACTGAGATACAGTAACTATGGAGGAAGTTGGTAACAAGTCGCTGTACTGCATTACTCAGTAACTTGACCGTCCCCCCAGGTTAAGTGTCTGGGTCTACTGCCGCCATCTTGATCCACAGTCTTCTCACTTCCTGTCTGGATTACTGTAACTCTCTCCACTTCCTGTCTGGATTACTGGAGGACACGCACAAGGAGATTTCAGCTGTCTCTCTCCTCCACCCGTCTCTCCACCTGCTCCTCGTCTCTCGAACTCTTCACCTCCTGAACTGAGAAACTGAAGTCTTTCTTTCATTTTAAATCTCAACTCTCCACACTTCTGTTCCAAACGGCAGATTCCCTCTGATGCAGCTGCTGAGTCTCGTTTTGATTCCCGGATTGTTTTTACTGTTTTTAATCCACCGTTTTCACTCTAATTGTTCCTGGTTGTACCTGACTGTTCTTGATCGTTCCCCATTGCACCTGATTGTTCCCCATTGTACCTGATTGTTCTTGGTTGTTCCCCATTGTAGCTGATTGTTCCCCATTGTACCTGATTGTTCTTGATTGTTCCCCATTGTACCTGATTGTTCTTGGTTGTTCCCCATTGTACCTGACTGTTCTTGATTGTTCCCCATTGTAGCTGATTGTTCTTGGTTGTTCCCCATTGTACCTGATCGTTCTTGGTTGTTCCCCATTGTACCTGATCGTTCCCCATTGTAGCTGATTGTTCTTGGTTGTTCCCCATTGTACCTGATCGTTCCCCATTGTACCTGATTGTTCTTGGTTGTTCCCCATTGTACCTGATTGTTCTTGGTTGTTCCCCATTGTACCTGATCGTTCTTGGTTGTTCCCCATTGTACCTGATTGTTCTTGGTTGTTCCCCATTGTACCTGATTGTTCTTGGTTGTTCCCCATTGTACCTGATCGTTCTTGGTTGTTCCCCATTGTACCTGATCGTTCTTGGTTGTTCCCCATTGTACCCGATTGTTCCCCATTGTACCTGATCGTTCCCCATTGTACCTGATTGTTCTTGATTGTTCCCCATTGTACCTGATTGTTCTTGGTTGTTCCCCATTGTAGCTGATTGTTCTTGGTTGTTCCCCATTGTACCTGATCGTTCCCCATTGGACCTGATCGTTCTTGGTTGTTCCCCATTGTACCTGATCGTTCTTGGTTGTTCCCCATTGTACCTGATTGTTCCCCATTGTACCTGATTGTTCTTGGTTGTTCCCCATTGTACCTGATTGTTCTTGGTTGTTCCCCATTGTACCTGATTGTTCCCCATTGTACCTGATCGTTCCCCATTGGACCTGATTGTTCTTGGTTGTTCCCCATTGGACCTGTATGTTCTTGGTTGTTCCCCATTGTACCTGATCGTTCCCCATTGTACCTGATCGTTCCCCATTGTACCTGATCGTTCCCCATTGTACCTGATCGTTCCCCATTGTTCTTGGTTGTTCCCCATTGTACCTGATTGTTCCCCATTGTACCTGATTGTTCCCCATTGTACCTGATCGTTCCCCATTGTACCTGATCGTTCCCCATTGTACCTGATTGTTCCCCATTGTACCTGATTGTTCTTGGTTGTTCCCCATTGTACCTGATTGTTCTTGGTTGTTCCCCATTGTACCTGATCGTTCCCCATTGGACCTGATCGTTCTTGGTTGTTCCCCATTGTACCTGATCGTTCTTGGTTGTTCCCCATTGTACCTGATTGTTCCCCATTGTACCTGATTGTTCTTGGTTGTTCCCCATTGTACCTGATTGTTCTTGGTTGTTCCCCATTGTACCTGATCGTTCTTGGTTGTTCCCCATTGTACCTGATCGTTCTTGGTTGTTCCCCATTGTACCTGATCGTTCCCCATTGGACCTGATTGTTCTTGGTTGTTCCCCATTGGACCTGATTGTTCTTGGTTGTTCCCCATTGGACCTGTATGTTCTTAGTTGTTCCCCATTGGACCTGTATGTTCTTGGTTGTTCCCCATTGTACCTGATTGTTCCCCATTGTACCTGATCGTTCCCCATTGTACCTGATCGTTCCCCATTGTACCTGATCGTTCCCCATTGTACCTGATCGTTCCCCATTGTACCTGATCGTTCCCCATTGTACCTGATCGTTCCCCATTGTACCTGATCGTTCCCCATTGTACCTGATCGTTCCCCATTGTACCTGATTGTTCCCCATTGTACCTGATCGTTCCCCATTGTACCTGATTGTTCTTGGTTGTTCCCCATTGTACCTGATCGTTCCCCATTGCACCTGATTGTTCCCCATTGTACCTGATTGTTCTTGGTTGTTCCCCATTGTACCTGATCGTTCCCCATTGTACCTGATTGTTCTTGGTTGTTCCCCATTGTACCTGATCGTTCCCCATTGCACCTGATTGTTCCCCATTGTACCTGATTGTTCTTGGTTGTTCCCCATTGTACCTGATCGTTCCCCATTGTACCTGATTGTTCTTGGTTGTTCCCCATTGTACCTGATCGTTCCCCATTGCACCTGATTGTTCCCCATTGTACCTGATTGTTCTTGGTTGTTCCCCATTGTACCTGATCGTTCCCCATTGTACCTGATTGTTCCCCATTGTACCTGATCGTTCCCCATTGTACCTGATTGTTCTTGGTTGTTCCCCATTGTACCTGATCGTTCCCCATTGCACCTGATTGTTCCCCATTGTACCTGATTGTTCTTGGTTGTTCCCCATTGTACCTGATTGTTCCCCATTGTACCTGATTGTTCTTGGTTGTTCCCCATTGTACCTGATTGTTCCCCGTTGTTCCCCATTGTACCTGATTGTTCCCCATTGTACCTGAGCGTTCCCCATTGTACCTGATCATTCCCCATTGGACTTGATTGTTCTTGGTTGCTCCCCGTTGTACCTGATTGTTCCCCATTGTACCTGATCATTCCCCATTGTACCTGATCGTTCCCCATTGTACCTGATTGTTCTTGGTTGTTCCCCATTGTACCTGATCGTTCCCCATTGCACCTGATTGTTCCCCATTGTACCTGATTGTTCTTGGTTGTTCCCCATTGTACCTGATTGTTCCCCATTGTACCTGATTGTTCTTGGTTGTTCCCCATTGTACCTGATTGTTCCCCGTTGTTCCCCATTGTACCTGATTGTTCCCCATTGTACCTGAGCGTTCCCCATTGTACCTGATCATTCCCCATTGGACTTGATTGTTCTTGGTTGCTCCCCGTTGTACCTGATTGTTCCCCATTGTACCTGATCATTCCCCATTGTACCTGATCGTTCCCCATTGTACCTGATTGTGCCCCATTGTACCTGATCGTTCCCCATTGTACCTGATTGTTCTTGGTTGCTCCCCATTGTTCCTGGTTGTGCCCCATTGTACCTGATTGTTCCTGATTGTACCTGATTGTTCTTGGTTGCTCCCCATTGTACCTGATTGTGCCCCATTGTACCTGATTGTTCTTGGTTGCTCCCCATTGTACCTGATTGTGCCCCATTGTACCTGATCGTTCCCCATTGTACCTGATCGTTCCCCATTGTACCTGATTGTTCTTGGTTGCTCCCCATTGTACCTGATTGTGCCCCATTGTACCTGATCGTTCCCCATTGTACCTGATTGTTCTTGGTTGCTCCCCATTGTACCCGATTGTTCCCCATTGTACCTGATCGTTCCCCATTGTACCTGATTGTTCTTGGTTGCTCCCCATTGTTCCTGGTTGTGCCCCATTGTACCTGATTGTTCCTGATTGTACCTGATCGTTTCCCATTGTACCTGATTGTTCTTGATTGTTCCTGATTGTACCTGATTTTGTACCCAATTGTACGCTGTCCTGGAGTGCCAATAAAAGCACTACTCCCGCCTAAAATAATGTGTTCTTATTATTATTATCAATGCTGAACTGAATGCTGCACAGCATGTAAAGGAAAAGTTCCTAATCCCTAACCCCCTAACCCCAACAGTAGCAGGCAAGTTAAGAAAAGACTGGCTCAATGTGTAGAAAAGAAAGTGATTGATCAGTGGTGTTACTGACCTCTCTGTGTGACCTCGAGGTGACGGAGCGTGGCCTCTCCTGCTCAGACTTCTCCATCTCATCCAGAAAACTCATGATGCTCTGCAGCTTGGCCTCAGACAGCAGGGCGCCCCCTTCTGGCAGCACAGGGTGGTGGCTCAGCTGGCCGTGACGTTCCAGGTTGTCAGTGGTCAGAGAGTTTGAGTCTGCGTCCTGCAGTGAGATACATTTTTATTGTGCTTTCTTTATGATATGTTGTACTGAAGGTCTGAGACCAAAAAGTGAACTCTGACCTCATCTATCCAGGCATATTTCTCCTTGCAGTGGCTCTTTGGCTCGGACAGCCTCTCTGGCTCCTCCTCTAAAAGCTTCAGGGTGTCCAGGAGCTGGTGGAGGGTTCCTTTGGATGCGGCTCCATGCCCCTGGTCCTCCACACTCACTGACCTGTGCAGGACCTCCTGTGGCACAGGCAGCACACAGGCTTCACTGAACTGCAGCAGAAAACTCTGGCTGGAGATCCTCCTCTGAGGGTTTACCTGCGAGCACTGGGATCCTCTCTGATTGGACAAAGTCGGTGAAACGGCTCTGAAGCTGAGCTCAGCGAAGTCCAGAATGACATGTACGTTTGAGTCTGTGGAAACAAAAGGCATTGTTATGAAGCATTGGGGTGAGGGTGAGCAGTTTGTGCCCAGCAGGACGTCTGTCCTCCACATGAACGCAGACCCGTGTTTTTGGTTTTGACATCAGTGGGGGACGGGGGCCTCTGGTAGCTGGGCCCAGCTGGACTCTGGTTGCTCAGGATGATCTTGAGCGGCTTCTTACGTCCAACTGCTGAGGCTGGCAGTGGCTTTTCCCGCTCGGCCGCCGCTGTCTGTTGAGCCTCTGCGTCCTGCTGCAGCTCCTACCACACACCACAAGAGGTAGACAAAGAGCAATCAGTAGGGCCTTACCTGGCTGTTGGGAGTTTCACAATTTCACATTCTGTTTTGAAATACACAGTATTTCTGTGACGTTTTATTTAAGTCCAAAGACAGAAACAGAAAATGCCCCAACAATTGACAACATGGGTTAATGTAGTTAACTTCATTTTAAAGAAAAATGCTGAATGTGCTAATCCAATAAACAACGGGTTTGAAAAAAACCAACTAATGATTAACACGTTAATAATCTTAGAATTTAATTCTCCACAGACGTCAGGAAAAAAGCTTTGTATTACTTTTCTGTGGGAACTAAGTCAATAAAAAGAAAAGAATAAGGAACCATTCATTGAGCTCTTGTGTAAAGGTGAAAGGTCGTACTTCAGCCGGGTTGGTCTGAGCTCGCTCCTTTCGGATCAGTCTGTTGTGGCCATGCTGCTGCTGTGGCTGCTCCACGCCATCGTCCTCCTGCTCCTCACAAGACAACACCACAAGCGCTAGAACAAATGTGAAAGGATGCGGAGAGCAAGGCTGGGAGGATTCCAGAGAAGAAAGCTGGAGTCACCTGAGAACACTGAACTGCCGGGGGGACGGCTCTGAAGCTCCGCCCAGGCAAGTCATTCACACAGTCTGGGGAAAACATTCAAAACATACACTCATTTCAAATACGCTCCAACATTATTGATCAATATATCATTTATAAAACAGAGAGAATTAGTTTCAAACTCAGAAATCAAACTGATAGTTTTGTAAAAAAGTGCTAAAAACGACACCAGCAGTCGGTGATCGGGGAAGAATATGAAGCTGGATCCCGGCCAAAAGGTTTGTTCATTTGAAAGAAAGTGTGATTGAAACTGAATGTTCAGGGTTTGAGCTTCATTTTTGAAAAAGTTAAAAACACTGTATTCAAAGTAAAAATAAATGTATGAAAAGTGTTTTTCAACATGTATATAATTTTGATTCAGCTCTGGAATTCTTTTGATAAAATCCTTTATTTTTCACTCTTCAGTTGCAAGTGAAATGTTTTCAGACGAGGATCTTTTTTTCACATTCAAATCCTGTTTTCAAGTTTTTTTGTTTTTTTTTAACTTTCAAAACTTTCTTTCACTTTCAGATTGTATTTTTTCAGGTTCAAACGTTTGTCCCTGTTGTGGCTTCATACGATCAACTGCTGTTCATGTTCATCTGAAACTTCAGTCGTCATTTTTAACAATGTTTATATGTGCTTCTTTTGAATCTCAATGAAGGAAACACAATTAGGGAAGACCCTGAGCTTTTTCTGCAACCCTGTCACTCGCAATGCTGCACCCTTCACAGTTGAAGCCACGCCCTCTCAGTGGAAGCCACGCCCCCACACCACAACAGGGACAAATGTTTGAACCTGAAAAAATACGATCTGAAAGTGAAGGAAAGTTTTGAAAGTGAAAAAAAAATGTAAACTTGAAAACAGGACTTGAATGTGAAAATTATAATATCCTAATCTGAAAACATTAAATCTGCAAGAAATAACACCTACATTTAAAATATATATATATTTAAGAGTGAAAAATGAAAATAAAGGATTTTATAAAAAGAATTCTCGAGCTGAATCAAAATTATTTAAGTGAAAAAAAAATGTTCATACACTCATTTTTATTTTGAGCACAGTGTTTAATTTTTCAAAATTGAAGATCAAACCTTGAACATTCAGTTTCAACCTTATTTTTTCAAAAAAAAAATTTTTTTTCAAATGACCAAACCTTTTGGATCCAGCTCCGCAGAGGTAGCATGTGCTAACAAAAGAAGAAATGATGAGGGTACATGAGCTGAGGTGTTCCTCACCATGTCACGTCATATGTCATACCATGACATGTTATATCATGTCATGTCATCACATGTTATATCATGTCATGTTGCATGTCATGACACGTTATACCATGTCATATGTCGCATCTCATGATATGTTATATCGTGTCATATGTCGCATGTCATGACACGTTATATTATGTCATATGTCGCATGTCATGACACGTTACATCATGTCATATGTCACATGTCATGACACGTTATATCATGTCTAGGAATGTCCGATAATATCGGAGGGCCGATATTATCGGCCGATATTGACTTAAAAATGTAATATTTGGAAATATCGGTATCGGATTTTTACAACCGATATTGGAATTTCCGAGTTTGCATGAACGCCGCATGGGACGCTTACGGGCGCGCGCTTGATGACGTTTAACAACAACAAATACAACACGCTAGACTCGCGGCTAAGAAGGAGAAGCCCGGTGAATGAAATGTCCGTGGAGGACTGGAGGCTCAATCAGGCCCTCTTCCCTGCTGGACCAGTACCTGACTGCACCCTGCACCAGTGTTGACAGTGAACCAGTGTTCAGCACTGGTACCAGTACCTGACTGTACCCTGCACCAGTGTTGACAGTGAGCCAGTGTTCAGCACTGGTACCAGTACCTGACTGCACCCTGCACCAGTGTTGACAGTGAACCAGTGTTCAGCACTGGTACCAGTACCTGACTGCACCCTGCACCAGTGTTAACAGTGAACCACTGTTCAGCACTGGTACCAGTACCTGACTGCACCCTGCACCAGTGTTGACAGTGAACCAGTGTTCAGCACTGGTACCAGTACCTGACTGCACCCTGCACCAGTGTTGACAGTGAACCACTGTTCAGCACCAGTACCTGACTGCACCCTGCACCAGTGTTGACAGTGAACCACTGTTCAGCACTGGTACCAGTACCTGACTGCACCCTGCACCAGTGTTGACAGTGAACCAGAGTTCAGCACTGGTACCAGTACCTGACTGCACCCTGCACCAGTGTTGACGGTGAACCACTGTTCAGCACTGGTACCAGTACCTGACTGCACCCTGCACCAGTGTTGACGGTGAACCACTGTTCAGCACTGGTACCAGTACCTGGCTGCACCCTGCACCAGTGTTGACAGTGAACCAGTGTTCAGCACTGGTACCAGTACCTGACTGCACCCTGCACCAGTGTTGACAGTGAACCACTGTTCAGCACTGGTACCAGTACCTGACTGCACCCTGCACCAGTGTTGACAGTGAACCAGTGTTCAGCACTGGTACCAGTACCTGACTGCACGCTGCACCAGTGTTGACAGTGAACCACTGTTCAGCACCAGTACCTGACTGCACCCTGCACCAGTGTTGACAGTGAACCAGTGTTCAGCACTGGTACCAGTACCTGACTGCACCCTGCACCAGTGTTGACAGTGAACCAGTGTTCAGCACTGGTACCAGTACCTGACTGCACCCTGCACCAGTGTTGACGGTGAACCAGTGCTCAGCACTGGTACCAGTACCTGACTGCACCCTGCACCAGTGTTGACAGTGAACCACTGTTCAGCACTGGTACCAGTACCTGACTGCACGCTGCACCAGTGTTGACAGTGAACCACTGTTCAGCACTGGTACCAGTACCTGACTGCACCCTGCACCAGTGTTGACAGTGAACCAGTGTTCAGCACTGGTACCAGTACCTGACTGCACCCTGCACCAGTGTTGACAGTGAACCAGTGTTCAGCACTGGTACCAGTACCTGACTGCACCCTGCACCAGTGTTGACAGTGAACCAGTGTATTCATACAGAACAATCTCCCTCTTACACACGAGGACATGGAAAAAGAAATAGACCAGTTATATGGACGAGTCAACTTCAGTCTTTGTTTTTGTTGCACTTTAAAGGAAGGCTGTTTTAATTTTGTGAGCATTTCTGTGCCTTTCTTGTTTATATTTACACTATTTTGTTTCTCTTAAAAGAGATTGAGTCCAGTTTGAGTCTATTATTTGACAAGTTATGTCCAGTTATTCATTCATTGACTGTTTACAACTAATGGACTGCAGATATGCCTCTTCCTTTTTTTTATATTGTCTGTGGTGTTGTTGAGTTTGTTGTTGAGGTTTCTCTCTAAAACTTAATAAATATGGCACTTTTTTCCATAATGTAAGTTGTTGTTCTCTTATTTTTCTCAGTGTGTACATTTGGAAAGCCATGTTTGATTCACATATGCATCCAGTGGGGCGTCACAATAAAATTAGGCATAATGTGTTAATTCCACAGTAGGAGATATTTTATGTTGTTGTTACCCAACAGTTTTGATGTAAAAAGCCAGCAGATATCGGTATCGGTGATATCGGTATCGGAAATTAAGAGTTGGACAATATCGGAATATCGGACATCGGTAGAAAAGCCAATATCGAGCATCCCTACTCATGTCATATGTCACATGTCATGACATGTTATGTCATATCATGACACGTTATATCATGTCATATGTCGCATGTCCTGACATGTTATATCATGTCATATGTCACATGTCATGACATGTTATGTCATATGTCATATCATGACATGTTATATCATGTCATATGTCGCATGTTCTGACATGTTATATCATGTCATGTCATGTCAGGACATGTTTAGTGTTTTCTGCCAAAAAGAAGAGACCACGTGAAGAGAAAATGAAATAAAGCAGCGCAGACCTGTGTTCTTGGTTTTCATGTCAGTCGAGGAAATGGGGCTGTTGTTGCTGGGTAAAGTTGGACCCTTGCTGGGTGGCTTCTTCCGCCCCCCCCCACTGCTCTGCCTCAGGCTTTCCAGCTGGTTGTCTGCAGCTCGCTGGGCTCTCTTCTGCTGCAGCTCCTGTCACACACCAGCAGTGGGAGACAGAGGACAGTGCCGTAGGCTAAGAAAGGCTTCCAAACTCATGGTATTTTTATCAATCCCCGTGGGGAAGTTCCTTTTCCACAGTGACCATGCTGATTCCAGGGTTCGGAGGTGCAGCCACATCATGGCTCTCCAGGCAGATGATGCCTCCTCCACAGGACACCAATGAACCTTGTTGATTTCTGGTTTGGGGCAATAAATAATGTGAAATAGCAAAAAGCCTGCCTTCATAAAGAACTTGTTGCGAAAGATCTATTTTTCCAAAGTTGTAGCCACACAGAAATGACCGTTTTGGCTTCTTTCTCCCAGCGCTGTCTAATATAATCTGTTAAATTGTTATTGTTGCACATAAAACTTTTGTATAATTTCCTAATGACGCCTTTTGGGCTTTCAGATTCATAAGTATCCTGAAATGTTTGAGTTATACAAGGAGTTTCATCAAGTCCACGAGTCAAAATTTCTTTTATGGGTTAGGGTGAGGGTGGGGGTCAAGGGTTAGGGATAGGGTGAGGGTCAAGGGTTATGGTGAGGGTCAAGTTTTAGGGTTAGGGTGAGGGTCAAGGGTCAAGAGCTAGGGTCAAGGGTTAGGGTTAGGGTGAGGGTCAAGGGTCAAGAGCTAGGGTCAAGGGTTAGGGTTAGGGTGAGGGTCAAGGGTCAAGAGCTAGGGTCAAGGGTTAGGGTTAGGGTGAGGGTCAAGGGTTAGGGTTAGAGTCAAGGGTTAGGGTGAGGGTCAAGGGTTAGGGTTAGAGTCAAGGGTTAGGGTGAGGGTCAAGGGTTAGGGTTAGGGTTAGGGTCAAGGGTTAGGGTTAGGGTGTAGGTCAGGGTGAGGGTCAAGGGTTAGGGTGAGGGTCAAGGGTTAGGGTTAGAGTCAAGGGTTAGGGTGAGGGTCAAGGGTTAGGGTTAGGGTGAGGGTCAAGTGATAGGGTTAGGGTGTAGGTCAGGGTGAGGGTCAAGGTTAGGGTGAGGGTCAAGTGATAGGGTTAGGGTGAGGGTCAAGGGTGAGGGTCAAGGGTTAGGGTTAGGGTGAGGGTCAAGGGTTAGGGTTAGAGTGAAGGTCAGGGTGAGAGTCAAGGGTTAGGGTGAGGGTGAAGGTGAGAGTCAGGGTGAGAGTCAGGGTGAAGGTGAGGGTGAGGGTCAAGGATTAGGGTTAGGGTGAGGGTCAGGGTGAGAGTCAAGGGTTAGGGTGAGGGTGAAGATGAGGGTCAAGGGTTAGGGTTAGAGTGAAGGTCAGGGTGAGGGTCAAGGGTTAGGGTTAGGGTGAGAGTCAAGGGTTAGGGAAAGGGTCAAGGTGAGGGTCAGGTTGAGGTTGAGGGTCAGAGTGAGGGTGAGGGTGAAGGTGAGGGTTCGCGTGAGGGCTAGGGCGAGGCACCTGGATGGCATTGAGGCGGGCGAGGCGAGCCTTCTCCTCTCGGATCCGCTTCCTATCTTGGTCCTTCTTGTGCGGCTGGTCTGGCCTCCAGTCAGCTGATGGCTCCTCCCTCTCCTCTGATGGCCCCTCCCACTCCGCTGATGGCTCCTCCCTCTCCTCTGATGGCCCCTCCCTCTCCTCTGATGGCCCCTCCCACTCCACTGATGGCTCCTCCCTCTCCTCTGATGGCTCCTCCCACTCCTCCACAGGAAAAGACAGAGGGAGTGAAGCAGCAGGAGCAGGAGAACAGCAGCAGTGAGGGTCTACCTTTGTTCTCCGGGCCGGGACGTGTGGAGACTTGAGGCGTCGGTACCAGCGCTGGATGGTGACGGAGGCCCGGTTCAGCTGCTCCACAAACCTTCACAACACAAGGTGGTGAGCCGGAGCTGAACGTCGGGGGCAGAGCGGCTGCTGGTGTGCTGCTCCGACCTTTCAGCCTCCTCCTCCGTGACCTCCACCCTCCGGCAGTGAGCCGACACTGGGGACGTGACCTCCACCCTCCGGGAGTGAGCCGACACTGGGGACGTGACCTCCACCCTCCGGGAGTGAGCCGACACTGGAGATGTGTGGTTGGAGGAAGCAGAGAAGTTCTTCTGGGACTTGGCGAAGGAGCCGCTCTCTGGTGAAACCTCGTCATTCAAGGCGGTCGCCTTCAGGATGTTACTAAGGGATAAACACGACAGAAAACTTCCTTTGGGGGCGCTGTTGAGCAGGATTATGGCGTGGACGTGTCTGCTGCCTTCTTCAGGTGGGTGAACTCCACAGCAAACCCACCTGTAAACGTTAATGCTAAAAACCACATTCAGACATATTGGATTCACGACGGAGAGACGGAGGACTGAAGGTGAGACAATTCGCTTTCGCCGGACCAAAAACAATTGTTATGAAGGATTGACTGCCGAGACAGCCCGTCGCTCAGCTGGTTTGTCTAAATTCTCCTGGTTGTTTATGCAGATGGTCCCCCCTTATCTTCTCGCCCCCACTCCACCTGGAACCTCTTCTCTGAATCAGAACTGTCTGTACTGTACAGAAGTGAAGGCCAGGCGTAACCTCACCACCCTTCTGGCCCCTCCACCTCCTTCCCAATGGCAGCATGGGGACGGAGCGAAGCCATAACAAAAGCGCCTTTAATCCTATACCACCTACTACCTACCATCTACCACCTACTACCTACCATCTACCACCTACTACCTACCATCTACCACCTACCATCTACTACCTACCATCTACTACCTACTACCTACCACCTACTATCTACTACCTATTACCTACCATCTACCACCTACCACCTACTACCTACCATCTACCACCTACCACCTACCATCTAATCACCAATCAACCCCAGGTGATTGACTCCCTCCACTCCCCGCCTCCCTTCCTCACAGAACCTCAGGACACCATCCAGCCCATTCCCACAGTCACCACCAGGAGACCCTTCAAATCCAGGACTTTTAGCAGACCACAAACTCACATTCCTTTTAATGTCACACTGAACACACACCCAGCACCAACATTAAAATGGCTGTTTTAAATACCCGCTCTCTTTTAAACAAAACTTTTATCATTAATGACTTGATTTTAGATAATAACTTAGACTCCTCCTCCTCACTGAGACATGGCTTGACACTGATGCACCAGTTGTTCTTACCGAGGCCTCCCCACCTAATTTTAACTTTTTATTCTCTATCAGGGATGGAAAGAGAGGAGGAGGAACTGCGTCCATCACTAAAGAGAAACTTTGCACATCCAAAGTGACTTTTAACAGCTTCACGTCCTTTGAATATCATGCTTTTATTTTTTGCAGTCCCCCCATCCTCTCTTTAATTATATACAGGCCACCCCATCATTCAAGCAGTTTTATCGCTGAATTTTTAACTATTATCCACACTAAATTTGAACGAATTTTAATCACTGGTGATTTTAACATACACATTGATCGCCACTCGGACTCATTGTCCAGAGAATCTTTAACTCTCCTCCAATGTCTGGATTTTAAGCAACACGTCACACAGCCGACTCACAACAGAGGTCACACCCTGGACCTGGTCCTTTCTTATGGCCTGACCATTGGTGTGTCCTCTGGTGTTGACCTGGTGTGTCCTCTGGTGTTGACCTGGCTGTGTCCTCTGGTGTTGACCTGGTCCGTCCTCTGGTGTTGACCTGGTCCGTCCTCTGGTGTTGACCTGGTCCGTCCTCTGGTGTTGACCTGGTGTGTCCTCTGGTGTTGACCTGGCTGTGTCCTCTGGTGTTGACCTGGCTGTGTCCTCTGGTGTTGACCTGGTGTGTCCTCTGGTGTTGACCTGGTGTGTCCTCTGGTGTTGACCTGGTGTGTCCTCTGGTGTTGACCTGGCTGTGTCCTCTGGTGTTGACCTGGCTGTGTCCTCTG
The DNA here is from genome assembly GCF_963422515.1 of Blennius ocellaris. Taxonomy (NCBI): domain Eukaryota; kingdom Metazoa; phylum Chordata; class Actinopteri; order Blenniiformes; family Blenniidae; genus Blennius; species Blennius ocellaris. The sequence continues at coordinate 102,087 of NC_137670.1, forward strand.
GTGTTGACCTGGCTGTGTCCTCTGGTGTTGACCTGGTCCGTCCTCTGGTGTTGACCTGCTGTGTCCTCTGGTGTTGACCTGGCTGTGTCCTCTGGTGTTGACCTGGCTGTGTCCTCTGGTGTTGACCTGGCTGTGTCCTCTGGTGTTGACCTGGTCCGTCCTCTGGTGTTGACCTGGTCCGTCCTCTGGTGTTGACCTGGCTGTGTCCTCTGGTGTTGACCTGGTCCGTCCTCTGGTGTTGACCTGGCTGTGTCCTCTGGTGTTGACCTGGTCCGTCCTCTGGTGTTGACCTGGTCCGTCCTCTGGTGTTGACCTGGTGTGTCCTCTGGTGTTGACCTGGCTGTGTCCTCTGGTGTTGACCTGGCTGTGTCCTCTGGTGTTGACCTGGTGTGTCCTCTGGTGTTGACCTGACTGTGTCCTCTGGTGTTGACCTGGCTGTGTCCTCTGGTGTTGACCTGGCTGTGTCCTCTGGTGTTGACCTGGTGTGTCCTCTGGTGTTGACCTGGATGTGTCCTCTGGTGTTGACCTGGTGTGTCCTCTGGTGTTGACCTGACTGTGTCCTCTGGTGTTGACCTGGCTGTGTCCTCTGGTGTTGACCTGGTCCGTCCTCTGGTGTTGACCTGGTGTGTCCTCTGGTGTTGACCTGGCTGTGTCCTCTGGTGTTGACCTGGTCCGTCCTCTGGTGTTGACCTGGTCCGTCCTCTGGTGTTGACCTGGTCCGTCCTCTGGTGTTGACCTGGCTGTGTCCGACCACTTCTGTGTGTTTTTTAATGTCACCAGTTTTACCCAGCAGGGGGCGCCGGTCAGAACGGTGAGGAAACGCTACATAACTTCTGAGGTGGCTGATAATTTTATAAAGATTTTACAGAATATCCCAGCTGAGGTTTTACCCTCCATGTGATTTTATTGTTGACGATTTTAGCAGTAAATTAAAGTCAACTCTAGACCTGGTGGCTCCAATTACTACAAGAATCCTTAATAAATCCAAACCACCAGCGCCATGGACAAACAGGGAAACTCACCAATACAAAATAAACTGCAGGATTGCCGAACGGAGGTGGAGAAAATCAAAACTTACGGTTCATTATCACATTTTCCGGGTCCACCTCAAAGCCTACAATAGAATAGTCAGACACTCAAGATTTTCATATTTCTCAAAACTCATCAGTGACAACAAAAATAACCCCAAACTCCTCTTCTCCACCTTCGACTTTTTAACAAACACCAATTTTAATAAAAACTCGCTCCCCTTTCCCTCCTTTTGCGAGGATTATGCCCACCACCTCAGAAGCAAAATAAATGACATCAGATCTAGTCTTTTATCTTTACAAACTGTACCTTTGAACTCACCTGGACTGGTTCTTCACCAGAGGAACCACTGGACTGTTTTGTTCTGGTTGATGCAGGAACACTTGGTCGAGTTTTCTCCCAAGTGAAACCAACAACCTGCCTTTTAGATCCAATTCCTACCTCACTTTTTAAGTCATTGTATGGGTTCTTTGAGGAACAGCTTTCAAACATGGTCAACTGCTCTCTTCCTACGGTGTTTTCCCCGCCGCCTTTAAAACGGCGGTGGTGAGGCCCCTTCTGAAGAAGAGCAGTTTAGACCCCGAGGTTCTTAATAACTATCGCCCTGTATCCAACTTACCATTTTTAGCAAAATTTTAGAAAAAATTGTTTTTAATCAATTAAATACATTTTTACTTACAAATAACATTTTAGAGAAGCATCAATCTGGTTTTAGGAAGAACCACAGCACAGAGACGGCCCTTTTAAAGATTTTAAATTGTCCCTCAAACGAGGACCAAGACTCACGGGGAGGCTGGTTCAGGTCCTATGGCCCCCGTTTGTGGAACAGCCTGCCGGGGAACCTCCGGGCTGCAGAGTCCATTGAGGTTTTTAAAAAAGGGTTAAAAACTCACCTTTTTAATCAGGCTTTTAACTGATTTTATACATGTATGTGTGTATATAGTTCTGTATTTGATCAATGTATTTATCTACTTCTATTTATTTATTTCAGATAATTATCTAATTTTTTTTTTACCTTCTTTTTTATCTCCAGTGGTTCCTCTAGGAGGCGCTACACTGGTGGTGGCCGGTTTTGCCGCTGGTGGAGCCGTCCCATGGGTTTCCCTGCCCGGGCACCTGGCAGGTCCCCCGGTGGGATTGGCTTGTCTGCCCGGTTGGGGGGGGGATCTGTGGGGCGGCGCCCCCTGTGGTCGGAAGTTGTGCCGCCCCCAGTGTGGACGGCCCAAATATGTCCCTTTCCTCACCTTAGTCCTCAGTGTCCTGCCATGTCTCCATATCACTAGGCATGTCTTCACCTATGGTGTGTGTCTGCATGTGTGCTCACCTGCTTTTTATTCATCTATTTTATCTTTGCACTGTTTTTAATTCTTGTGGAAGCACTTTGTGTTGCTTTAATGTATAAAAAGTGCTATAGAAATAAAGATTGATTGATTGATCTACTACTTACTACCTACCATCTACCATCTACTACCTACCATCTACCATCTACTACCTACCATCTACAATCTACTACCTACCACCTACTACCTACCACCTACTACCTACCATCTACTACCTACCACCTACCATCTACTACCTACCATCTACTACCTACCATCTACTACCTACCATCTACCATCTACCATCTACTACCTACCACCTACTACCTACCACCTACTACCTACCATCTACTACCTACCATCTACCATCTACTACCTACCATCTACTACCTACCATCTACTACCTACCATCTACTACCTACTACCTACCATCTACTACCTACCATCTACTACCTACCATCTACTACCTACCATCTACCATCTACTACCTACCACCTACTACCTACCACCTACTACCTACCATCTACTACCTACCATCTACCATCTACTACCTACCATCTACTACCTACCATCTACTACCTACCATCTACTACCTACCACCTACTACCTACCATCTACTACCTACCATCTACCATCTACTACCTACCATCTACCATCTATTACCTACCATCTACTACCTACCATCTACTACTTACTACCTACCATCTACCACCTACCATCTACTACCTACCATCTACCATCTACTACCTACCATCTACTACCAACTATCTACTACCTACCATCTACTACCTACCATCTACTACCTTCCACCTACTACCTACCATCTACTACCTACCATTTACTACCTACCATCTACTATCTACCACCTACTACCTACCACCTACCATCTACCACCTACCATCTACCATCTACTACCTACCACCTACTACCTACCATCTACTATCTACCACCTACTACCTACCACCTACCATCTACTACCTACCACCTACTACCTACCATCTACTACCTACCACCTACTACCTACCATCTACTACCTACCACCTACTACCTACCATCTACTACCTACCACCTACTACTTACCATCTACCATCTACTACCTACCATCTACCATCTACTACCTACCATCTACTATCTACCATCTACTACCTACCACCTACTACCTACCATCTACAACCTACCATCTACTACCTACCATCTACCATCTACTACCTACCATCTACCATCTACTACCTACCATCTACTACCTACCACCTACTACCTACCATCTACCATCTACTACCTACCATCTACTACCTACCATCTACTACCTACCATCTACTACCTACCATCTACTACCTACCACCTACTACCAACCATCTACCACCTACCATCTACCATCTACTACCTACCATCTACTACCTACCATCTACTACCTACCATCTACTACCTACCACCTACTACCAACCATCTACCACCTACCATCTACCATCTACTACCTACCATCTACTACCTACCATCTACCACCTACTACCTACCATCTACTACCTACCACCTACTACCTACCATCTACTACCTACCATCTACCATCTACTACCTACCATCTACTACAAACTATCTACTACCTACCATCTACTGCCAACTACCTACCATCTACTGCCTACTACCAACTATCTACGACCTACCATCTACTGCCTACTACCTACCATCTACCATCTACTGCCTACTACCCACAACTGGTGGACGTACTTGAAGGACGGTTTCTGGTTGGAGCTCTTGGGCGTGAGCGGCTTCTGGGCGTAGTTGTTGTGTAGGATGGTGGTGACGGAGTTCCCCACCGCTCCCTTGCTGCTCCTGAGGAACACAGACAAGGACAAAGAGAGTTCAGGGGCATCAGGAGAGCAGCAGAGCTTCTCCACCTCCTGGTGCAGTTAGAGGAGCTCCCAGAACTGAACACAACATGTTCTAATGGAGCAGAAGCTGTGAGTTCCTGAAGGGTTCGGGTTAGGTTAGGTTAGGGTTAGAGGGTTAGGGTTATGGGTTAGGGTTAGAGGGTTAGGTTTGGGGAAGGGAATAGGGTTAGGGTTAGGTTAGGGGATTAGGATTAGAGGGTTAGGGTTAGGTTTGGGGAAGGGAATAGGGTTAGGGTTAGGTTTAGTGGGTTAGGGTTAGGGTTAGGTTTGGGGGTTAGGGTTAGAGGGTTAGGGTTAGGTTAGGTTAGGGTTAGGGTTAGTGGGTTAGGGTTAGGGTTTGTGGGTTAGGGTTAGAGGGTTAGGTTAGGGTTAGGGTTAGTGGGTTAGGGTTAGGGTTTGTGCTGCTCGGATCAGCAGGGATCAAACTCAAGAAGCAGCTGAGACCTGAATGCATTGAGTCAGAGGTGGCAGAGGCTGGAGGAGGGAGAGGGGGAGGAGAAGCCAGAGGAGGTGGAGGGTGGAAGAGGTTGGAGAAGGTGGAGGAGGCGGTAAAAACAGGGGAGGTGGTGGGTGGAGGAGATGGAGTGAAGGAGGACGTGAGGCCCACCTGTTGTTGGCGGTGAAGGTGGCAGCCAGAGCCCAGCCGGGCTCCGTCCTCCTCCTCCTCCTCCTCCTCCTCGGGCCGGCCGGCTCCTCGGCCACGGTGCAGGAGTCGCCGGGCAGAGGGACGCTTCTGGGCTGGTCGTCCTGTATTGACAACAACAATAATAATAATAACAATGACACTAATAACAACAACAACAACAATAATAATAATAACAATGATACTCATAATAATAACAATTACACTCATAACAACAACAACAATAATAATAACAATAACAATAACAATAACAATAATAATAATAATAATAATAATAATAATAACAATGACACTAATAATAACAACAATAACAACAACAACATTAATAACAATGACACTAATAATAATAACAACAACAACACTAATAAAAATTACAACAACAACAACAATAATAATAATAACAATAATACTATAATAATAATAATAATAATAACAATAATAATAATAATAATACATCCAATAAGAGCAAAAGCCTCCAGGTCGTTCTGACATGATCAACCTGAACAGTTTATGAGTGGATCACTGACGATATGAGCAGAATGCTGTACTGCTGTTCTGCTGCTGCTCTGCTGCTGCTGCTCTGCTGCTCTGCTGCTGCTGCTCTGCTGTTCTACTGCTCTGCTGCTCTGCTGCTGCTGCTCTGCTGTTCTACTGCTCTGCTGCTCTGCTGCTGCTGCTCTGCTGTTCTACTGCTCTGCTGCTCTACTGCTGTTGCGCTGCTGCTGCTCTGCTGTTCTACTGCTCTGCTGCTCTACTGCTGTTGCGCTGCTGCTGCTCTGCTGTTCTACTGCTCTGCTGCTCTGCTGCTCTGGCACGAGAACAGCTGAGACATGGAGCTCAACACTGCCACCTAGAGCACAAAGTATCAAAGAACAGACTCAGGCTTTGAACTCTTTAGATCACATAAGGATCTGTTATGTTTTCAGCTTCGCGCTGAACAAACGTTCTGGTCCATGATCCACTCATGTTCAACTGGAGAACCACAGTCTCACAGTCACTTGACGTTTGATGTCATTCTGAGATTTTTTGTCCTTTTCAGACTCTGTTGCTTTACAGAAGAAAGGACAATGTCTGCATGCTACTGGTCTGGTGTCACGTGGACTCTGATTGGACTTTACCAGAACGTTCCACGTGGTTCTGTCTGGCGACGTCCTGCTGAGGCTCGCCAGCTTTCTGCGTCCATCTGAGCGGCTGTCGAACAGAGACAAGTAGTCCTGGCCTCGCTCCTGGCTGAGGGACAGACACAGTGAGGGACAGACACAGCGAGGGACAGACACAGCGAGGGACAGACACAGCGAGGGACAGACACAGTGACGGACAGACACAGCGACGGACAGACACAGTGAGAGACAGACACAGTGAGGGACAGACACAGTGACGGACAGACACAGCGACGGACAGACACAGTGAGAGACAGACACAGCGAGGGACAGACACAGTGAGGGACAGACACAGTGACGGACAGACACAGCGACGGACAGACACAGTGAGAGACAGACACAGCGACGGACAGACACAGTGAGAGACAGACACAGTGAGGGACAGACACAGTGAGGGACAGACACAGTGAGGGACAGACACAGTGAGAGACAGACACAGTGAGGGACAGACACAGTGAGGGACAGACACAGTAAGGGACAGACACAGTGAGGGACAGACACAGTGAGGGACAGACACAGTGAGAGACAGACACAGTGAGAGACAGACACAGCGACGGACAGACACAGTGAGAGACAGACACAGTGAGGGACAGACACAGTGAGAGACAGTGAGAGACAGACACAGTGAGGGACAGACACAGTGAGGGACAGACACAGTGAGGGACAGACACCCAGAAGACACCCAGACGACCACATGAGCAACAGGTTCAGCTCCACTGAGACCAAACGGGAAAGAGCAGACACATAAAGAGCCACTGGCACATTATGAAAAAGTTCCATATCTTAGCAAAAAATGTTATTCTCCAAAGAAAAACATGAAACATTTTGAAACCAAAATACAGTGAAATGCATAATTTTGAAGGCCATTTTCTCTGTAAATGGTTGTGAAGCGAGTGCTGCTGCGCTGCTGCGCCTGAAGCCTCCATCCAGTCCAGCGGCAGCAGTTTGAATTACAAAAGTCCCTTGGTTGGGGCCGGGGAACGACTATTGTTAAAACAATTATTCAGACAATTATTTAATGGAATACCGGACTATTCTAACGTTTCCTCGGCTCCGTTAGTCGACATTCGTTGGCGAACTAATTTCCGTGCAGTGAATCATGATGCTAAGCTAGCAAACGTCAGTCTAATATTGTTTCACTGGGAAACGACCACAGCGGATTGAGCTAACGCTAATCTTGACTTGTCAAACGTAACGTTGAACAGATACGTTTAAATATTACTCCAATCTGCTAACTACCGTAGCAGATCTACACGTTGGTGGTGCTTGTGGCTAGATAGCGGAGTTCTGCTAGCGGTAAGCTAACCACCGTTTCCATTCATGTCGGCATTATATGCTATTTCTAGCTAACGTTAGCTAAACACAGCTGTTTAGCCACGAGCTACTAACAGTAACCAAACATAAACAGTTAGCGAGCACCACCGAAGTACGCAGAGCTCAAGCTCACGTTACACAACTGGAAGTGAATTAATTTAGCAAACGTTGGTGACTAACATTCCTTCCTTCTGTCCTCCGGCCGACAGCAAACAAATCCACCTTGATGCTAATGTCTGTCTTCAAAGTCTCCACAGCTTTGATGTAGGGCAGCGGGTTACCGCGGAGCCTGACAGCTGGTGGAGACGAGCCCATCCCTCCTCGGGGCCGTCTGCTGGGGGCCACTGCCTCATGGAGTCCATATCAATGTATATGCTGTCATCACCCCCCCCCAGGAGGGACAGATGGAGGGTGACGACCTGTTGCTGTCTTTGGGGTGAAGCCATGAAGCAGCTGGCCGGTGGAAAAGCATCTGACCACAACTGTCACAGGCACATTCCTGCACTTTCTGCTGTCCAAGTGACTGATGCTGGGGGGGGGGGGGGGGGGGGGGGGGGGGTCCAAGAGTCACCAGAGTGAAGGCACACACTTCCTTTTTCACTGGCTCCTGGTGGAGGGGTAACCTGACCCTGGAGGACCCCCCCCCCCCCCCCCCCCCCCCTGCACCCCCACAGCCTGGAACTGCCCTCCATTATCATGCAGGAGCCTTTGTCCACTCTGGCCCAAGCTGCAGGGCCTCCAGCTGCACGCACGCACACACACACACGCGCACACGCGCACGCGCACACGCACACGCACACGCACACACACACACACACACACACACACACACACACACACACACACACACACACACACACACACACACACACACACACACACACACACACACACACACACACACACACGTTCCTGCTCTGGTCCAAGTTCTTTGTTGTTGTTGATGAACTTTCCTGAGCTGCTCCTGAATTATTTCTTTTGATTTGAAAAACTTTTCCCTTCTTCTCCAGATATTATTATTATTTATTATTATATTTTCTTCCTTTTTTGTTGAGATGAACTGAACTGCATTTTTTCTAAACATTTTATTGGGCCTATTTAATTTTGAACCAACTAATACAGCATTTTCTTTTTGAAATCAGCGTTCTGTGTTTACTTTTGTTTGGATTATTGACATTAGTGGGGTGTACATTCTACCTTGTGTATGTTTGACGGGGGAAAGAAGCAAAATGTGATGGTTGTATAAAACCTAACTAACTAAAAAGATCTTAAATGTCAGGAGAGAGACCTGGCTGCAACCCCTAACAAACATGTGTCCCCCTCCAAACCATCACAACAACACACAGAAATAAGAAGAAACTCCTTGATGAAACACATCAGGAAGGAAGAATCAATCACAATCTACCAGATCTGATCAAGTTTTCCAGCGTTCTCATTAGATTGCAGATTTGTTTTGGTGGTTATTTCAACACTCATATAAACTGCAAAGGTTAAATTGAGTCATATTGAGGAAAAACCTGAAATACATACTGAATTTTTGAGTTTCATGACATATAAAGTTGAAATTCTAAATAAAACTTTCAGTGCGTGTGAATAATCTAAAAACGATGGAAATGCTTCACTGTGAAGATATGACGGCTCCAAAGACATCTTCTTTACTACCAAGCACTACGACAAGGATGTATGCTATCATTGCAACTCATTTTATGCAGATTGCCATTTAATGAATAATGAAAAATAATGGATTGACTCTAAAATGGGACTCATGACCACAGATGTTTGACGAATCTCTCAGAGGAGAAGCATTCAATGTCTTTTTACTCTTGAAATGATGAGCAGGCGTGCGTGTGCGTGCGCGTGCGTGTGTGTACCTTGTACTGAGGTGGGCCTGCTGGTTGACCTGACTGCTGCTGTTGGAGCGTCGCAGGTTCTTGATGGAACGTGAGCTCCCGAAGCCGACGTCACTCTGAAGGATCACAAACACAAACTTGAAAACACGCGTACGTTCTGGGGTCATTTTAGGATCAGATCAAATCAATCTTTATTTATAGAACACTTTTTATACAGGGAAGGAACACAAAGTGCTTAACAAGAATTAAAAACAGTGCAAAGATAAAATAGATGAATAAAAGCAATTGAACACACACATGCAGACACACATCATAAGTGAGGACATGCCTGGTGATGTGAAGACATGGAGGACACTGAGGACTAAGGTGATGTGAAGACATGGAGGACACCGAGGACTAAGGTGATATGAAGACATGGAGGACACCGAGGACTAAGGTGATATGAAGACATGGAGGACACCGAGGACTAAGGTGACATGAAGACATGGAGGACACTGAGGACTAAGGTGATATGAAGACATGGAGGACACTGAGGACTAAGGTGATATGAAGACATGGAGGACACTGAGGACTAAGGTGATATGAAGACATGGAGGACACTGAGGACTAAGGTGATGTGAAGACATGGAGGACACTGAGGACTAAGGTGATGTGAAGACATGGAGGACACTGAGGACTAAGGTGATGTGAAGACATGGAGGACACCGAGGACTAAGGTGATATGAAGACATGGAGGACACTGAGGACTAAGGTGATATGAAGACGTGGAGGACACTGAGGACTAAGGTGATATGAAGACATGGAGGACACTGAGGACTAAGGTGATATGAAGACATGGAGGACACCGAGGACTAAGGTGATATGAAGACATGGCAGGACACCGAGGACTAAGGTGATATGAAGACATGGAGGACACCGAGGACTAAGGTGACATGAAGACATGGAGGACACTGAGGACTAAGGTGATATGAAGACATGGAGGACACTGAGGACTAAGGTGATATGAAGACATGGAGGACACTGAGGACTAAGGTGATATGAAGACATGGAGGACACTGAGGACTAAGGTGATATGAAGACATGGAGGACACTGAGGACTAAGGTGATGTGAAGACATGGAGGACACTGAGGACTAAGGTGATGTGAAGACATGGAGGACACTGAGGACTAAGGTGATGTGAAGACATGGAGGACACCGAGGACTAAGGTGATATGAAGACATGGAGGACACCGAGGACTAAGGTGACATGAAGACATGGAGGACACCGAGGACTAAGGTGATATGAAGACGTGGAGGACACTGAGGACTAAGGTGATATGAAGACATGGAGGACACTGAGGACTAAGGTGATATGAAGACATGGAGGACACCGAGGACTAAGGTGATATGAAGACATGGAGGACACCGAGGACTAAGGTGATATGAAGACATGGCGGACACCGAGGACTAAGGTGATATGAAGACATGGAGGACACCGAGGACTAAGGTGATATGAAGACATGGCAGGACACTGAGGACTAAGGTGATATGAAGACATGGCAGGACACCGAGGACTAAGGTGATATGAAGACATGGAGGACACCGAGGACTAAGGTGATATGAAGACATGGAGGACACTGAGGACTAAGGTGATATGAAGACATGGAGGACACCGAGGACTAAGGTGATATGAAGACATGGAGGACACCGAGGACTAAGGTGATATGAAGACATGGAGGACACTGAGGACTAAGGTGATGTGAAGACATGGCAGGACACTGAGGACTAAGGTGATATGAAGACATGGAGGACACCGAGGACTAAGGTGATATGAAGACATGGAAGGACACTGAGGACTAAGGTGACATGAAGACATGGAGGACACTGAGGACTAAGGTGATATGAAGACATGGAGGACACTGAGGACTAAGGTGATATGAAGACATGGCAGGACACTGAGGACTAAGGTGACATGAAGACATGGAGGACACCGAGGACTAAGGTGATATGAAGACATGGAGGACACCGAGGACTAAGGTGATATGAAGACATGGCAGGACACTGAGGACTAAGGTGACATGAAGACATGGAGGACACCGAGGACTAAGGTGATATGAAGACATGGAGGACACCGAGGACTAAGGTGATATGAAGACATGGAGGACACTGAGGACTAAGGTGACATGAAGACATGGAGGACACTGAGGACTAAGGTGACATGAAGACATGGAGGACACTGAGGACTAAGGTGATATGAAGACATGGCAGGACACTGAGGACTAAGGTGAGGAAAGGGACGTATTTTGGGCCGTCCACACTGGAGGTGGTACAACTACAACAAAAGTTGTGGGGTTAGGGTTAGGAGAGTATAGGATAGGGTTAGGAGGGTATGGGGTTCAGATTAGGAGAGTATGGGGTTAGGGTTAGGAGAGTATAGGGTAGGAGGGTTAGGGTTAGGAGAGTATAGGGTAGGAGGGTTAGGGTTAGGAGAGTATAGGGTAGGAGGGTTAGGGTTAGGAGAATATAGGGTAGGAGGGTTAGGGTTAGGAGAGTATAGGGTAGGAGGGTTAGGGTTAGGAGAGTATAGGGTAGGAGGGTTAGAGTTAGGAGAGTATAGGGTAGGAGGGTTAGAGTTAGGAGAGTATAGGGTAGGAGGGTTAGGGTTAGGAAAGTATAGGGTAGGAGGGTTAGGGTTAGGAGAATATAGGGTAGGAGGGTTAGGGTTAGGAGAGTATAGGTAGGAGGGTTAGGGTTAGGAGAGTATAGGGTAGGAGGGTTAGGGTTAGGAGAGTACAGGGTAGGAGGGTTAGGGTTAGGAGAGTATAGGGTAGGAGGGTTAGGGTTAGGAGAGTATAGGGTCGAAGGGTACTTGCGACGAGCGCCCGGCAGAGGGTTAGGGTTAGGAGAGTATAGGGTAGGAGGGTTAGGGTTAGGAGAGTATAGGGTAGGAGGGTTAGGGTTAGGAGAATATAGGGTAGGAGGGTTAGGGTTAGGAGAGTATAGGGTAGGAGGGTTAGGGTTAGGAGAGTACAGGGTAGGAGGGTTAGGGTTAGGAGAGTATAGGGTAGGAGGGTTAGGGTTAGGAGAGTATAGGGTCGAAGGGTACTTGCGACGAGCGCCCGACAGAGGGTTAGGGTTAGGAGAGTATAGGGTAGGAGGGGTAGGGTTAGGAGAGTATAGGGTCGAAGGGTACTTGCGACGAGCGCCCGGCAGAGGGTTAGGGTTAGGAGAGTATAGGGTAGGAGGGGTAGGGTTGGGAGAGTATAGGGTCGAAGGGTACTTGCGACGAGCGCCCGGCAGAGGTGGCTCACCAGCATGTTGCGCTTGGTTCGGCCGTCACAGGCCACAGACACTGACACCGAGCGAGAGAAGCACTTCCCCGGCGAAGTGCTACTGGGCCTCTGGGACATGGCGAGCCGGGTCCCCAACAGGCCCAGGTCCAAGGTGTCTGCCGGGACTCCAGAGGGCATGGACGCTGGGCTGTGTCTTGTGTACATCCTCTGGAAACCTGGAGTGAAAGGAAGCCACCGCAGGACACAATGAGCCACATGTGCATTTTCTCAGAGAAGGACTGGCTGCAGTCACATCAGACATCATCTGACACAGGGGGGCCCAAGCCCGGTCCTTACCGGGCCCCTGTCCTGCAGCCTTTAGTTCTCTCCCTGCTTCAGCATGCCTGAACCTGATTATGAGGTCATCGCCAAGGTTGTGAAAAAGCCCAATAACAAGCCCCTCATTGCAATCAGGGTTAGGGTTAGGGTTAGAACTGGGAGGAGCTAAAACATGCCACCCTACCAGGGGCACTGGAGGACCAAGGCTGGACACTCCTGGTCTAACTCTTACATATCAGATGTCAATCTGCTGCGTACTACTGTTGGTCAGATATTGAGAATGTCTGGGTATGTTAATCCAGAACACAGCCATATCTTGATATGTTAATCCAGACAAAGCGATATCCTGGTATGTTAATCCAGACAAAGAGATATCCTGGGTATGTTAATCCAGACAAAGAGATATCCTGGTATGTTAATCCAGACAAAGAGATATCCTGGGTATGTTAATCCAGACAAAGATATATCCTGGTATGTTAATCCAGAACGCAGCCATATCTTGATATGTTAATCCAGGCAACAGAGATAGCCTGGGTATGTTAATCCAGACAAAGATATATCCTGGTATGTTAATCTAGACAAAGAGATATCCTGGTATGTTAATCCAGAACACAGCCATATCTTGATATGTTAATCCAGGCAACAGAGATAGCCTGGATGCTAATCCAGATAAAGAGATATCCTAGTATGTTAATCCAGACAAAGAGATATCCTGGTATATTAACCCAGACAAAGAGATATCCTGGTATGTTAATCTAGACAAAGAGATATCCTGGTATATTAACCCAGACAAAGAGATATCCTGGTATGTTAATCTAGACAAAGAGATATCCTGGGTATGTTAACCCAAAGAGATATCCTGGTATGTTAACCCAGCTAACAGAAGTCCTGATATGTTAATCCTGCTTCATAGCCCAGACCTCAGGTGGAGCTGCTCTGGCTCAGTAAACTGGTTCAAGAGACCCAGGACAGGATGAAGCAGTGCAGGAGCTGGATAGATGGATGAGATCAACAACAACAACAACAACAACCACATGGGGACACTGATGAAGAAGTGAGTGGTGTGTGAACGGGGCTCCAGTTGTACCAGGGGGTGTTGGTTTCTCTCCTCTATGGCTTCTATGAGTGAACATGTGTGTTTTTAATCAATTCATAAAGTTGATGCACTTTTTTCTTTTGACCTACTTTCATATTTTGGTTTGTCTGTATGTTAATTCATTGCATGCTATTGTTTCCTTTATTAGATGGAAACAATACCCTGCGTGTCACTGACGGGACTTTGCACTTTTATACTAAAACTTGACTTAAATTACCGTAGTTTGATTCACTATAATTTCATCTCACATTGATTTACTCACAAATACAACACTGTGAGGTTTCCCAACGTTGCAATGATATTGACACGAATGTGGATGGATTTATTAAACTGCTTGACTTTTGTCAAAGTTTTGCTGTGATTGTAGAAGTGAAGAAACGAGTCTTGTTGATATTGACGGTGGACTTTGTGAAATAAAGGGTTAATAGTTGCTTTGTCACGATTTGATCAGGACGGTGACAAAAGGTCATTCTGGCGTTAAAGAGCGTCAATGTGAGGGTTTGCGGACGCGTTACCTTGAGTTACCGCGGTAACGGATCTGCAGAAGGTGAAACTGGACTGTTCGTCGCTGATTTATCCGTCAAATCCACATTGTGGGTCGTGAGCAGGGGAACGGAGCTGCCGAAGCCCGTTCTCAGGTGTTTTCCTCCGGAGCACCGACACCCGGACGGCAGGACTCACTTCACGGAGGAACCATCGCGGGCTGCTGAGGCTCGAATCCCGGACAAAGTGGAGCGTGGAGTCCACGACGAGCACGGGACACCAAATGACGCGGAACGGCTCGATCCCCGCCCTTCTCCTCTCTGATTGGTGGAAACGAACCCAGCTATCCCGTTTTCTTGTTCCTGATTGGTTGGATGAAGGTGTCTGTCTGTGACGGTCTTAGGGGGCGTGGCTCACTCCGTTCGGTTGACTTTGCAAAGTTTCTATCATCAGGAGGGGAAAATACTTTATTTCTTTATTCCTCTCGTTCTGTTAGTTCTTTATTCCTCTCGTTCTGTTAGTTCTTTATTCCTCTCGTTCTGTTAGTTCTTTATTCCTCTCGTTCTGTTAGTTCTTTCTTTATTCCTCTCGTTCTGTTAGTTCTCTTTATTCCTCTCGTTCTGTTAGTTCATTTCTCTAGTTCTCCATTTGCTCTTTATTTATTTATTCTTCAAATTCTTTATTTCTATAGTTGTTTGTTTGTGTAGTTCATTATTTCTCTCTGTATTTATTCTTCTTCTATTCATTAATGAAAACCATGGCCAAGCTCATCCAACATAAAAACACAGTTTAACACTAGAAAACCTGGACACCACCTTCAGTTAGTCTTTATTTTTCCAGTTTGTTGTCACTTTAGCCGTGTCCTTCAGATCATTTCTCTTTTTTGGTTTCTGTGTGATAGATGTGGGTCTATTTGAGGTTTTCAGGTCATCAAGACACAAGATGGTCACATGACAGTTGTGTAGTTGCTGGTATGGTTTCCTGGCCTCCGTCAGGTTGTGTCTCCTGGACGTCACGGTTGTACGGCGGTGGGTCGGGTCTGTCTGGCATCATGGATGTTCTGGGTTGTTTTTAGCAACGTGAGCTCCGTCAGCATGAACGTTTTGAGTCTCCTGTTTTACAGCTTGTTGCTTTTTAATGTCAGTTACGGGCCTTTAGGACATTTAGTGTCTCCGTGTCTGTTACAGCGTGAAGCCGTCGTCTTCCAGCACCTTGCAGTAACTTCAGCAAACCGTCAAACAAACATGTGACGACACTTTAGGTTTTTTATTGTTTTGTTTCAAATCCAGTCCACAGCAGAGCGTTCAGGGCCTCCGTCAGCTCCAGCCCCCCTCCCCCAACAAGCCATAGAAAAGAAACCTGACGGAGGAACCAGGAGGGGGCGGGGCCAGGAAACTCCAGCTGGGATGAGTCCATCGGCTGTCATGTGACACTACGCCAGGTGGACAGACCAACACCCACTGGAGGGTGCGTTTGATTTCTCCTCCCAGCACCAATGATTCAGTGACTGTTTGTATCTTCAGTGACATTTGTACTCATTTGTGCACGTGTAATCAGATTTGTACTGATGTAACATACAGCGTATTCGCTGAGCATCAGATCATACTTTGTGTGTAGATGAAGGGTTTTTCATTGCCCTGGGTGTAGACCCACAGGCTCTCTCCTACGCCCAGCAACACTCAGTAATCAGATTACAACCTAACATTTCAGGAACTTTTGAAGAGCTGACCTGACCATGTTGAGTCTGAGAGTCCAGGCTGAGAGAGACTTCCTTCACTGAAAACACTGCAGGAGCCTGTGAGTCCAGACTGAGGGTAACAACCCTTCCTTCACTGGAGAAACTGCAGGAGCCTGTGAGGCCAGACTGAGGGTAACAACCCTCCCTTCACTGGAGAAACAGCAGGAGCCTGTGAGTCCAGACTGAGGGTCACAACCCTTCCTTCACTGGAGAAACAGCAGGAGCCTGTGAGTCCAGACTGAGGGTAACAACCCTCCCTTCACTGGAGAAACAGCAGGAGCCTGTGAGTCCAGACTGAGGGTAACAACCCTCCCTTCACTGGAGAAACAGCAGGAGCCTGTGAGTCCAGACTGAGGGTCACAACCCTCCCTTCACTGGAGAAACAGCAGGAGCCTGTGAGTCCAGACTGAGGGTCACAACCCTTCCTTCACTGGAGAAACAGCAGGAGCCTGTGAGTCCAGACTGAGGGTCACAACCCTCCCTTCACTGGAGAAACAGCAGGAGCCTGTGAGTCCAGACTGAGGGTCACAACCCTTCCTTCACTGGAGAAACAGCAGGAGCCTGTGAGTCCAGACTGAGGGTCACAACCCTCCCTTCACTGGAGAAACAGCAGGAGCCTGTGAGTCCAGACTGAGGGTCACAACCCTTCCTTCACTGGAGAAACAGCAGGAGCCTGTGAGTCCAGACTGAGGGTCACAACCCTTCCTTCACTGGACTAACTGCAGGAGCCTGTGAGTCCAGACTGAGGGTAACAAACCTCCCTTCACTGGAGAAACAGCAGGAGCCTGTGAGTCCAGACTGAGGGATCAGATGTATCTCATGAAAAGGAGCCACACAGTGTGGATTGAAGTTAACTGCATGAAATGCTGGACATGTTTGGTTGTCAATGATGGAGAGGAGGAGCAGCAGCAGAGTGGGAGGAGGAGGAGGAGGAGGGGGAGCAGAGTGGGAGGAGGAGGAGGAGGAGGGGGAGCAGAGTGGGAGCAGCAGAGTGGGAGGAGGAGGAGGAGGAGGGGGAGCAGAGTGGGAGCAGCAGAGTGGGAGGAGGAGGAGCAGCAGCAGAGTGGGAGGAGGAGGAGGAGGAGGAGGAGCAGCAGAATGGGAGGAGGAGGAGCAGCAGCAGAGTGGGAGGAGGAGGAGGAGGAGGAGCAGCAGAGTGGGAGGAGGAGGAGGAGCAGCAGCAGAGTGGGAGGAGGAGGAGGAGGAGGAGGAGCAGCAGCAGCAGAGTGGGAGGAGGAGGAGGAGATAAAATAAGCTACATCTTTAGTGTTTAAGTTCAAAAACCAAACCACGACAAACCAGAGTAGTAACACCTGGAGGAGACACCTGGAGGGGACTCCTGGAGGGGACACCTGGAGGGGACTCCTGGAGGGGACACCTGGAGGGGACACCTGGAGGGGACACCTGGAGGGGACACCTGGAGGGGACTCCTGGAGGGGACACCTGGAGGGGACACCTGGAGGGGACTCCTGGAGGGGACTCCTGGAGGGGACTCCTGGAGGGGACACCTGGAGGGGACACCTGGAGGGGACACCTGGAGGGGACACCTGGAGGGGACACCTGGAGGGGACTCCTGGAGGGGACACCTGGAGGGGACACCTGGAGGGGACTCCTGGAGGGGACTCCTGGAGGGGACTCCTGGTGAGACTTGATGTAATACTGGAACAGAAAGGACCTGGAGGATTGTCCTCCAGGTGTGAGTAGACCGACGGTGTCCTGGGGGGCGCAAGGCTGACGGAGGAGTCTATTTGCTGGAAATGTTACGCGACAGTGGCATTTAAAAAAGAAGAAACTTAATTAAATAACAGGATCATTCCTCAAATGTATTTTATACACAGCAGGATGTCTCCAGTGAAAGCAAACGTCCACACTGCAGTCTTTGCTCCTGAGTCACCGCAGGATGCATTACAACCACTGGGGGGGGGGGGGGGGGGGCTTTAACCGCGGGGCAGGCTGCACATCTCACAGAGCTCTGTACCAGGCTGGTTCATGAAGGTGCAGTGGACACAAGACCACATGGCCGAGGAGGAGGGGGGGGCCGAGGGGCCCCCCATGGCCCCGAAGCCCAGAGAGCTGGAGGGCTGCCCCCCCACTGTACCTGCGGGGAGACAAGGGGACACACCGTCAGACAGACTGGGCCAGACCTGGACTGAAAGGTGGACCGTGAGGCCGAGGGACTCACTGCACAGCTGCTCCACCGTGGCCCACTGCTCGGACTTCTTCCAGGCCTGAGCCAGATCCTCGTCCCCGGTCCGGACCGCGTCCAGCAGCAGGCCGATGCTGTCCTGGAACACAGAGTCCGTCTGACTGCAGAAGACCCAGACCCCACACCCCAGACCCCAGACCCCAGACCCCACACCCCAGACCCCACACCCCAGACCCCAGACCCCACACCCCACACCCCAGACCCCAGACCCCAGACCCGGTGGAACGGCTGCAGACTCACTCTGAGCGGCATCACCTGGTTGGTGACGAGGAACAGCAGCAGGTGGAAGTCGGACACCGTGTTGAGGAACGACGTGGAGCTGCACTGGGACAGGTAGGTGGCCAGGGTATGGAAGTCCTGGGAACAGCCATACCACCAGTGTCACTGTCTGAAGCTCCCACTGGTGGAGGAACCCTACCCTACCCTACCCTAGACTGTGGAAGTCCTGGGAACAGCCATACCACCAGTGTCACTGGTGGAGGAACCCTACCCTACCCTACCCTAGACTGTGGCTGGAGCAAACACATGACACACTGGTCCTCTCTGAGAACAGCCTGACCCCCCCGACCCCCCTTGACCCCCCCGACCGACTGCATCTTATTTTAGTGGAAATCTTTATCAAGGTGAGCAGAAGAGCCTCTCAGACATTATTCACTTGTTTGACCAACAGATCTCACATGTTCCCCCGGTAAGGTCTCAACAAGGAATGATCTAGAACCTGTGACAGACGAGTGCAAACGTTCAGGCTCAGGAGGGAGAGGTGGAACAGAGGAACAGAGAGGTGGAACAGAGAGGTGGAACAGAGGAACAGAGAGGAGGAACAGAGGAACAGAGAGGTGGAACAGAGAGGTGGAACAGAGGAACAGAGAGGAGGAACAGAGGAACAGAGAGGTGGAACAGAGGAACAGAGAGATGGAACAGAGGAACAGAGAGGTGGAACAGAGAGGTGGAACAGAGGAACAGAGAGGAGGAACAGAGGAACAGAGAGGTGGAACAGAGGAACAGAGAGATGGAACAGAGAGGTGGAACAGAGGAACAGAGAGGTGGAACAGAGGAACAGAGAGGTAGAACAGAGGAACAGAGAGGTGGAACAGAGGAACAGAGAGGTGGAACAGAGGAACAGAGAGATGGAACAGAGAGGTGGAACAGAGGAACAGAGAGGAGGAACAGAGGAACAGAGAGGTGGAACAGAGGAACAGAGAGGTGGAACAGAGGAACAGAGAGATGGAACAGAGAGGTGGAACAGAGGAACAGAGAGGAGGAACAGAGGAACAGAGAGGTGGAACAGAGGAACAGAGAGGTGGAACAGAGGAACAGAGAGGTGGAACAGAGAGGTGGAACAGAGGAACAGAGAGGTAGAACAGAGGAACAGAGGAACAGAGAGGTGGAACAGAGAGGTGGAACAGTGGAACAGAGAGGTGGAACAGAGAGGTGGAACAGAGGAACAGAGAGGAGGAACAGAGGAACAGAGAGGAGGAACAGAGAGGTGGAACAGAGGAACAGAGAGGTGGAACAGAGGAACAGAGAGGTGGAACAGAGAGGTGGAACAGAGGAACAGAGAGGTGGAACAGAGAGGTGGAACAGTGGAACAGAGGTGGAACAGAGGAACAGAGAGGTGGAACAGAGGAACAGAGAGGTGGAACAGAGGAACAGAGAGGAGGAACAGAGAGGTGGAACAGAGGAACAGAGAGGTGGAACAGAGGAACAGAGGAACAGAGAGGTGGAACAGAGAGGTGGAACAGAGGAACAGAGAGGTGGAACAGAGGAGGAACAGAGGAGGAACAGAGGAGGAACAGAGGAGGAACAGAGGATGAACAGAGGATGAACAGAGGAGGAACAGAGGAGGAACAGAGGAGGAACAGAGGAGGAACAGAGGATGAACAGAGGATGAACAGAGGTGGAACAGAGGTGGAACAGAGGAGGAACAGAGGTGGAACAGAGGAGGAACAGAGGAGGAACAGAGGAGGAACAGAGGATGAACAGAGGATGAACAGAGGATGAACAGAGGTGGAACAGAGGAGGAACAGAGGAACAGAGGAGGAACAGAGGAGGAACAGAGGTGGAACAGAGGAGGAACAGAGGAGGAACAGAGGATG